>NW_026606766.1:1172500-1772500 GCF_029890125.1 Rhinichthys klamathensis goyatoka | reverse complement strand
AGGGCAGTGTAGAGAGAGGTTAATTAAATATATACATATATGCAAGAAGTGCATTAACTAAATAAAAAGATTATTAATAGATAACTGAGATAAAATAAGGTGGTTAAAAATACAAGAATAATAATATGTTGTAGGAACATCTATAAGAAAACATAGACAAGAGGTGCCTTTTTGCTTATCTCTGGACACACTGCAGGTCCAGTCTGGGCGTATTGCCAGCAAAGCACTGTAAGCGCTGCGATCCAGACAGAGAGAAACAGTTTTTGCTCGACAAGAACTGAGTAAAGAAGCATTGTTTTTGCATTTGGTATAAGATATCAAATAGCGAGTGAATGTATGTGTATGTGTATGTGTATGTGTGTGAATGAAATCCCGGGTGTGTGAATGAATATACTAACAAACTAAGTGTATCTGAGTTGAGATAAAGAAATAAGGAGGGAGAGGAGTGACAGAGAAGGAGAGCTTTTTATTATTTTATTCTTTTTTTTTATTCTTATTCTTTGAAAAAAAAAAAAAAAAAAAAGACACATGTGGACCAGAGTGAGAGATCATTATGAGGCAGAGGAGAAGAGAATATAGAGAGAAAGAAAGGACGAAGATGATTTTAAACAGGCATTAAAACTAACCAAAGGCATTGAGAATCACTTCTGGTTAGAAAATGAATTTATAGATAACGAAGGGCAGAGACAGGAGTTGACAGACCAAAGGAAAAGTGAGCTCTTTAAAAATTGACAAAGATCACAAACTTGGATCAGCTTGAGCAAGAATGGCCCTTAGCGGATTGGCGTAATGTGATCAAAAAACAGTTAACTCTTGAAACCCTGAGACCACACCTGAACAAATTCAATCCATCTCTTACTTATTTGTATAGGGAAGGAGATATAACTGTACGAGGCCAGTGGTTTGAGGAAAACATAGCCTTTTGAATTAATATACCTGGGGGAGAACATAATTTGGCAGCGCAGTACATAGAACAAGATAGAAGAAGTGACGCGAAGCCATTGTCTAAGGTACCAATACGAACCATTTTGAAATATTTTAAGAAAACAAAACAAATACCTGAATTATTAAATATTAGCAGAAGACTAAGTGATTGTGCCTTAACTAATTAAGTGGGGTACAAATAAATAGGTGCTGAAACGATGACTTCGGTGTCACCTCAAGAAAAGTCCCCCGTAGAACAGCTTGCATCACAATATCCGATATGCAGGGATACAATTAAAAACTTGTCAAAAAAGTGGGAAAAAAGGACCAAAAAATTAAATACTAAGTGGCCAGCAGAGGGAACATTTGATTTGGCTATGTGTAGGGAAATGGGAGCATTGATAAAAAATCACAAAGCCCATGATAAGAGCAAGAAAAGAGATGAGAAACGGGGAAAGGAACAAGAGGTGTTGAATTTATTTAGAAAAAAGGGAGCACAATTGATAAAAGAACTTAGAGAGAGAGTAGGGAAAAAAGAAAGCATAATAGAGACCCCACCCCCATATGCACCATCCTATGACTTGACTGGTAAACAGCTCCCACTAGTGACTGGAACAGTGGCTATAAAAAGCAAAGTGAATTTTGAAAATGAGAGGGAAGAAGAAATAAAGGTAAAACAGGGCTGTAGAGGAGCAGAGGCTGCAGACATGAGTGACCCTCTAATTTTATCAAGATGGGATGCTGTGAGCCATGAGGGGAGTCAGGGAAGTGACTTAGACCTCAAACACCTGATTGACGCTCACGGAAGCCCTACATTGACCAACCCCGTATTTCCATGCAAGTCAAGCTTTGCAGGAACTCGGAGGAAAGACGGGGAAGAAGGTGGAGGTTGACAGACAACAACGAGCCAGACTTGACCGAGAAGAAATAGAACGAGATATACGGATAACTAAAGAACAGATCGACCAAGAAGCTGAAGCCATGCGAAGACTCCTAAGAGACTCCATGAAAAGGGACCAACAGAGACTTCGGGAACATCAAAGACGAAGATCTCATTCAGCCAGCCCTCACAGGGAATACAAGCATGTGTCTGGAACCCTCCTTTTAGAAGAAGCACCCCCAAGCGAACCACACTGGAGGAGAGGAGACAATTTGAAAGAGATACCAGCACGCAAACTGAGTCCATATAAAGATGAAGAGGAACAACTGGAAGAAGATCCCTTACAATGCCCCATCCTGATCAAAGGACATCAAGGACAGTACGTGCTATGGGCAGGACAAGATCTGGAGGGACTGATAGCCCGCCTCCCTGACCTACATGAAGGGGCTGGCAAATGGATCAAACTGCTGGAAGAAGAGACAATGGGAAAGATACTAGCCATTGGAGATGTCAAGGCCTTGCTGGCAAAGAGCGTTGGAAGTGCAAAGACTAATGAAATCCTTAAAGCCTCTGGACTTGGAGCTGCAGTCGATTCGATCAGGATGGATGCCACACCATTAGACAGGCACAGAGCTGCAATATGGCGGGCTCTTCGAGAACATTATCAAACTCAGATGGATCCGAAGATGCTAAAAGGGGAACCAATAGGAGATGAAGAAAATCCAGTCACCTATGTTCAAAGACAGTTAAGAAAGTGGAAGCAAGAGCTGGAGAGAGACCCTGAACGGGATCCAGTAATAACAGCACTGTTCAGATCCGCCATAATTGACGCCATGCCTCCCTCTGTAAAAGCCAAGCTGGAAGATGTGGTCGGGTTAGGCTCAAAGACATTAAAGGAGTTCAACGACCATGTGGCTCACGCAGTGGAACAGTACAGGAAGAATGAACTAAAGCTGAAGAATCAAGAAAGAGAGCTTCAAAGAAAATTGACTCAGCTACAACTGGATGAACTGCTTAACAAGAAGAAGAAAGTACAGGCTGCAGTAAAGGAAGTAGAAGATCAGTCTGCAGTGATGGCTGCTGTGAACATACCAAGTCAAGTGCCACATGTCATACAGCAAGCTCCAGCCAACATGGGTCAGAATGTGCCAGTCAACGCAGGAAGCCCACAACAACCAAGTGCACCCATTGTGATCTACCTTCCTGAACACCAAGAAAACAGAAACAGAACAATGCCAGGAAGAGGAAGACAATACAACAACCAGCAGAGAATCCCAGACCAACAAGTCATGTGCTGGGGATGCAACCAGCCTGGACACACCAAGAGATACTGTCCAGTCAGTCCATGGCCTCGAGATGACTCACCAGGTCAGATGAATCAACGATGGCAGCAGAGACCTGAGAATCAACAGCACCAAGTATCCGGACCCGTCAACCCATGGCGTGGTCCAGACCAAGGATACTAGGGATGCCCAGAAAATCCTACGGGGAGGGGTCAGCTGCCAATGTTATCATTCAATGCTGACCAAGAACCTATGCTGCGGGTTAAAATAGAGGACAAGATAATACCCATATTGCTTGACACAGGGGCAACATTCACATGCCTTTCACCTCCCCAGGTCTGTAAAATACGTCAAGACAGTAGGATTTTCGGGACTGACGCAGCTAATCCAAATGACAGCCCCTGTCAGCATAAAAGTCAAAGACTCTGAAATAAAAATTCCTATCCTAGTGTCTGATCAAACACCAGTCAATTTGTTGGGTAGGGATGCGATATGCAAACTAAAATGACAGATATGGTGCTCTCCTGAAGGGATATACATAGAAAATGCAGGTATAAAACAGATGACAGTTATGGGTAGAGCTGAGCAACAAGAACCACAGACAAACATATTCTGGATAGGGAATTTAGATTGGGGAGTATGGGATACACTTGAAAAATGGGGAAGATATATAAAAGAGCAACTTCAGAAACCAGTTCCTCCAGAAACTGAATTCCATTGTACAATGAGATATGATCCCCTTAGAGATCCAAAAATGGAAAAAGAGTGGTTAGAAGGAACTAAAGGACAGACTGTGTGTCTGACTTCAAATTACATAATCGTAGGACCAGAGGGAGCAGCGTTACAAATTGAACACTGTGAATTCACTAATACTTGGTTTAGAGTAGATGATTCAGTACCACATGTTACATTATTTATAAATGAGGGGAGTCAAGCACAAGATCTAGGCCCAATGATGTTAAAGGCAGAAGGAAGGCTTTGGGAAGCCACTGATAACCCTTTCATTTTTCAAACAAAAGATATGACACATCTTAAAATCATCTGCACAACCAAAATGGTAGGGATTCCAAAATTAATAGTTGAGACAGTAGAGAAAAGCGAATTGAAGTCTAGAATGGACGAGCTTATCTCATCAATGGAACAACAAGTGCCTGCACAGTTATGGTCAAAACATGACATAGATGTAGGCCTAGTAGTTAGATCAGCAAACCCCATTAGATTTGTAGTTAAACCAGGAGTTCAGTTACCAAGAAAGCAACAATACCCATTAAAACGTGAAGCAGTGGAAGGGATAAAGAAAACAATTGATGGATTGGTTGAGGCAGGAGTACTGGTTGAGACAATCAGTTATTGTAATACCCCAATTTTACCAGTTAAAAAAGCCAACAAGTCAAAGTGGAGGTTAGTGCACGACGCTATTGACGAATGTTCCACCTGCTGCCAATAATTTGACTGTGATTGATCTCTGTTCTGCATTTTTCAGCATTCCATTAGCGGAAGAAAGCAGACACCTTTTTTCCTTCACTTACCAAGGTAAACAGTATACATACATTAGAATGGCTCAAGGATTTAAACACTATTTACACTCATCATAAGACTGCTGAATTATTAGAACAAGGACGAGTTGTTTTGACACAGGCCAGATGCTTAGCATATTCTACATTGACAACTTATCCTGATATCACGATAAAGCGATGTACCACAACAAATCCAGCTACTTTTGTCCCGCTGGAGGGGGAAGGAACACCTCATGAGTGTGTTTCTGTCTCTCTAGCTTTTACTCGTCTGAGACCAGATTTGGAATCAACACCAATTGTAGATGCAGACGTAGATTATTTTGTTGATGGCTCATGTTTTAGAGACCACTTAGGTAACCATGCTGGTTTTGCTGTTGTACAAAAAGATGGAGACAATTTTACTCCTGTATTAAGTCAACATTGTGAGCAACCTTGCTCAGCACAATTGGCTGAACTTAAAGCACTTACTGAAGCTTGCATATTGGCTAAAAACAAAGCAGCCAACATTTATACTGACTCTGCATATGCCCATGGCGTATGTCATTTATTCGGTGCAGTGTGGAAGCAAAGAGGATTTAAAAAGAGTGATGGAACCCCAATTCAACATGGAGACCAAATTACTAAATTGATTACAGCTATGATGTTTCCTAAAAAATTGGCCATAATTAAATGCCAGGCCCATAAGAAAGGTAATGACTTTGTCATCAAAGGCAACAATGCGGCTGATATGCATGGAAAACAAGCCTCTGGATGCCAATTAGCTGTAATGGCACCCTAAGTCCTGATCCAGCCTCTCCCCACCGTAGAAAGTATTGCCCAAATGCAGTCCAGAGCAGCAACACCACCTGATATATATTATTGCAGCAAAGGGGGGCGACAAGAGATGCAGACAACATATGAAGATCACATGAAGGTCATGTGATAGCCCCCACCCCATTGCTTAACATTTCAATTCTGGATTCCCACAGTTTTGTTCACTGTGGAAGGGGGAAAAATGATAAGGAAGATTAAAAGACAAGGATTCTGGTCCCCATACTTACAAACAAGGGTAGATTAATTTTTAAATTAATGTGAAATTTGTGCAAAAAAAAAAATAATGTCAGAAAAGGAACAGCAACCCAAATAGGCTCTATTCCAGTTCCAGAAGGATATTTTAAGCATCTAGTAATGAATTGTGTAGACATGACCGAATTAGTAAGAGGAAGAAGATACATGTTGGTTATTATAGACAGGTTACAGCCAAGATGGATACCATATGAGTTTAAAGCTAGAGACGAGGCAGCAGCAGGACTTGAATATGGATAACGCCAAATAAGAACATATATTACAATCAGCAGAGATTCATCAACTACATAGATCACTTGATGTCTTAGGTCACCAACTAAAATACACTAGCAGAATGACATGGCAAAACAGACAAGCCCTGAATTGGTTATTTGCAGAAAAAGGAGTATGTGTAATGTTTGGATCTGATTGTTGTACCTTCATCCCCAATAACACAGCCACGGATGGATCATTTACTAGGGCCATGAAGAAGATAAAATAATTAAGACAGGAAGTTGCTACCAATGCGGGGAGAGACGGGAGCTTGGGATACTGGTTTGATTCCATATTTTGATCATGGAAAGAATGGCTTATTAAGGTGGGAATAATAATAGCAATGACTATTGGTGTTGTTTTTGTGCTGCTCTGCTGTGTTGCCTTTTCGAGACTGTCCTCCTCCGAAAAACGACCCCATTTGTCGTTTGTGCATGCAGCGTATTACGACCTATAGTGGCGTTTTAAAATGAAGCGCCCTCTAGCAGTCTTATATATGGCAGTCTCGTTTATCGGGTGTGTCGTCATCAAATGACCTTTGACTGTCGTTACCAATAAAAACAAAATGCGGCAAGAAAAAGAATGTCCCTGAACGCCGTAATCAATATCTGTTTTATTTTATTTAAAGATCTATTTAATGTATCGTTGTGACTGTCGGGAATTCATGTGTAAGTATAAGTGTAGTTTGATGTTTTTTTTCTTTACAAATCAGTTGCGAATGCCACTGAATGAATGTGATTTTACCACAGTATATTAGCTCGATCCTGCTAGCACAGTGCCCATAAATTTTACCATAGTAATTAGTTTTACTGTGGTATTTTTAGTTAAATAAGACAACGCCATGCTTTTAAGACTGTGGTTTTACTGTGGTATTTGTAAACACAGTAACACAACAGTTACAATGGTTTTACCTAAGTTAAGTAGTTTTACTGTGGAATTTGTAGTTAAAGCACAGTACCACAATACAAACCTTGGATTTAGCACAGAAACTGTAACGTTAGATTTACTGTGGTATTTGTAGTTAAAGCACTGTAACTTGCATGCTTTTACCACAATAACTGTTTTTACTGTCTACTATTTGTAGTTAGAGCACATGAGTAACCACAGCACTTACCATGGTTTTACCAGAGTAACTGTCGTTTTACTGTGGTATTTGTAGTTGAAACAGTAACAAATCACTTGCCATGGTTTTACTACAGTAACCATAGTTTTACTGTGGTGTTTATAGTTGAAACAGTAACACAACACTTGCCATGGTTTTACCACAATAATCACAACACTGGCCATGCCTTTAATACCTTTTTGTAATTTAATTGTAATTCAATATTCTTTTTCTGTCTTGCAGTTACTTCAGATCACATCCTCCATCTCCATCTCCCACAACAACCTTTAATCCAACAGTTCTTTTAAGAGGCCATATCTCGCAAAAACTCTCTCTCTCTCTCTCTCTCTCTCTCTCTCTCTCTCTCTCTCTCTCTCTCTCTCTCTCTCTCTCTCTCTCTCTCTCTCTCTCTCTCTCTCTCTCTCTCTCTCTCTCTCTCTCTCTCTCTCTCTCTCTCTCTCAGTTTTTTTTAACTGTAATTAATTTACAAAAATTTTTGCTCTCTTTCTTTCTCTTCTTCATCATGAAATATTTTAAAAAATCAAAATTTGATAAATTCTGTCAAAAAGCTGCTAATAACAGGGAACTTGAACTTAAAGCTCCCAGTGCTGATCTTGAAGAAGCTGCCAGGGAGGCTGAACAGGTCCTTCAAATTAGGTAATGTTGAACACATAGTTATAGCTGATTTGCTTTAATGAATGTATCCTTATTTTATGTTTTATTAACTTTCCTTAAAGTCCTTCCTCTCAAATAATTTGGTCACGGATCATTTTTAACACACTGTCTCAACATGTATATATTTCTCTTTGTTTCAGCTGAAAAGGAAGTGCTGTCAAGGGCTTGTTAAACCTGTCTTCGTGGAGAGGGATGAATTCGGCCATCTTGTGCGTTTATGGAGAAGGAAAAAAGCTGCAAAGGCAAATGTTTCCAATGGTATGTCTGTGTTGGTCTTAACCCTTGATTGAACATTACTGCAGTTACATTTTGCACAGCATTTGATGTTTCTTAAACTTTGTTTTACATACTACACTACCCCATCAGTAAGAACCCACAATAAAGCGTCATGTTGATGTAGTAATAGTTCATACAATTGGCCAAGTCAGCAAATTCATATGATATTATGCAAGTGTACTCGTACAAAATTCTATGACTTTTACTCCAGCTGCTGTCATTGGCCATTGCCTCAACTCTCTTGCAGATTGTAAGTAGTTGGACCGTTTATATCAGAAAGTTCATATCAAATCCATTGTATTCTTTATTAACCTTTACATATTGGCGCCGTCTCTTCTTGTACCAACAGTACATGATATCTTTGCACATGTTGATTTTTATTGGCCACATCTGTTTAAGAAGCAAGAGTCTGGAAATGCTAGTTTAACCCTCTGGAGTTCTTCGTTTTCCAGTCACACTCAAGACCTTCGCGGTCAAAAGTGACCGGACCCCTGAAATCAATTTTTAATTTTTTTCAGTAAAATCAATGAAATTTATTTTTGTTCAATAATATTTTTTCTTTTTCTTTTTTGTGTTTTGAGAGAATTTTATGAAAATAATTAATATTTATGCAATAATTATGATCAATTTTTTCCCATTGAATATAATAGAAAATTTATATATATATATATTATTTTGATTATTTTTTAATTAATGCTGTATTTCAGGTTAAAGTGGATCCTTGGCCTATAGAAAACATTTTTTTAAATCACATTGGAGCCATCTGGTGGATGTAGTGAGCATAATTATCATGCAATATCATATTTTAACCACTAGATGGATTTACAGCCTCTGTAGAAAGGCTTGTGAATTCTAGTTGTTTTTGCACATATTTGCCTATTTTTTTCAGGTTGTGGATTTTAATTTATAATAAGTGATTCTCAAAGACTATTTTTGTCAAGTTTTTTGTTTGTTTGGTTGTTTTATTTTATTTAAAAAAAATAAAATAAAAATTATATTATTTTCGCATAGACATGAAAATCACTATCCAAACTTAAATGGTTGTAATTCAAGAATGCTTTGGAATATAGACCTATGGTTGGTCTTGTTTTAAAGAAGACATTTGCCAGATTATTGTAGAAGTGAAAGAAATTATGAAAGTGAAACATAAAAAAAGTTATGAAAGTTTGAGTTAATAAAAATGAACAATGTAAAAAAATTATTATTTATATTTTATATAAAATATATATATTATAAAATATATTTTACTCTAAAACTGCAAGAAAATGAAAGCCAAAAATCTTAAGAAGTTGTGTTCCAAATTTTAGGTTGATATCTCAAAAAATAAGCTTTCAGTCAAGATTTTATTTTGGCGCATACCAAACTTTTTCACTAGATGCATGGAACGCCAAGCTTCCTTACTGACCATATAAGGGCGCCTCCATTTTCATATATGTTTTGAGTGATCTGAACCATGTATTTCCATAATTTTCATACAATTTATGAAGTAGACATCCTATTCAGAAGTAGTATGGGTAGTTTGACAGTATTTGATTTGAATTCAACCTCTAATAAACACATCAAAAGAGCACATATGTGCTGCAATAGGCCTGGAGGTTACTAGGGAAGAATTCCATCGTTTGATCTTACACTGTGTGTGTGTGTGTGTGCGTGTGTTCAAGAGAGAGAGACATAGTGTGTGACCTTGGCATTTTGGACCCAATGTCTCCCCTTTATTTGATTCATTGATTTGATTTCACATATTCTCACATTTCTCTGTTACAGTTTCACCAGTCTCATATTTCCCTATGTGTGTGTGTGTCTGTGTGTGTGTGTGTGTGTGAGCATGTCTATTTTGCAACCTTGATGGCTTACAGTCTCATGCTTTCATATCTGTGTGCTTTTTATTCCTTACATTGATGAATAATTGCTTTTATTTCACACATTTCCCAAAATTAGCTTTTGCAATGACACACGTTCATTTGTGTGTGCGTGTGTTTTTGTGTGTATAAGTGTGTGTGTGTGTGTGTGAGTGTATTTGTCTGTTTTGCACTCTTGATGTTTTAGAGATTCACCCCTTCACTGTGTTATGCTTTTTTTCTGCATCGTGGCTGATTTGTAGATTGTACGCACAAAAAACCTCTGTATTTTCATATTTTTGCCATTTTCCCATTCATTTCCTATGGCCGGTCATTTTTGACCGAAGGCCATGAGTGTGACTATTTTTTTTACGACCACTTAGACTTTTCAAATCATGTCCCCAATTTTTTTGTGTGTTCATATACTAAGTACCATAAAAGTCACCAAGTTTCGTACCATTCCGATGAAGCTACAATTTTTAACATTTTTTTATTTAAAAAATTCCGGTCGGAAACGACCGAAGAACACCAGAGGGTTAACGAGTTACGTGACACATCAGATCTTCAAATAACTTGTCCTAATCAGATCACTTAAACAATTAGTTCACCCATAAATGAAAAGTCTGTCAGTAATTGCTCACCCTAAACCTCATGTTGTTCCAACCCCGTAAGACTTTCGTTCATCTTCAGAACACAAATTAAGATATTTTTGATTAAATCTGAGAGCTGTCTCACTCCTCCATAGAAGCTAAGGGATCGAAACTTGCCGGCCTAGAAAGTTAGAAAAGACAATGTTTAAAATAGTCCAAGTGACTACAGTGGCTCAACCTTGAGTTTATCCAGCGACGAGAATACTTTTTGTGCGCAAAAATAACGACTTATTTAACTCTTCATTTTCTTCTGTGTGGGCCTCTGAGTGAGTTTACGTACTGTAAAGGGGGTCGCACACCGGACGAGAAGCGCAGCGCCACGTCGCGCCACGTCTAGGACAACTCCAGGTATCGCACACCGGACGCGCACATTCTAATCGCGCGAGCACAATTTTGAATCAACTCCTGGTAGAAGAGCTGCACGATGTGTGTTTTATCTTGATTTATTATTTATTTTTTTATGTTCATTGAATAATAGCTGATGTTTGAACGTTAATCAAGTAAAAGTGTCTATCACGTTGAGTCTGTTATTTTGTTGTAACGTTATCCGTTGTCTAGGCAACTATGTCACATAATACAATAGTATTTATTTAGCTAGCGTTTAGCTAACCCGAGTGAAAACAGCACGGGGTGAAGCCATGTACATTAACGACGATTTGAGACAAATAAATGTAAATTTAATATAAAACTATGCAAATGGCGCTCTGTGGCGCGGCAGGGTTTTGAACAAGGTCCTGAGCCGTAGCTGGGCGCCGCGGACAGACGCCGAATGCCGCCGCCGGTGTGTGTACACTCATAGAGAATAATGTGTTCGAATTTTAAAGACCTGGCGCTGCGCGACGCGGCGCTGCGCTTCTCGTCTGGTGTGCGACCCCCTTAACAGCGCAGCGCTTCTGTGTTGTACGTCAGAACGTAGGCTCGCTATTGGCCGACGCAGGTCATATGTGTGATGCGTATGACGTACAACACAGAAGCGCTGCGCTGTTACACTACGTGGCTCACTCAGAGGCCCACACAGAAGAAAATGAAGAGTTGAATAAAGTCATTATTTTTGCTTGTTTTTGCGCACAAAAAGTATTCTCGTGGCTTGATAAACTTATGGTTGATTGACGAAAGTCTTACGGGGTTGGAACTTGGAACAACATGAGAGTGAGTAATTACTGACAGAATTGTCATTTTTGGGTGAATTAACCCTTTAAGTTCGTTCATAACACCAAGAACAATAACTATAATGATAACTATTCTAACATCCACAACAAACGGACGATAAAGTTCTGTTTATTATCAAAAGTGCGTGCTGTGGCAATGTTGTCTGCCATTTTAAGTGCTTAAGCTTTTTAAAGTCGAGTAGATTCTGATTGGCTGTCAAAGATTTTATAGTTCATCAGCTGGAAAAAAACAACATTTCTGAAAGTGATTCCAACGAAATTGTTCCTCTGTGTCGTTATATGTTAAATAGCTGCAGTGTGGGCTCATCCTTTGTGTGAAGAGGCCTTTAAACTGCTTACAACAATACTGGCAGCAAGTAATCATGTTTAAAGGAATTAATTTATTAATATAGCTTGCTATTGAAGATACAGCTTTTTCTAGTACCACCTTTCTCTCATTATTAAAACTTACACCCAAAATTCTGCCCGTCTCAGTTCCTGTCTTAATGTATATGTTTAAACAACAATAGTATTTAAACATGGGTTCAATAGACATTTCTTGTTTTAAAGCTGAAAAAGAGCAAGCCAGGCAAACCAGTCCTGTTGGGGATGAGAAATGAACATGGCCTTCTCATGTATTCATAGATACTCATACATACATGTTTATAGCTGGAAATTACTTTATGTGGTGAGTACTGACAGTTTTTCTGGAGTTATTATTAATTTTTTTTTTTTTTTTGTCTGATTGTTTGAAGGACGATGAAGCCAGTTGCTGAAGAAATAGGCATGTTGCTCTAGTTTTAAATACATTATTAATTTGTTATGACTGCTTGTATTATGTTCTCATTTTCTACTTGTACAGAAAGACTACATCAAGAGGAGCCGATAGCTGGCACTGAACACACTCAATGCTCAGGTCCGTCTTCACGCAGTTGGTCAGTTCACATGGTCCAGACTAAGGAGAAATGGGTCTGAGGCCAGAGATGGAGTTTTTGTTGACAGGAGACGATTCTGTGGCCACCAAGTGCAGCACTGCATCAGTTATCCACTGTGAAGAATACATTCCAGCTCTACATTGACAGGTCAGAGTTACGGCCCATGGAATCAATGGTAAGTCTAGTGCAGGGGTAGGCAAGTTCGGTCCTAGAGAGCCGCTGTCCTGCAGAGTTTGGCTCCAACACTGAGAAAAACCTCACCTGCCTATAGCCTTAGTAATCCTGAAGACATTGATTAGCTTGTTCAGGTGTGTTTGATTAGGGTTGGAACTAAATTCTGCAGGACAGTGGCTCTCTAGGACCGAACTTGCCTACCCCTGGTCTAGTGCAACAATTTTAAATAATACTATTAGATATGGTTTGCTGATTTACCACCTCCTAAATACATATTTTCTTTGGTTAGAACTTCACCCATCCACCCTGATGCTGTGCTGAAGAAGGCTCATCAGTGTCTTTTCTTACTCAGACAGCTGAGGAAGTTCAGTGTGAGCACCAAAACCCTCAAATCAACCCTCAATTTTACACTGTGGAGAGGATCCTGACTGGCTGCATCACTGCAAAGCTCTATGAACTGCACAGAACACTGTTGAAGGTGAGCTTCCCTCCCTCCAGGACAAGGGAGTGTGTGAGGAAACTTCCCTTCCTACAGGTGTGTGTGAGGAAAGCACGGAGAATCTAGACACCCGAGCCATGGACTGCTCTCACCGTTACCATCAGGCAGAGGCTATCGTAGAACCCGCACCAGCAGACTGGACTCATACCAGTAAAACACACAGCAACTCCCACCCCCCAACCTCATATGCTCTACATTTTTTCAATTAAACTGACTGGACTCTTACTCAGTATTATTCTGGACTCTGACATTCTATTTTCACTCATTCATACCGTACTGCACTGTATATGTATACTGTGAATATTTTGTTTGTTATTTTTTTCATTTTTCAATCTGTGTATAGTATAATATTGTACCATATATTGTTCTCTACTTGTATTGAGTCCCTAACATATACTGTGTATATTAATACTGTATGTGTTGTGTAAATATTCTATACTTGTCATCCATACTGTCATTCTGCAGAGTTTGCAAAAAAGAATTTCATCACCTGTGCACACTTGGGTTCATGGTTTTGTGACAATAAAATTATTTGATTTGATCACATCTTTTGTCCATCATTTGTACTGTACTGTGCTCACTGCTCGATAACAATTGCAAATTGCTTATATACATGGAAGAAGATTTTGATAGGGAGATAAATATCATGATTATAACAACCCTTTTTTATTTCTCTCAAATATCATAAGTCTTTATATGCTACTTTAGCTGTATTTATGCTGTATTATCCAGTAAAGTTTTGTACATGGTGTTGGATAACAACATATGGTGAATATTATTTATTAATGATTGTGTTTGGTAAATACACAATTAGATTTTGTAATAAGACATAATAACCATGATTGTTTTAATTGAGACATGAAGATTTGTCATATTAATGACATTTGGGACAATCATTTGCTAGAATGTTACCATTGTATATGTTTTAGGACTAAGATGCTGTGTCAAATACAGTAAATATGCCAAATTTCAGTTAGATGAAGTGAAAGGCTGAAAGATGCATCACAAGAGACTGCATGGGCTATATTGTAATGGGTAATGGGCACTTCAGGCTAACAGGATGATGTACCAGGGAAAGATCAACATGGATCCTGTACTATAAGCAGGATGAGCATTCAAATTTCTGATGTCCAGAACTTTTACATTATGATGCTTTGCAGTGCATTCATTTTTTGTTAAGACTTTTGAGCCATAAATTACACACTGTGTGTACTTGGACAGTATGCCATTCAGTAAAACAATGTTGTACAATGAAGTGTCACAAGTGTATTGGTTGTTTAAATTGATGTCTTTGTTCATTGTCAACACTATTCTTATACTATGTTTACATAATGATGTTGACCACTTTTAAAAAAATCATATATATATATATGAAACGGTGGTATAAAGGAGTTTTAAAAAGTGCTTATAGTAAAATACCAAATTTTAGCCTGCCTCTCAAATATGTATTAGAGGTTTGCACAATGACCATGATTAGATATCCCTATGTTCAGTAAAGATAGTATTTTCTTTATTAAACGTTTTAAACTACATTACCCATGAGCCTCTATCATTATAAGCTATTTGGCAATAGTCTTTGTTTGTAGTTCAGTTAACTTATACTTAGGGTTAGGGTTAGGATCTCGGTAAAGGGGTAATTTCTCACAACAAATCAACACCACATTGTTAACTTTATGTATTACTGACGTAATTATAACAGCAAAACGTACTTTGCAACATTAAACGTTTAGTAATATGGGTTTAAAGATTGTCCAACAACAGCCAGTCCTGTAGGTGCCAAGGAAATGTCAAAGCCAATGACAACCCAGTTGAGCAGATGCGTCACACTTACTTGTCCATATATGGTCATTTATGACAGGATCTTCCAGGTTCTTGTGGTGAATGGACAAATTAAACATTTATTTGTCCCCATTAAATATAAAACTAAAATGACAGATTGCATTGCATAACCCGATGCAACAATAGATTACACGCAATAGAAAAATGTTGCAGTTGGATACTGTATGACAAATAAGTATTAAAATAATTCAAAAAGTTTCATTTGCTTACAAAAAACTAATCCTCTGATAATTATTCAAGCATTCAGTATTTCTTAAACAAAGATAAGTTCAGCTACTATTCAAATGTAGGAAATATAAATATAGGAATAAAAAAAAGCTAAAAAAAAGCATAATGAATGGACACATTTTGTAGTAATTTCCCAATGTTTATTTATATGTCAAACTGTTTAAATACAAAGATAAGCGCCAAGCACAGCATCCTCTGTCACACAGGTACTTCTCCAGTTTGCGCCACTATGTAGAAAAGAAAACAAAAAATAGGTTGGTTATATAAAAAAAAATCTGCATTGAGGTAATCAATTATAGTGAAAAATAGAAAACTCTTAAAAAAACACTGATTGATAAAGTAACTGATATGTAACCGAAACCCCAACAATGAATAGTATACAACAAGTAATTTTGATTGGCATTTCAGATGGATGGAGAAAACTGAACTGGAATGATATATGTAAGGGATTATATATCCTTTTGAATGCTAACTTCCTTTATAAAAATCAATAATCAAATATATCCGCCACCGGAAGCTTTTGTTGCTGAAAACTCTCACCAGGGACCAAAACTTCATCCATGAACTGCTGCATATCCATAACCCTTTTCATCTGTTTTTTCACTCTTTGTTTTTCCTTTTTGCTCTGCAAAAATAAAACCAACAACATATTATTATATGATGTTTTTTCCCCAACTGCTAACATCCTTTTGTCCAATCTGTAGTCACATTTTCAAAACTCTAAACTCTGTCTGGCCGCCTTGGTCAGTGTGCTCCCTTACCTCTGCTCCATTGGTGATCATTAAAGACTTCTATCAAAAACATTTGAAGAAAAAAATCTTTATTCTTCCAAACTTTTGATAAGTAGTATAGTGTACACATGTAAACTCCTACATACATTTGTATATTTGTGTAATCTGTATTTTTGTAATCCGTGATTTATTTATATTTGAATTGCACTGCATATTTTAGGTTAATGCAATAATTATGATTTTGTAAACCAAGACATTTACTCTATTACATTTTTAAAAAATATTCTCTTTTTCTTCTTTTTGGTATTTTACCTTTGCTTGACTTAACTTGTTGACTAATTCTAGTTTTTACTAAACCCATGAATACGGCACTATGACAAATTGTGATGTTCCTCATTTGTAAGTCATTTTGGATAACAGCATCTGCCAAATGAATAAATAGAAACATAATCAAATCAGTACCTGCTCTTTAATTTGATGGACATTAACCTCGTAGTCACGTCTCGCCTCATTGTCTATATCAGCGTAGTGCTTTTCCATGTGAAACATTTCATTCTCCAAATCCACACTCTCCTGCTGGTGCTGTGAAAGAATCTGCTCCCTGGAATTGAAAAGAAATAACATACAGATGATGCTACATCGGCTCAATCCTTCGCAGTGCATTTTCATGTCCCCATATAGATCTTTTTGTTTAGAATATTATACCATTTTTTGTGTGAAATCCTGTTCATGACATCACTTTTGGTGGGAAAACATTGTTATTAATGCTCTTGTGAATTAAGCAGTGTTGGTATTAGTTGGAGTTTCTTGTATTAAATTTCATAAATCCTCATGATAATATCAATATTTCAATAGATAATCAGAAAAATATACAAATTCAACAACAACATTGAAATGAACTTCAAGCTGACACCCTCGAGTTTACTTCTTTTTTAGAGCTGGGTTCAATCCTGTTGTTAACCTTGTGGTTAAAGTTTATTATGATAGTCCACTTTAGACATTCTACTATCTCTAATTAATTTGCACTACATTTCAAATAACTCTCTCTCATAGACTATTAGGGTTAGTACAATATGTTAACATGTACTTGCAAAGTTACTCTAACTGCGTCTAACTATGGTTGCAGTCAACTTGCTCTCGAATGTTGAACATTCACAGACTGGTTTTGACCGTTCCAGTATGGCGGACGGCTTACGTATAGTGGCCCACTGAAATGGCCGCTAATGGGGCATTTATGTATATCTGTGAAGCAGACAGTCTACTCTAATGACTGCTAGTTGACATAGTTGCAAAGATACTTACATTTATAGTATATAGAATGTTTAAAGCGGACTATTAAAATAAAAGTGTTACCTAACCTTCTTGTCATTGCATAAATAATAAAGATATAATTAAAAATTGCCCAAGCTTGACCTGAATTTATTTCTGAAAGTTTGGTATACCATTTTATATGAATTTGTTTCTTTACAACCAAAGCATTGTCATTTTCTGAAGTTAAAAGGTATATCCTAAAAGGAATGACCCGATTTAAATAGTCAGGAACTGGCAAACTGGCCAAATTCACTCCCTTGAAAACAAAACCCTTCCTTTCGTGTGATTGTTTGTGTGTTTACCTCTCAGTATTATACTCTGAGCTAAGTTCTCCGACACTGGTGTTGAAGTTGGACGCTAGTTCTGCCAGCCGACTCTTATGAAGCTTTAACAGACAGTCCACGTTCTGCAGATGAGAACTGCGTGCCAGCTCTGACTGCTGCGCCCTCTCAGACAGATCATCCACCAAACTCTGTAAAACACACACACACACACACACACACACACACGTTTGTTACTCCCAGACTCTGTAATGAAAGCTATAGAATTTAAAACTGAGAGTCAAGTCTATAGATTATATACAGTCACCTTAATGATTTTGTCTTTGCAGTCGAGGACTTTCTCAAAGCTCTGGCTGAGGACTGAGATGTCATCGCGTAGCTCTGCTGTCTCGGCCTGTGTTGAAATAGCACGCCACTGCTGCCGCAGCTTGGCCACATTACGAGAGGTTTTCTTCTCTTCTTTCTGCAGTTTATCCTAAAAAACAAATCATTTCCAGTGCAGAACTCCATTGCTTGAGTTTTGTTTTTACAATAGCCAGGACCCATTTCTCAATAGCTCACTTTTTCAAAACTCTTCACACAGTGTGCAGTGAGCACAACAGCAGTCTATGTGGGCTACACTTTGGATCATTTATCATTGCTTTGACACAATGCATTCGATGATTACATCTTTTAATTTGCATGTTTATATACTCTTTTCAAAACTGTTGAAAACATAATACACAAATGAATAAGACAGTATTTTGCTATATTTCTACATTACAGTTTTTTTTCGATTGCTTACACACTAAAATTAGAACTTTCCCACAATTAGCAAAACCTTACACTCAAGGAGCAAAAAACCGGCCTAGATTTGCACAACTGTAAGCACATTGTCAGCTTCACACTTTTTGCTAAACATTACACACAGTGATTTGCAAAACACTAAACACACTTCTGTCAGGTCCATTAAGTCAAGAACACACAGACAAAATAATTAAGAATTATTTGAATAGATTGCAAACAGGTTGATGTTCCTGAATTGAAATTTGGCGGTATGGCTCTGTTCAGGGAGTCCTCTGACCTTTCATGAGCACCATGAAATAGCAGAGAGTCAGAGGACAGCAGCAGCAGCATTAGGGAACGCTCACACAGTTTTAGACTGTGAGAGCTAAAATATCCCCCCAAACAAAACCACACCTGGCAATCCTCTGTGATACAGAGGATGATTATTTGACCACACGAGCTATTCCCCCCAAAACAAAATTGAGTGTCTCGAACGGTGTCGACTGAGCCGCCCTAATTTAGCGATTTATAAGTAAGTGTTGTGGGATGTGTCTCCAATGTGTTTAGTTCAGGACAGCTCAGTGTGTGTGTGAACGAGAGTGAGTGCGCGTGTCCGAGGCGCGCGCGCCGCCCCTGTTGATTCCCCGTGAGGAGCGGATGAGAGTGTTGTGATAGTGATACAGCGACCGGTGCAGGTAGTTAGCGATTACAGTGTATTTTAGTGCAGCCAGCAAAATAAAGCACCTAAACTCTTCGGCAAGACGGCCTCTTTGTCATTTATATGCTACCATCACACTAAACAGCGTGAGGTTTAGGGAGTTAACCCCGGGAGGAAAACTACCGGCCCTGGAGAAGACGAATCTCCCCTGTGTCTCCCAACCACGGTTAGGAGACGGAAGCAGGAAAGGTTAACACTGGCGACCACGAAGGGACGGTCACGTTGTTAAAAGACTGGTGAGCATTGAAAATAGAAGGACAATAAAAAGTAAAGCCGAGTGACTGTAATACAACCTAAATAGCGGCGTGAATAAGCTAATACAAAATGGCGGCCGCTCGCTATCCCTCCGATGTTTACGGACGAGAAACCAACTACTCAAACCCGTTCATGTCGCTAACCAATGTGGAGGACAACAATCAAGTTACTGTGAAAGCTTACGAGCGCAAGGCTGAGAGAAAACGCGAACATTATAACCCATTCCTGTGTGATGAAAGTTGCACTGCCGCACTTTCTAATGGAGAAGATCTGTTCGCGCCGTTCGACAGCCCCGCCCATTTTTCACCCACAAATCCTTTTAGTAGAGGCAACAGTCAAAGCCACGGCTCCGTGAGAAGGCCAGACATGCACCTTTTCACATATCCCACTCCAGACATGCCATTTAAGGGGCACTATGAAGTCACAAATCCCTTTGCCAATGTTCACATGGGAAGTTTTGTACATAGCACACCAGCTATATCCAAACCCGAAGCCAGTACGTTTCCCATGCCATATTCTTCTATTAATCCAGACATGACTGTAAAACATGGACATTTTCCATTGCGCCAGGCCGGTCCCTCATCTCCAACACGTAAGAGCCGCTCTGCGCCCCGTCAGCCTCCTCTGTCGGACAGTGATGAGGACTATAACCCCAAAGAGAGAGTCCCCACTCTACGTCCCGGCCAGTACGACGGCAGCACACCGTGGAGAGAGTTTCTGCACAGGTTTGAGAGTTGCGCGGAGGCAAATCACTGGTCAGTCAAAACAATGGCTATTCAGCTGAAATTCTGCCTCACCGGAGCTGCAGGCGCCATCGTCCACAGAAACCCCCGTTCATCCAAATGGGACTACCGCCGCCTGCTGGAGGAACTCGAAACTGCTTATGGCCCTTCTTCAGATCATGCAGCGGCTGTAGCCATAGAGCTGAGGCAAAGAGTGCGTAAACCAGGTGAGGCGCTTCATGTGTTCAGGGATGACATTTATGGAAAAGTATCCATAGCTTATGGTGACTGGTCAGAGGCTGAGCAAGACGCTATAGCGGTTGAAGTTTTCACAAACGGCCTGGGTGATGCAGAGCTAGTTCAGAGACTGTTAGAAAACCGTCCAGCTACCCTAGCTAAAGCTTATGAGATAGCCCACCGTCATGACACTACCAAGAGAGCTGCTTCCTATGTCACCAACATCATGCAGCCAGGGGCCCGCAGCCTCATTGAACGCAGGCCCCGGGCCGCTGTTGTCAGAGAAAGAGACAAAACTGAGACTGTGACTACCACTACCTCTGCAGTTAGCCCATCACCCACTCACTTTGACGCGCGCACATCTGCAAAAACACCGAAGCCGCACAAGAACTTTAAAAGGGGTGACATTCGCTGCTATAACTGTAATGGTTGGGGTCACAAGCAGAGTCAGTGCTCATCCCCGCTACGGAATACAGAGACTTTCCGTTCAAAGGCCGCCAAAGGAAGCCCGCTGACCACTGTGTTCCACCTTAAAAGCCAGAGTCGTGAAATGAACATTCACATGCGCATATCTGAGCTGGAGGTATGTGCAGTCCTGGACAGTGGAGCGCGGAGGAGCGTGCTGCCCCTTCACCAATACAACGCCATTCACCAAGATGTAAGACCACCGCTTCAGTCATCCATCGTTGAGACTTTGCTCGGGGTGGGACCAGGGGACGTGCCAGTGCTTGGTGAGGCCAAGGTACCGGTCAGTATCAACAACCGTCAAGTTGAGGTGGACTTCCTTGTAGCGGACATAGAGGGCAATGAGGTGCTGCTTGGCCATCCTTTCCTCACCCAAGCTGAGGCCCGCCTTGATTTCGGTAAGCACCGCATAATTCTGTTTGGAGAAGAAGTGCCCTACTTTCACCCAGAGACTGTTCCAAAGTCACACGCTGTAAGAGTTGCCAGAACTGTTGTGGTTGAAGCGGGACAAGAGTACCTAGTCAAGGGCAATGTGCACTTTTGCAGAGAAGCCCAGGGAGACATGATGCTTAGCCCCACAAAAGGCTTTGTTGAAAAGCACAAAGTACTCATTGCCAGAGCCCTAGTCAATGCACAGCCCACCAACATCGTTCCATTACGCCTCTTTAACCCTGGCAACAAGGCTGTGACTATTAAAGAAGGTGCCATTGCAGGTCTCCTCCAGCCAGCTGAAGCTCTGTCCTCGTCCAGTGTTCCCACAGCGGCAGACTTTCCAGCCAGCCTCCCTGCAGTTCCAGAGCACCTCCAGGAGCTCTATGCCCAGAGTTCCACTGACTTTAATGACAATGAAAAACTTGAATTATCTAACCTGTTGTGTGTCTATGAAAGTGTCTTTTCCAGGGGACCTGGTGATC
Organism: Rhinichthys klamathensis goyatoka; assembly: GCF_029890125.1. Classification (NCBI taxonomy): domain Eukaryota; kingdom Metazoa; phylum Chordata; class Actinopteri; order Cypriniformes; family Leuciscidae; genus Rhinichthys; species Rhinichthys klamathensis. The sequence continues at coordinate 1,750,816 of NW_026606766.1, read as the reverse complement.
TGGGCCGGACCAGTCTTGTGCAGCATGACATCATAACCCGGCCGGGACCTCCAGTGAAGCAGCCTCCTCGTCGTATGGCTGGGGAAAAGCAGCGAAGCGCAGAACAGCAGATCAGTGAGGGCCTCCAGAGCGGCATCGCCACACGCAGCCACAGCAGTTGGGCCTCGCCGATCGTTATGGTGCGTAAAAAGGATGGGACTTATCGCCTTTGTATAGACTACAGGGCACTCAACAGCCACACCATCACTGACGCGTACCCGCTACCCCGCATCCAAGACACGCTGGACACTCTCGCCACAGCCAAATGGTTCAGCACTTTGGATCTTGCTGCAGGTTACTGGCAAGTTGAGCTAACACCAAGAGCCCGCCGCGCAGCCGCCTTTTGCACCCGTAATGGACTATTTGAATGGAACGTTATGCCATTCGGGTTATGTAACGCGCCGGCGACGTTCCAACGCCTTATGGACCGCGTCCTTGCCGGCATGCAGTGGGAGACCTGTCTCGTCTACCTGGACGACATCATCGTGCTGGCCAAGAATGTGCCCGAGATGCTGCAGCGACTGAGCCAAGTGTTCCAGAGACTTAAACAGGCAAATCTCAAACTGAAACCAGCCAAATGCTGCCTGTTCCGCCGCCAAGTTGCCTATCTAGGTCATATTGTGTCTGAGCACGGTGTGGCCACTGACCCCAATAAAGTCAGCAAAGTCAAAGCCTGGCCCACTCCCACATCAGTTCAAGAGGTCAGACGTTTCATTGGCCTCGCCTCCTACTATCGCAGGTTTGTGAAAGACTTTGCCTCCATTGCCGAACCGTTACATAACCTGACTAAGAAGAATGCACACTTCCAGTGGCACGCTGAACACCAAGCCGCCTTTGACACGCTCAAGCACCGCCTTACCACAGCCCCTGTCTTAGGCTATCCACTGGACCATGGTGAAATGATCCTGGACACCGATGCCAGCGACACCGGTATCGGCGCGGTCCTGTCGCAAATGCAGGGTGGCACAGAACGCGTGTTGGCATACGGCAGCCGCAAACTAGCCAAAGCTGAACAGAACTATTGCACTACGAGACGGGAGTTGCTAGCCATTGTCGATTTCACATCGCATTTTCGGCAGTACCTACTTGGGAGGCCTTTCAAGGTACGAACCGACCACAGCAGCCTGCGCTGGCTCACGCGCATGAAAGAGCCGGAAGGTCAGTTAGCCCGGTGGCTTGAGAAGCTAGCGGAGTATGAGTTCGAAATCATCCATCGCCCAGGTCGCTTACACACGAATGCTGACAGTCTCTCCCGCAGGCCCTGCCGCCAGTCCTGTCCTTGTAATCTGCAGGATCCTTCCTTGCAGCAGAGAACCATGAGTCACCAGGCAATTCAGTGTGATTTGGACTCTGACATCAGCTCCCTGTTGCTGAGTCCGGTGGGGGTAAGCGCTGGTAATGTTAGCAACACAGACACTTTAAAACAAACAGAGATTATTTATGTGACAAACACAAACGAGATCAGACTGTTTCCTGGCTGGACTTTGGAGGAGTTGCGCCAGGCTCAAGCTGCTGATACAGACATTGCACCAATCAGAGCTTGGTTAGGGGTCAGCAGTGAGCGGCCCCCGTGGGTCACAGTCTCCCCATGCAGCCCAGCCACCAAAACGTACTGGAGTCAATGGAGAAGACTGTACTTCAGAGATGGAGTACTGGTCCGCCGCTTTTACTGTTTAGACGATACACAGTTCTATCCTCAAATTGTTCTCCCGCGCAAGATGCAACCCGATGTTATGCGCCAAATGCATGAAGGGCCAGTAGGTGGACATTTTGGTATTGAAAGGACGGTGGCCAGACTTCAAACCAGATACTACTGGTACCACATGAGAGAAGATGTGGCCCTCTGGTGCCGGACTTGTACAAATTGCGCATGCAGAGCCAGACCCCACAAGACTCCACAAGCGCCTATGGGAACTGTCAGAGTTGGAGCCCCCATGGAGCGCATTGCACTGGACATTATGGGCCCACTCAATGAGACAGAGCGTAAGAACAGTTATATACTCGTAATACAGGAGTATTTCACAAAATGGACTGAAGCATTCGCAATCCCTGACGAAAAGGCTGTGACAGTGGCAAACGTTGTGGCAACTGAATGGGTGTGTCGCTTTGGAATGCCTCACTCTCTGCACAGCGATCAAGGACGCAATTTTGAATCAGGGGTATTCCAAGAAATGTGCCGTTTGTTTGGCATCGACAAAACCCACACTACACCATTCAGACCGCAGTCCGACGGCCAAGTTGAACGTTTCAACGCCACACTACAAAAGATCCTGGCCTCTACTGCAGAGCACTGTCACTGGGATTGGGACCTGATGATCCCATATGCAGTTATGGCCTACAGAGCGACCAAGCACAGCGCTACTGGTTTCACCCCCAACTTCATGATGTTCGGCCGTGAAATAAGTGAGCCAGTGGACCTTGTGGCTGGTTTGCCCCCTGACTCTGAACATGCAACTTCAGCCTCTGAGTATGTGCAACAAATGCGTGAGCGGTTGGAACTGGCTCATAACATCACCCGAGAAGCCCTCGGTGAGTCAGTCACACGTGCAAAAAGACAATACGACAAAAACGCTTGCCACACACAGTACAAAGTCGGCGATGCGGTGTGGTATCTTATCAAAGGAACACGTCATGTCCGAAACAAAGTTAAAAAGTTCCTCCCCTCCTACGAAGGACCCTACTTTGTTATGGGACATTTAGACGACTTAGTCTACCGGATCCAAAAGGGTCCCAGAGCTAAGGTCAAAGTCGTCCACCATGATCAACTCAAATGCTACCGCAGCCGTGAGCCCCTGGACAACACCTGGGTCCTGGACCAATCCCAGAACTGGACGCCTTCTGAGATCCTGCCACCGGATGTGGACGGGCACCCAGCAGACCGTGAGGATCTCGGCCTGCACAGCCTCTACTCTACTGCCTCGAGTGATGCCCCCAGCGACTCCTGGCCGTCCACTCCACCTGCTACTAATTCTCACATTATCGGGTCTCTTCCATCCACTCCTTCCCATGTGATACTTGGCCATGGTGGGGGTGCGGTGGGAGATCCACACCACCAGTCTCCGCGTGAACCTCGGCCCCAACGTCAGCGCCGAGGACCGCTCCGGTATGGGGACTGGGTCACTGAGTGAGTCACCTATGACAGTTCATATTTGCACTAGAGACTTTACAGTTTACGTTTTTGGACTCTAGTCTAGTTTGTTCTATACTTTTTCTACAAAAAGCACTTTTGCACGTTTAAAAAAAAAAAAAGCTGAAGAGCTTTTCAATGCTTTTACATGCTTGCACTTTATTGCATTCAATGTATGATTTGATTATTACCAGATTAGTCCGACAGTATTACCTCTGGTCACCGAAGAATAGGATTTAAAAGGTGATGTACTCTTATGTTTTATTAGAGACTATTGCATTTCTATTATTTTTCTTTTCACTCCTGTGTTCACTGTTGAATGAGCTTTAGAACTTTTAACATTGTTTAGACACTTGTTAAATTGATATATCCTATCTGTTTGGATTTACATACTATTTGGAACACAGCTGTCTCTTCACATTTTAGGCCTACAGATATAGAGAGTGTGTGCTAAGTATGTTTAAATGGAATGGAATTAGTGTTAATTGCCAGTCCATGGTGGGGGTAGTGTTGTGGGATGTGTCTCCAATGTGTTTAGTTCAGGACAGCTCAGTGTGTGTGTGAACGAGAGTGAGTGCGCGTGTCCGAGGCGCGCGCGCCGCCCCTGTTGATTCCCCGTGAGGAGCGGATGAGAGTGTTGTGATAGTGATACAGCGACCGGTGCAGGTAGTTAGCGATTACAGTGTATTTTAGTGCAGCCAGCAAAATAAAGCACCTAAACTCTTCGGCAAGACGGCCTCTTTGTCATTTATATGCTACCATCACACTAAACAGCGTGAGGTTTAGGGAGTTAACCCCGGGAGGAAAACTACCGGCCCTGGAGAAGACGAATCTCCCCTGTGTCTCCCAACCACGGTTAGGAGACGGAAGCAGGAAAGGTTAACATAAGCAATAAGGTACGAGAGGCTGTGCTGTATCGTGAATAAGTAACGGCTGGAGGGCGTTGTTAGGCACGACGCGAAGCGGAGTGCCTGCAACCCCTTCAGCCGTTACTTATTCACGATACAGCACTTGCCTCGAGTACCTTATTGCTTTTATAAAACGGTTGCCACACAATAAAAATATTAAAGCCGAAAAATATGTATCTATGCAACTTTCATGAAGTAAAATCACTAAAAGCCTGCCTTCCGCTGGAAAAAATAGTCCCGGAACGTGAACAGCAACAGAAGTTACATATATTATTTCGCCAATAGATGGCGGCAAAGACTGTCTTTATGAGTGAGTGAGTGAGTGAGTCTGTAGAGAAGGCTTTTGAAAGGACTCGAACTTGTGATCACGGAGAAGACAGACGCAACTGACAGATGACTAACGTTATGCACGGAAAACCCCATGACTGTTAAAAGGACAAAATATGCAGCGGACATTCAAACGCATTTTTTTATTATGAATATAGGACTGACCTGAAGGAAAATGCTACGTCTACTGTAAATGCAGGTACACTCGCTTACTCGATCTCTCACAATGCTCTGCTCTAGCTTTAAATGAACAATATCAATGAGATGAAACATCTGTTTAAGTTGCTAAGAGTGGTTGCTAGGGGTGTTGTGTAGTGATACATAGAACCGTTGGGTGAAGCGGTCATAGCCGTGTTTTATCGTGAATAAAGCACAGCTATTGACCAATCAGAATCAAGGATTGGAACTAACCGTTTTATAATAGTAAAAATATTGATTTAGCGATTTATAATAGTAAAAATATTGATTAATTACTGAAATGACTAATCAAGACCGCAATAGCTAAAACATGCTGTTACCTAGATTATCTGTATTTACTGTTTGACAGTCTACAGTGTAAGCTCTATGGATAGATGATTAATCCACCTCTGAGAACGAGCTAGATGAATAAATGAACAGCTGATAGCGCATTCAGGGGCGTTAACTGAGCAGAGCGCGAGCAAAATAATGATCAAATGTGTTTTATTAACGAAACAAATCAGAGACTTGAGCTCATGGCTTCTGGGCGTCAAGAATATCCCGAACATCGGGACGGAGGTATCGTTCGTAAGCAGCAGAAACCACCGCCCCATAGCTTAAAGGGTTAAACCGGAGCGAGTACGTGTCACCGCCGTAGTTGTTGCACAATGCGTAAGAATGAGCTGTATACGGTCCGGAGGCAGTCCGCAGAAGTGAATTCCTATCACAGCAAGCTGTTTGAATCTGCGCTGCATAGTGGTAAAAGCCAGCGTGAGCAACGCGATCAGTTGCCAATGACAACAGATAACGCACGTAGCCAATATGATCGCATAAGCATTTTTATGAAAACGATTAGTTAGATAAGCCCAAATGCCACACGAATAGCATTAACAAGAAGGATGTTGCCAACACACTGATAGCTTTTAGCAATGAATATTAAAAAGGAACTTAGCTTCGTGAAGATTTTCAGAGATGAATGGAGAATGAATCACGTCGTCCTGTGTCAATATTGCAGCAGAAGCGAGCAGCGAGCTAGCAGAGCGAGCAGCAAGCATGTATGAGCAAGGTGAATGAGCTTAAAATAAGGCGCCTTGTTTGAGCTTGGCCATTGAACAGCGAGGGGAGTTAACCAGCTAATGCAGCTCAGCTGGAGCAGATCAGCTGACGGGACAGTGTTGATAGCAAATAGCATAAGCAGCAGCTTGACTACCTGGCCTGCCAGAACTGACGCTGACGCTCGATTTGTATGCATTTGACACATAAATTTATCATGATGTAATTTCCTTGCAATTTCAAAGCAAAGGCTATCAAATGAACACACCCATGAACCAATTGGTTAAACACAGCCACCAGGTGTGCACACACACTGGTGCTTAATTGTAGACACACCATTCAGGTTTAAGTACTATAAAAAGGGAACAGGTAAGTTCAAAAATGGACGGTGTCAGAGGAAGAGGAAGAGGAAGAGGGAGAGTACGGATGAGAGTACGGATGAGAGGGGGAATCCGGAGAGAACAAGGTGAAGGTGAAGGTGGAGGTGGAAGAGGAAGAGGAAGAGGGAGAGTGTGGATGAGAGGGGGAATCCGGAGAGAACAAGGTGAAGGTGAAGGTGGAGGTGGAAGAGGAAGAGGAAGAGGGAGAGTGCGGATGAGAGGGGGAATCCGGAGAGAACAAGGTGAAGGTCGAAATAATGACATACTATCAAAACAATTAGATGTAGCTGAACACCTACACAGGTGTTAGTCTTTCAGTTTCATTACCATCTATTCTAGACAAAAGAGACTAAATGTAAACATTGACCATGTCACATAAACTGCAGTGAATTCTAAACAGTAGAGAGAGTCATTCATGTTTTGTAAAGAAATTTTACAATGGAAACCCATGTATGATGCTTCCGGTTGTTAGTGTTTTTAGGTTGTTGTGGTATGAGTGACAAAGTGAGTTTGTTGGGTAAAAACCTTTGCTAGTGTTCTGGAAGAATGGTTTGATTTGAAACATGAATGACGTGTTTTGCATTTCGAATGTGAAATTTACTGTTGGACCAACTTGAAAGTTGGTTAACTGTGTGAAGAGTTTCGAAAAAGTGACCTAAGTATTAAGAAATGTGTCCTATAGCAATTAAAAAACTGTAGAAGTACTAAGAAGTAAATAACTGTTGTGAAAAAAAGAAAAAAGTTCTGATTTTTATGCAATGCACCAAAAACCGTGAACACGTATAATAAAATAAAAAATAAAAAAACTTTTTTGATGATCTGATGGGTATTCATAGAGACATATTTTATGCATAAAATTGTATTTACAAAATTAGATTTTAGGACAAACCAAAGACCTGTGAATTGTATTTAAAATCTTTCATGTATAGCTATATTTATTAAATATTATCTACTAATGTAATTCATAAAAAATAATTTATTTATTGCAATGACCAAGGCTTTTTGGCTAAATTCTTTTAAATAAAAATAAAATAACTGAATAAATTGGACTTCTAGGACTTAAAAAGGGTCCAGTGGGGTTCAATACAGAACCCTAGTGTTCCTGATTCAATTTTCAAGAACGCTTTGGTTCTATTGGCGCTTTTCCACTGCATAGTACGGTACGGTTCGGTTCGGTACGGCTCACTTAAGAAATGTCTTAAATGATTGCATACTTTTGTGTTTAACAGGTTATTAAAAAAATGTCTAGTGATACTGATAAAGTATGTTTACATGCTGTAAAATTCCATCAAAATAAATAATATATAAAATCAAAATTAATGGATTAAAACTAAATCCATAAAATGATCCCATGATGGGAACCGCTGGTTCTACAGATATGAAACGCCCGACAGAACATTTGCCTGACATAACGTTACATTTTCTGTATATGACAGTCTGCCTTGAAACGATGTGTTTTATATTTGCACTATATATTTGCACTATACAAATATATAGCCACGACTCAGCGATTTCTAAATCTAAAATGTTTACTCCAGCTCATATATAATATGTCAGCTGCTTGTCACACCTTGACGAAGTGGGTGAGCATGTCCTCTTTTCTCTTGGCAATATCCGCCTCAGCTTGAGCCTTTTGCTGCATGTTCAGAAGTCTCTCCTCCTCAGTCATCCCGGCACGTTTTCCACCTCCTTTCTTCCATGCTTTTTTAGACATGTTTGCTGACTGTGGATCACAGATTCAAAAGTCCTCAAAAGAGAAGATGTATTTTATTACACAAAATCAGAACTGGCTTGTCAATACAGACAGACAAACAGACAGACAGACAGACAGATAGACAGACATACAGACAGACATACAGACAGATAGATAACTTAAGATATCTAAAGATTTGTATGATACTTTGCATTAATTATATAATTTTTATGAGCTATTTCTTCCATTAGAATTAATATATTATTTAATTTTTTTATTTAAAAAAAAATGTCAATAAATGCAACATTTCACATCAAAATAGAGTGCAGGCTGCAGGCAAAAACAATTTCAAGTGAGAAGAGCGCCATCCAGTGGCTTTAAAAATATATAAATGTGTGAAATGTCCTGTAACGCCTGTAACATTAGGCTGCCTATCTGCCTAACGTATATAAATAGAAAGGCTTTTTGATTCCTATTGTTGTTTTTATACATGATTTCTCTTATTCGTTTTTTTTCTATTTAGATATGTATTTAGATATTCTAAAAAGATAGATTTTTTTAATAATTTTTTTTTTAGATAAGTGCTATCAGGATTTGCATTATGACTACAATCAAACAATAACATTTGGTTAGAAAGGGAACACAATGCAAAGATTTTTGTTACTCAGTATTTGATAAAGCTTTACACTTTTTTTCTGCACAGTGGCTGATCTGTAGTTTGTACCACCAAAAGTTTCTCTGAGTTTTCCTATTTTTTTTCGTATTTCCCAATAGTTTCCTATGGTCGGTCATTTTTGAGCGGGAGGAAGCTAACGTTAAGTGTGACTATTTTTTTACGACCCTTTAACATATCCGAATCATCTCCTTGATTATTTTGTGTGTTCATAGGTAATCTACAACCAAAGTCACCAAGTTTCATCCCCCTCCGATGAAGCAAAAAAAAAAAAAAAACATTTCAAAACGTAACAGTTTTCGGTCATTTTTGACCGAAGAAGCCCAGAGGGTTAAACTTTTTTCGTGCAGTAAGCTGTAGAAATTGAAAAAGATACACAAAACGTGTCCATTTCTAATATTTACAATTGTGGTTGGTAAAAATAATAATATTTTAGCGTTACTAGCATTATTTCCCATCGTCTTACCTTGTGATGTCCGCCTGTGAAACGTTTCTGTTGACCGTTTCCTAGCAACCACCAACATATTTCCAGCGGTGCGCGCGTATCTTTCAAATCACCAGGGGTGGTAAAAGTACTCAAAAGTTATACTCGAGTAAAAGTAGGCTATATATAGGCCTACCTAAATAAAAAATTACTCCAGTAAAAGTAGAAAGTCCTCCATTCAAACATCACTTGAGTAAAAGTACAAAAGTATCTGATTTAAAACATACTCAAGTACCGAAAGTAAAAAGTAAATATTCAAATAAACTGTAAATATCAATAATTAAGCAGATCCAGGGTTTTTCCTGGCTCAAAATGAGGCGGAGGTGGTAAAATTGTAACACTAGGGGGGTCTGGGTGCATGCCCCCCCCCCCCCCCCCCCCCCCCAATTTTCTTATTGGTTCCCAAATTTTAATGAAAATAGATAATTTGTCTTTTAATATAAATCTCAGTTCTTCCAAGTACAACATATTTCCCAGTTCCCTAGCCCACATCTCAAAGGTGGGGACAGAATCTGCTTTCCACATTTGTAAAATAAGTCTTTTTGCCAACATCATACACAGCGAAATGGCCTGTGTCTGATATTTATTACAAAAAGCATTCTCTGCTCCTAAAAGTCCAGTGCAAGGCTCAGGCTCCAACTCAATAGAATTTGCTTCAGAAATAAATTTAAATATACATTCCCAAAATGGCTGAATTTTACTACATGACCATAAAGAATGAAACAGTGTGCCTTCTGACACTTTACACTTATTACATAGTGGAGAAATCGTGGGATATATTTTATGAAGTTTTGACTTAGAATAATGAAGCCTATGAATTACCTTGAACTGAATCAAATTGTGTCTAGCATTCACAGAGCATGTATGTATGTTTCTCAAGCATGCATCCCACACGTTTTCATGAATGTTAAAACCAATTTCCTCCTCCCAGTCATGTTTTATTTTTTCTGTGCTACTGTCCACATTTTTTTGCAGTAATTTGTAAAAGTTAGACACACTACCATTCATACCAGGATGTACATTAACGATTCTCTCTAAGGTGGGATTCAAATTCAAAACTTCAAAGTTTGGAATGTGCTTTCTAACAAAGTCTCTAAGTTGCAAATAACGGAAGAAATGTGCAGAAACAAGAGCATAGCTTTGTTTTAGCTGTTCAAAAGAGCTAAATGTACCTTCTCTATAAAGATCCTGAATTGTTATGTGTTTCCATTGAAAAAAGAGCTTATCATGTAACCCCGGAGGAAAAGCATGATTATTACAAATTGGAGTGTCCAGATATATATCTGGAATTTTCAAAAATACCTTAATTTGTTTCCATACTTTAATTAAATTAGAGATAACTATGTTTCCGTTGATACTCTTGACGTCAATTTTAATGGGACTATTAAGCAAAGCAGTTAATGAAGTCTTATTACAACAAGCTTCTTCAATTGCTAACCATTCTGGCTTGTCAACTAACTCCACCAATCCGGATTTCCTCCACCATGCTAAAGTACATAAATTAGCTGCCCAATAATAATATTTAAAATTGGGAAGCACAAATCCTCCTTGATCCTTAAGTTTATTTAGATGCTTCTTGTTAATCCTAGCAGTCTTGTTGGCCCGTATGAAGCTGGTTATAATAGATTCTAGCTGTTTAAAATGATAAAGGGGAATAAAGAAAGGAATACATTGAAATACATACAAAAATCTTGGAAGTACGACCATTTTTATAGCGTTTATCCTGCCTACCATGGACATGGGGAGTGTCTTCCAAAAAATTATATTATCTTTAAGCTGATCAATTTTCTTTTTCCAATTCAATTTTAATAACGTTTCAGGGTTTTTAGTGATCAACATACCCAAATATTTAAAGGAGTTGTTTGCAATTTTAAATTTGGTACTGGCTAAAAATGTTTTATCTAGATCGTCAGAGACTGGCATTAATTCACTTTTTTTCCCAATTTATCGTGAATCCGGAAAGACTGCCAAATTTTTCGATAAGCTCAAGTAATGGTGGAATAGACATTTCAGGGTTAGAAATGTACAATATAATATCGTCCGCATACAGCGAAAGATGTTGGGGTCTGCCCTTGATCATAATAGGCGCTATGTTAAGATGTTGCCTGATCCTTGCTGCCAATGGTTCCATCGATATGGCGAACAAAAAAGGAGATAGGGGGCATCCCTGTCGTGTGCCACGAGATAACTGAAATGGATTTGAAGCGTCTTGGTTAGTAATAACAGAAGCTACTGGATGCGCATAAAACATTTCAATCCATTTAACAAATTCTGAACCGAATCCAAATTTCTTTAGTACAGCAATCATATATTTCCACTCTAACTGGTCAAAGGCTCGTTGAGCGTCTAGTGAAATTACACATGTCTTTACGTTTTTTTTTGTTGTTGTTATAAATCATGTTAAATAGCCGCCTCAAATTAAAATATATATGCCTATTGGCAGGGGTTAAATTGGGATTTATTATGTGGGGGTGCTCTCCCTAGGGGGGTCCGGGGGCATGCCCCCCCGGGAATTTTTTTTTGAAAAATAAACCATTAAATAGCACTTTCTGGAGAGTTTTGTGCAAAGAAATGGAGAAATTGAGTATTACATGATATGTGAAAAACTGCAAGGTTAAGAGGATTTACTTTGCAACAGGTATTAGGACATTTAGCATTTACATTACTGTTAATCAGTCATCACTTGATTACACGTTGTATTACCTTGTTATGATATAGTGACCCATACAATGTGCCAAACATAATGTGCCACATGGAGAGACAGTGCAGCATATGACAGTAGCAACAGCTGAGAAGATTTGGGTCTGTGGTGACCAGGTCCACCTCATACAAACTTCCTTCTCCCATTCTCTCTCTTTACTACGACAACACACACACACACACACACACACATAAAAAGGCAAAGTTTTGATTTCTGGCTCCAGTGGTTGCCTCATTACACAACCCACGTAAAGTTGATAATTCCGAGAATAACTGCAATTGCAGATTTCGAACAGAGATGGCGAAAACTGCGGACTGCAGCTTTAAGATATAAAAATGATGATAACACTGGTTAGTTTTACAATCAACATTTGAATTTATTTGTGTTTTACCTTTGTAATTTAATTTTGATTTTACATTTAATTTCATACACATTCTTAAAATCAGTACAGAGAACACACATCTATAACTCATCACTCATCTATAACTTTATTACTTCCCACAATGGCTGGTATGCAAACACCTCAGTATTAGTACAGTATTCAGTATTCTGAACATATTGAACATACTTTTAAAAATACCGCAATAATACCGAACAACACTGATAATTTTGGTCATTTTCATACTGTCCCATCTCTACTGCCAACATGTTACAGAGCTAGTCATGCTAAAAATGTCTGGAATATCACCCCACCTTTTGAAGAAGTAAGTCAGTTTCCTCTTCTTGGGTGGATATGCTCCACTCATTTTAATTTATCTCTGAAAGTTGGAGAATAAATGGTTGATTTAATTTTCATTAACCACAGAGCTTGGTAGCTAAAAGTAACTTAGGTCTAGCAAGTCTTATATTTCTGTAATTCACACAGATCAAATACAAATATGCTGACTGAATAGATTGCTAGTTTATTTTAAGTAGCCAGCTAACGTTAAATTAGCAGTTCTCTTGGCAATTTGCTGATAATCCGGTATCTGAAGTAAAATGCTCAAAACATCTCCTGAGAAAAATCACATGGTCAACCTAGTCCTGGTTATTTAATTTTGATTTAGTCTTATTTTCCTTACCTTGTCATTCAAGGCCAGGGCACTTTTTTTGACATTTCTGGAACATCAACATCCCGCGCAACCACGGTCTCCCAGGAACATTCATTATTGCTGCGTACATTTATCCGTGTCAGATGCGCATGCGCGAGCGGTGCGCGATCATGGTCGACTGACAACGAGATTAAGCAGCTGAACAAAAATACGGCCGTGTTCCGATTGTTCTCATCTCAGCTCCGCCGAGACAAAATAGACATGCCATTTCAAAAATCTTTCATTTATTGTCAGAAATATGTTTTCAAAAGCATCACTTTCATCAAATTGTATGTAACATAATTTCCAGTAGACTGCAAACGAGCAGGCTTATGTGCCGGGGCTGAGCCCCGGAGAGCCCCGGCCCAATTTAACCACTGCCTATTGGGCATAAAACCAGTCTGGTCCTGATGAATTATTGAACAAATGTACTTTTTCAGCCTATTCGCAAGAATTTTGCTTATAATCTTAGATTCAATGGGAATAAGAGAAATCGGTCGATAGGAAGACATCCTCTGTTTATCCCGTCCTGGTTTTGGAATTAATACTATACTCGCTCGGTACATTGTTGGCGGAAATTTACATTGTGTTGTTGCATTTTTAATCAATCTTTGGATTATAGGTACAAGATTATTCCTGAATTTTTTAAAGAATTCAGCACTAAAGACATCAGGTCCGGCCGATTTATTAGGTAACTGTGATATTACTTCATTTATTTCTTCCAGTGTGATTTCTTTGTCTAAAAATTGTTTTGCTTCAGTGCTAAGAATGGGAAGGTCCAAATCAGAAAAGAAATCTTCTATTACTTCCGAGCTTGTTTCACATTTTGATTCATAGACTTCTCTATAGAAATCAGCAAAGCAACAATTAATTTCCTTAGGATCAACAATCATCTTCCCATTATCCGACTTTATTTTATGTATTGCACGAGTTGCCTGAGAATGCTTTAATTGGCGTGGAAGTAGTTTTTGGGGTTTATCACCTATTTCAAACTGCCTTTGCCTAATATAGCCTACATGAGTTGTCTTGAAATATTCTTAGAAAGAATCGAGTTATATTCGCTTCGCAGCGCAACTATTTTCTTAAGTATAGTCTCACAACTGGTTGATCTGTATTCCATCTCTAAATTTGTTATTTGTGTGTCAATATTATTCAATTTGGCTCTATTCTCTCTATTCTTTGCAGTTTGATATGCTATAATATCACCTCTGATGACTGCCTTCATTGCCTCCCACAGGACCGAGTCAGATACATCTCCTCATTGTTTTCTAAAAATAATGTAAACTTGTTAGAAATGTATTCACAAAATTTGACATCATTTAATAACATATTATCAAATTTCCAGGCATAATTTCCTCTACTAAATTGTATTCTTAAATGAAGAGAAACAGGGGCATGGTCTGATAATAATCTATTATGATATTGAGTTGAAACTACACATTGCAACAATCTTGAATCTATTAGGAAAAAGTCAATTCTTGAATATGTTTTATGGACTGAGGAGTAGAATGAAAAGTCATGATCATTGGGATGCAAAGCTCTCCAGCAATCGATTAGATTTAACTTTTGCATGTAATTGCTTAGTACACCAGGCGATTTATTTGTTGTGGTTCGGCGGGGATGCGTGTCTAGCCTAGCATTTAACACGCAATTATAATCACCTGCTATGATGACTCGTGAATGCATAAAGTCAGGTATGATTTTAAAGACATTTTCAAAAAATGAAGGGTCATCGAATCTGTTGTTAAAAATAAATAATAATCCACCCGCCAAACAAAGAATGGCAAAATTACATTTTCTTTATAGCCTAAACAGAGGCTTTACTCCCTTTAAACTTATTGTCAATGTTTCATTTTTGAAAACACTCTTATCGGAATAATTTTTTGTACCTTTATAAAGGGCATTTCCCCCCTAATTTTATTTAATGTATGCTCTAAATTTCATTTAAAATTCTCACATTTTATCAATACATTCAATTAAAATAATAAGACACTAGGCTGTTACCAATCAAATTAAATAATTTACATTGAAAAATTATAACTGTATTAAATGAGATTATTTTGAATATGTTTTGAATATACAAGGAATGTTGAAAAGAATGATACTTTGAAACTAAACCGCCAGTAGGAGGCGGCAGGCGGCCGTCTTAATGAGCGAGTCATTGAGTCATTAATGTAAACGATTCGTTCAAACGGCTGATTGATTCAGAATGAGGCGGTTTAATAATGGGCAATTGAATCTTTGACTCAATCGATTAGTTCAAAACGCTGAATGATTCAGTAATGAATCATGGATGAGTGTTGCTGTGAGACGCGATATGGTTCTGTTGTTTGGAACTATTTTCGCTGCTAAAACAGAACAAAAACAGTCTAAAAATGTAAGAAACTTAATTTTAACTATTTGTTTATTGAACTGTTATGAAATTAATATCTCGGTTTCAATCGTGATGGCATTCAGGGAAACAGCACTCTGGTCGTGTGTAGCCTATATATTGTTTCTTAACTATAATTAATGTTATAAATAACTGCGCGAGACTCAACAGCGCAACTTTGTTACCGTCCGTACACAGTGGCGGCTCCAGACAATTTTGATTGGGGGGGCAATGGGGGGTCCTGGTCATTTCAAGGGGGGTCTCATGAAAACCAACAAAAAATACAGTGGACACGGCTAATAACTGCATATTGCTGCTACTTAACAAATGGTAAATGGTAAATGGACTGCATTTATATAGCGCTTTCACAGACCCAATGGCCACCAAAGCGCTTTATATATTGCCTCACATTCACCCATTCACACACCGACGGTTTTTTGTTTTTAATTAATTAATCAATTGCAGTTTGCAAACAATATGCTCGAACTTTAATTGACATAGCCACACCCATGACAGAAAACATATTTACAAAATAGTATCCTCCTCATCCTCCAATTCCTCGGTGTCCTCTGTTTCCAGTCTTTACTAAGAAATCCTATGAAAAATTATTTACAAAATCTTCTGCAGGACAGTTCAATTCTTTACAATAATATAATATATTATAAAAGAAAATTAAGCTGTTACACTGAGATGGTTTAGGAAAACCATAAAGTGTTTTTGTACAGTCAATTAATTGTACAGGCAGCATTAAACCATCAAAGTTAAATGATTGTTTATAGCTTATGAATTTCCTAGCCTACATTTTTTTTAGCAGGGGGTTTCAAACTTTTTAATGGCAATGAGCCCTAAACAATACCCTTGTGAGATTCTTTATTTAGGCTTATAATATAATAAAATATATGCCCAATATAATATAATATAAAAAAATGAATTGAAGTATTTGAAGTGATAGTTTAAATGCTTCGATTTGTTTTCATATTATATTATTATAATATGAAAACAAACTGAAGCATTTACTGTAAATAGCTAGATCTAATAGCTAAATATTTTCAAGAAAAGTCAATATGTGAACTCTTTTATAGTAGCCTAATCTAACCATGCCTGAAACTATTTAAATCTATGTAAACTAATGATGTATTTTGAGTTTGCACGCGGGTGGGTGTGTAATTGTTACCGTTCTGTGTCCATCATCCGTTATTTCCACCACTTTAATCAAACCACTCTTCTTTAAAACATGATATTGTGATTTTATTACACATGTCTTTGCGTTTCTCGTCGCCTCTCGTATTGAGATATTTGGTCCGCACACACGACTCACTGCCAATCACACGCGCTCACACCATTCTCTTTCTTTGAAACCTGTTAACTGCACTCACCAGTTTGAGCACTGCAATTATTTCTCACATACAATCAAATGGATTTCCCCACACATTTCGCGTCAGTCCTCCGCGTGGCATATTATTCTTTTCTGCGCGGCCGCGGCAACAGAAGTGCACGACCGCGCACGCGCGCAGCTTAGAGGGAACGTGATTCTTATGTTTATATATTTTGTATGTCGAATACATTTTTAATTATTATTGTTCTGCGTAGTTTGAAGATAAACATTTTTAAATATTTATCCCGGCGGATATATATTTTTTTTAATCAGGAAGGGGGTGGGGGGTCAAATGGGGGGTCAAAGCATTTTTTGGGAGGGTCTTGAGACCCCCCAAGACCCCCCCTGGCGCCGCCTCTGTCCGTACATTAGGTAGCATGATGGGAGTTCCGTGTCTTTTAGGGATGGGGAAATGAAGCCTCGTGAATCAATGAGGCTTTCCCCTGACTGTTCCGGGAAAAGATTCAAAGCTTCGAGAGTGTCGAGAACAGCGCCATCTGGTGCTTATTTAAAATAAAGCAGCCAGAAGCCTGTGTTAGAAGCTCTGGCAGATGAAGCAACCACAACACACTCCATAGTTTCAATGTTATGTGTACAAATAAAAGCTTTACATGTTTGTGTTTGATTTGCTCATTAAACAAATTCATTTTCCCATTAAAGTGTGACAATAAAATATAATATAAGCTTATAAGATTCACTAAGATTTAATGTAGGCCTATTTCTCTCTCTCTCTCTCTCTCTCTACACACACACACGCGCACACACACACACACACACACACACACACACTGAATAAGAACATTGTCTGATAGGATCATCTGTTATTAAATGTGCTTATGACACTTGGCAGTGATAGTGCTTATGTTACTGTAGGAATGACAGAAATGTGATAAAGTTTTTAATTATTTTTATTAAGAAATAAAAGCTGTTTCACAGTGTTGGGGCTGAGTCTATTTCTCCTCTTAGACAGTACTTCCCCAGCCTTAGAGAAGACTCTTTCACATGGCTCATAGGAGGCCGGGGTACAAAGAAACTGTAATGCCAATGTATATTGGTGGGGGTAGACATGTTTCTGCATTCTCCAGTATTCAAGTGGATCTTCAGCTCTTTGTATGTTTGTCTCTGTAAGGTATTTATCCACTTCTACGATCGCATCAGAAGTGGCATTTGAGCTTTGCTCCACAGCACTGTCCAACAGAAGCCAAAGGTTTCCACCTTACAAGTGTGAGGAAAATTATTATTATTATGTTTATTGGGAGTGACTGTACATGTACATTGATTGAATATAAGACACATCAACGGTCAACAATTATAAAATACAATAAATAAATAAAAATAAAAATAAATAAATACTTGAGCTTGGTGTGGGCTGTTGAGTTGATGATGGTGCTTCTGTTGACTGAGTGCTTGATGATGTGGATGGTCTTTCATCTTCGGCCCTGATGACATTACCACATTCTGCTTTTAGCCGTTTGACAGCCTCTGTCATTTTAGTTTGGTTAAGGAAACCCAACTTTTTAAACCTTGGGTCCAGCAGAGTTGCCATGGTCATTATACTGAGCGACTCCATATTCCAGATATGCTCCCTCAGACGCCTGATAAGCTTTTCAGTTAATTCCTTTGTTATTGGCATGGTTAACCTATGAAATAGAAAATTATTTACTCTGTGCAAAAATACAAATTCAATAATTCAATAATTTAATAATTAAGAGTATTCTACACAAATAAAAATAAATACCTTAGTTGTTCAACCTGTAATGAATGGTGAATCATTTTTAGCAAAGGAATTACTTTGGAGCCAGACACACGTTTTTCCTCGGACAGCTCTACTGTGGCCTGGTGGAATGGGGCGAGAACACACAGAACTTGCTGTATGGCTTCATAGTCCAGGGCATGAAGTGGAGCTATATCAGTTTTAAGTGAGGCAAGGGATGCTCCCACAGTTTGCCTTTCCCCATGCAGCCGTTGAAGCATGTGAAAAGTGCTGTTCCAGCGTGTTTCCACTTCATTCACAAGTTTAAGAACTGGCCTGTTCATCTCTTGCTGCACATGGGTCAACATTTCTTTGGCAGAGGTGCTGCTTCGAAAATAGGTGACCACCTTTTTAGCTTTGTTCCGAATGTCACACAGAGCTGGTACCTGATCAAAAGACTTTTTAACCATGGTGTTAAGTGCATGTGCAATGCAAACTGAATGTCTCACTTGCAGAATTCTTGCACAAGCAATCATGTTTGCTGCTGCATCTGTGACAAGACACTTCACTTTGTCCTTGATTGCCCACTCCATCATGACATTCGTTTTCACCAGGGCCATATTTTCCGCTGTGTGCCTGTTTGGGAACTTCTCAACATCCAACAACACTGTATTCAGCTTATAACTGTCATCAATGTAGTGGCAGGTTATTGCAAGATATGCATCCATGTTGATAGAAGTCCACATATCCGATGTTATAGACACAGCAGTTGCTTTTTCCATGTCTGCCTTGGCCTTCCTCTTTGCTTCTTCATATTTTGAAGCCACCATTTTCTTTAAAGCCTTTTTGAGTTCACAAAACAGTTGTAGTAAAATTATATTATTAGTGATAAAGATTTATTATATAGATTATACATAAAAATCAACCTCTGCTGCTATCCTCACCTGTCTGGTTGGGATTATATAGGAAGGATCAAGGGCATGGATGAGGCCCTTGAAACCCTCATCCTCAACCACTGTAAATGGCTGTGAGTCTTTTATGACCATGTTGACCAATGCCTCATCAACCATTTGCTTGCGAGATACTATAATGAAAGAAGAAATATATACATAATATATTAATTGAAACCATGATAATGCATTCACAATTATGAATAAAAATCATGAAGCAACAGTCCTACTTTGTGTGCTTGGATTGTGGGTCTGAGCAGTCTCATGATGTGTTGTTTCCATAAACAAGCTCTTTGTCACACACCAAGCATCTCACCTTCTAAAAGAGTTATATGAAAGTAAGAAATTATGTACAACAATAACATTTTTTAAATAATATATATATATATATATGCATACACACATTGGAAGCTATAAGCTCAAAATATTCCCAGATAGGGGAAGTCTTCCTTTTTTTGGCTGTTGCCATTGCTCTAAATACAAACCCTTCACCAAACACCAACACCCTATCCCCTCTCCCCTAAGCCCACCCTAATCCCAAATACCAACACCAAATTACCTAAAATCACCAAAAGTGCAAAGATATTACAAAAACAAAAAGACAAAAGTATAGCCTAAGTAGTGAAAAATAAATTTTGGTTATTTAATGTATTATATTTATTAACTTTCAAAGTACAGCACTCTCCTGAAACACCCATCAACCAGACTGAGCCGACAATGACTCATTAAATGAGATCTGGAGTTCGAGCCTTCTGACACCCAAAGCGAAACACGCACGTGATTGGACAGAAAGTGAGGCTTCGTTTGTCATCGATCACGTGACTCTGGGGAAACCAATACACACCCCGATACGGGGCTTCACTAGAAATTGTGTCGCATCTGTGATACGCGCATCAAAGCTTCAGTGTCATACGTAACATCACTAGTGTCTTTATTACACTCAATTAGCTGTCATCCACCCTCGATTGAATAGAATGTTTTTATTACTCGGCCCGCTCGACCCGCGGATTGTGATCCGTGCAGCACTAATTCAATTCAATTCAAATTTATTTGTATAGCGCTTTTCACAATATATATTGTTTCAAAGCAGCTTTACAGAAAGTGCATTTCAGAAATGTACATAGAAAAATACAGTTAATCATCATGTATTAATTTAGGGCATAACATATCGCCGGCGTTGAGTCGTCTCTTCACAGGCGTCGAGTCGTCTCATCGCAGGCGTTGGGGCATCTGAAGTCTCCGTGAGAGGCTGGATACAAACTGGAGCTGACGAACGCTATTTACCTCGGGACTAGCGTCCTGAGATAACAGCAGAAAAGCAGATGGGAAATAATTAGCGTAGCTGCTGTTCATAATATTAATGCATTCGATCTGATTCAACAGTGGTATAAAAGGTAAGCATTATATGAATGCTTGGCTGAAGAGATGCGTCTTTTGAACTGGGAGAGCGAGTCTGAGCCACGAACAGTATCAGGAAGGCTATTCCAGAGTTTAGGAACTAAATATGAGAACGCCCTCCCTCCTTTAGTGGACTTAGATATCCTAGGAATGACCAGAAGCCTCGAATTTAGGGATCTTAAAGAATGCGATGGATTGTAGGGCGATAGAAGGTCCATTAAATACACAGGAGCTAAACCATTTAGGGCTTTATAGGTCAGTAATAGTACTTTGTAATTGATACGGAACTTGATAGGTAACCAGTGTAGAGATGATAAAATTGGTGTTATATGATCATATTTTCTTGACCTAGTAAGAACTCTAGCGGCTGCATTTTGCACTAACTGTAGCTTGTTTATTGAAGATGCAGGACAACCAGCTAATAAAGCATTACAGTAATCTAGTCTCGAGGTCATGAATGCATGAACTAACTTTTCTGCATCAGAAACAGATAGCATGTTACGTAATTTAGCAATGTTTCTAAGGTGGAAAAATGTAGTTCTTGTAACATATGAAATATGATTTTCGAAAGACAAGTTGTGGTCTAGTATAACACCCAGGTCTTTTACTGTAGTGGATAAAGTAACAGGACATCCTTCTAAATTGAAGTTGTATTGTAAGAGATTTTGTGGGTAGTTTTTTGGACCAATAAGTAATACCTCAGTTTTATCTGGATTTAATAGCAGGAAATTACACGTCATCCAGCATTTTATATCTTTAAGACACTCTGTCAATTTAGATAAGTTAGTGTTTTCATCTGTCGTGATGAAATATGTAATTGAGTGTCATCAGCATAGCAGTGGAAATTAATTCCATGTTTTCTTATAATATTGCCAAGTGGCAGCATATATATTGAGAATAGCAGAGGGCCTAACACCGATCCTTGCGGCACTCCATAGTCTACTGACGTTATCTTTGATTTTTCCCCATTTAAACAGACAAAATGGTAACGGTCTGATAAGTACGATCTGAACCAGCTTAATGCCTGTCCCTGAACACCAGTGTAGTTTTTGTAGTTGTTCTTGAGGGGCCATAATTAGGGCTGCTTTTAGAGCCTTTTTATAACGTGACACACTGTCTTTCCACGCGATTCTAAAGACCTCTAAATTCGCTTGTTTCCATTTACGCTCTAAGTAACGGACCGGCGGGCCGTGTTTGGCCCGCCGGCCTTGTAATTGACACATGTGTGTTAAACAGAATACGGAGGTTTGTTGCGAATTACCATGAACTTATCTGCTACCCTAGCAAGTTAATTTTATGTTTTTATGTTACTGAGAGGAAAATGTCTTCGTCAAAACCACAAAAATACCAGAAGCGGGATAAAAACTGCTCAAAATGTGGATTTCATTAGAGGAATAGCTCTACTATAAAGGGACAATGTCCAATTTAACGCACCCTCTGAGGCGGCCGTGAAACAGCGCTGCGAAATGGCCAGAAAATGCATTGGGCGGCTTATTGAGCACTATGTAAAATGCAAAATTCATTTAAAAAAATTATACAGTAAAAACTGCTCAAAATTTGGATTTCATTAGAGGAACAGCTGTCATATTATGGGACAATGTCCAATTTAACGCACCCTCTGAGGCGGCCGAGAAACAGCGCCGCGAAATGGCCAGAAAATGCAATAGGCGGCTCATTGTGCATTGTGTAAAGTGCAAAGTTCAAAGCTTCATAAAAACAAGATTCCACAGTAATAATTGCTCAAATTTTGGGTTTCGTTCGAGGAGTAGCTCTACTATAATGTACTCATGTCCACTTTAACGCACCCTCTGAGGCGGCCGAGAAACAGCGCCGCGTAATGGGCAGAAAATGCAATTGAAATCAAAACTGCAACTTCTCCTATCACTGCATAGTTGACATCTGTCAACTTCATGGGTGCATAGCTTCAAAATGCAACAGTAAAAAAAAGTCTAATCTTGTGCAGGGTGACAGGCAAGCACAATGGGTATAAAGGCCCCAGTGCACCTTTAACGCTCCCTCAAACACAGCTGAGATATAGAGCCCCCAGTTGAGCCAACAATGCAAGGCTCTTCTAACTGTACTATGTCAACTTCATGGGTCCATGATTTCAAAGTTATACAGTAAAAATATTTGAAATTGTGCATGATTATATTCAAGCACAGATGCAGGGTATAAATCATCATGAAACCAAATGGGCCAACAATGTGATAGCTCTTCTGTATTGTCAGATTGGGTCCATAAACCATGCAATGGCACTTTCAAGTCAATTCAATTTAATTTTAAACATTCATTTGTATAACCCTTTACACAATACATATAATTTCAAGGCAGCTTTACAGAAAATGCAGGTTTCTATGTTACAAAACCACAGGATTTAATGAGATGATATCAGAAAGTATGAATGTAAGGTTAATTCAACAAGGCATGCTGTGTCTTTGAAGCAACAATTAAAGGCTAAATAATTATTTCGTGATTTGAATGGCTGACACGCAGCGACATATACAGTATTATCAGCTGTATGATGTGTTTTTACCCTGAAATGTTTAATTTCGAGAGAGACCTGGCGCGCGCAGGGAGGGAGACTAAACAAACTTGTTAAAAAGAGATCCAGCGCGAGAGAGGCAAAGAAAAACGCATGTTTTTAATTTAATATGTTTCTTTGGACAATTTTCGTTTTGTACTGTTTTAATTGTTTAATTTAGCTGTAATTTCTTTGGCAATACAAATTTAAAATGTCGCAAGAATAAGATTAGCCTATTGTTTCTTATTTAGCATCGCAAAAGAAATAAACTCTAAACCCGATGCAACCCTGTTTTAGATAAAAAAAAACTGTCCCGACACTATTTAAACCTTGAAATGTTCGATCTTGGTTTCAAACTTAAGTAATTTTAGTGTTCTTTGACATTACACAATAATTTAGCAGACTAAAGACGAGCTTCTTCATTTTCATTTTCTGATGCAATCGGCTGACAATCTTCCTTCATCAGTTTTTGTCGTTTGTGCAGCGGCTGCGGTTCTACTGGAATGTAGCAAATTTATGTTGTAATGATAATCAAACAAAACTCTTGACTTTAAATAAGTAAACAGTTATAAACAGTTACCTATTTAAACATCAAGGTGGTAAAATATACAAATATTATTGGACAATAATAGGCCTAATATGACATTGATTTTGCCGGGGGAAAAAATATTATTGGACAATAATAGGCCTATATGATATTGATTTTTGCCAGAAAAAAATATTATTGGACAATAATAGGCCTATATGATATTGATTTTGCCTGAAAAAAAAAAATATTATTGGACAATAATAGGCCTATATGATATTGAGGGGGGGGGGGGGGGGGGGGGGGGGGGGGGGGGGATACATTTGGAATCGTTTGACTTTTTATCTAGTGTCAGAACGACATCAACTGTTATTTTAGTGATTTAAAAGATACGCGCGCACCGCTGGAAATGTGTTGGTGATTGCTAGGAAACGGTCAACAGAAACGTTTCACAGGCGGACATCACAAGGTAAGACGATGGGAAATAATGCTAGTAGCGCTAAAATATTATTATTTTTACCAACCACAATTGTAAATATTAGAAATGGACACGTTTTGTGTATCTTTTTCAATTTCTACAGCTTACTGCACGGAAAAAGTTTAACCCTCTGGGCTTCTTCGGTCAAAAATGACCGAAAACTGTTACGTTTTGAAATGTTTCATTTTTTTTGCTTCATCGGAGGGGGATGAAACTTGGTGACTTTGGTTGTAGATTACCTATGTGAACACACAAAATAATCAAGGAGATGATTCGGATATGTTAAAGGGTCGTAAAAAAATAGTCACACTTAACGTTAGCTTCCTCCCGGTCAAATATGACCGACCATAGGAAACTATTGGGAAATACGAAAAAATAGGAAAACTCAGAGAAACTTTTGGTGGTACAAACTACAGATCAGCCACTGTGCAGAAAAAAAGTGTACAGCTTTATCAAATACTGAGTAACAAAAATCTTTGCATTGTGTTCCCTTTCTAACCAAATGTTATTGTTTGATTGTAATCATAATGCAAAACCTAATACTATTCTAAAAAAGTATTTTAGAATATCTAAATATATATCTAAATAAAAATAAAAAAACGAATAAGAGAGAGAAATCATGTCTAAAACAACAATAGGAATCAAAAAGCCTTTCTATGTATTTATATAGGCAGCTACAGGCGTTACAGGACATTTCACACTTTTATATATTTTTAAAGCCACTGGATGGCGCTCTTCTCACTTTTTTTGCCTGCAGCCTGCACTCTATTTTGATGTGAAATGCTGCATTTATTGAATTTTTTTTTTTTTATATAATAGAAAAATATTATATTAATTCTAATGGAAAAAATAGCTCATAAAAATTATATAATTAATGCAAAGTATCATAAAAATCTTTAAAAATTCAAAATAATAATAAAAAAAAATATTATTGAACAAGATTATATTTAATTGGTTTTCCTGAAGGGGGGGGGGGGGGGGGGGGGTATTACATTTTAAGACTTCTGCCTTTTTTGACCGGGAGGAAGCTAAGTGTAACCCCTAAACGAAGAAGCCCAGAGTCTGTCTGTCTGTCTATCTATCTATCTATCTATCTATCTATCTATCTATCTATCTATCTATCTATCTATCTATCTATCTATCTATCTATCTATCTATCTATCTATCTATCTATCTATCTATCTATCTATCTATCTATCTATCTATCTATCTATCTATCTATCTATCTATCTGTCTGTATTGACAAGCCAGTTCTGATTTTGTGTAATAAAATACATCTTCTCTTTTGAGGACTTTTGAATCTGTGATCCACAGTCAGCAAACATGTCTAAGAAAGCCGAGAAGAAAGGAGAAGTGGATAAACTGTGGCGAGAGCTGAAGGATTTACACAAACAGAAAGAGTACATCGAAACCTTGTCTAAAGCATGTGAGTCTCTGGATCTCAAGAATAAACAGAGTGAAAATGAGATTGACGCACATAAAAAGGAGATTCAGAAGTTGCAGGTCAGACAAAAATTCTACTTTGGACAAGCACTTTCCTTCCAATTGTGATATTTCATCATTTTGATGATTTACTGTAATTGAAATTTAAACTGTACAAAACTTTTGCAGGAGGCCATCACAGCTCAGCGCTGTCAGCTGAGCTCTAGTCAAAGCGAAGGAACAAATCAGCAGCTTCGTTCAGACCGTGACAAGCTCGCCCAGGAAGTTCAACATCGCAGAGTCCAGCTCGCTGCGGACCGAACCACTCGGAGGAAGCAGCTCACTAAACTTACCATTCAAAGCAACAATGCTGCTAAAAAACTACAGGAGACAAACGCTTTGGTACATTTATTACACCCACATTTAATATATACACTCATTTAATTTTTTTTTTTTTTAACAATTTTCCAAACAAGTGCTTTATGCCTTCAAGTAATAGTTACATTTTGTTGATCCTGCAACAACATTTCTGTCCAAAAACATTGCCCTAACAACTATTCGTACCTCTAAATCTAAACCTATCCCTAACTTCTTAAATCAGAGGGAAATGACAAGTGAATAAGAATGGTGTTAAGAAACCCCTAACCATTGTTATAAGCCTAAACTGGACATTAACTGTAAGCCTAGCCCTTGAATCTGATTGGTTGATTGGAATGTTGTTCCAGGATCAACAAGGATGTTGGAACTTGGTGAGATGCAATTTGGGATTGCTTTATACAGTATTTTCACCCTCTGGCCAATAACTGTAATGACCAACATTTAAAATCTTATTATATTTAATGTTTTACATGCTTAAAATGAGAATCATGGACATATCAAAAACATCATAATTTCATGCTACATGCAAAACCATATCAGAACACAGAATGCCCTTTAATGATACATTTACTGTAAGCATTTTATGCATAATAAAACATACAACTTTATTTAGTTTAGATACATCCTTATTAGTTGATATCTCAGTCAAGCTGAAACAGGAGAAACTGTGTCTTGTATCATTAGTAGACCAGGATTTTTTATTTTATTTTTCTTGCAACAGCGATGCGTTTTATATATTTTTTGGAAGTAGAGATTATGTCATTCTGGAACTAAGTGAATTCATTTTAGCAATACTCTCAGCAACATCCAGTCAGTCACCCACTCTGTCTCTTCCATAGGGGGAAAGGTTGATGCGTCGCTCTGAGCTGTGCAGAAAGATGGAGACGGAGCACGAGAAGGTTCTGCCCTTCTACAAATCATCATTGAGTGAAGAAGAGCTGAGTCAGGAGAAAGCCAATGCCATGAAGTCGACGAATGAGAAACTCCCTCAGGTTTATTCAAATCACACTCCATCACAATCCCACAAACCACTGTAAACTTGCTTTTAAATCTGCCATCATTTTCACATGGAGTGGCCGCTTTTTACAATCCAGTTAATTCCAGATCTTTATTTTCTCAATGGATATCCTGTTTCACTCGGATATATGTCGCTTTGGGGGAAGTCATTTCAGATTTTTCATGCAGATTCATTACTTTAATTTGATGTGTACTAGCAGTTCTTTTGCATTATTCTAGTCATCTGTTAAATTCAGTATATCATTTGTGTTGTCTTTTGACTTTTCTCCCCTTGTCCTATCCTCTGTCCACAGCTAATACATGACTATTCTCCTCTTGGGAAGTTTTGGCAACGTTACAACAAGGTTCAGCTTGACAGTTTGTGTCTGAAGCGAGAGAAAGGGCTTCTGTTACAGGAGAATGAACAACTGAAGATCAATCTGCAGCAGTACATGGATGAACTTTCGGTCTCTGGGGAGAGTTTTCAGCATCAAAAGCTTCCGGTGGCGTCTTCTTCTTCTACTCTACAGACCCCCGCTGCCACTGAGAGACGCGCTCAAAAGCGCCATGTGCTCAAAAAAAAGCGCTAAGCAGCGAATATTGTGCAGAAACAGCTTGTGAAAACGTGTGTTTTTTGGAAGCAATTAAAATGTTTTATGCCTCTGCCATGCAGTCGGTGAATCTGTTTAATGCAATGATCTCAGTAATTTTTTTTATTAAATTTAGGATTTTAAGACACTTCCTCAAATCCCACAGCCTTTTCTTACGACTTTATATTAACTGGTGCAATTATGTAAATGTGTTGACCGATGCTGTTTCATCACCTCAAGATGCCGCCAAATCATTGAAGATTGTCCTTTATACATCTGGAAAACAGGTCGATGCATTTTAGAATGAAAGGTGAAGTTGAAAATAGACTACATTTTGAATTATTTGAAGACATTTTGCATCTTGTCATTTAATAACAAATAAGCTCAGCTATAACTATAAGCTCTATCACTCATGATGCGTGATGTCTTTAATAAAGACATGCTGTATTAATCTAGTACAAAACAGGGCAACAAATAACATGAAGCTATGTTTTATGGAACGTGTTAACTAATGCATAATATTATTATGGAATCTTCTGGCCAAAGAAACGCATCAAAATACTGAAATGTTTTATTTTGCACTGTAATAATAAAAATCAAGGCAACATGAATAGTTTTTTTTTAATCTCAAAATGTCGTCAGTAATTTGTTATTTAGCCAACTTGCAAAACTGTTGTAGGCTGTTTTTTTAGTGAGAAACAAATCCTCAACCTCAACATTACCTGTATCATTTATGCATGTCGCAATGCATGCTGGGAACACACACACACTCAAACACAGACCTCTTTACACAACAGCAATGTTGTTCAATATAAAATGCTCAGCACAGTCTATCCTTTCCAAACGGTTGAAGACAATGCTGTAAGATCTGCGGACTCTTGAAAATCTCCCAACCTTTTAAAGCTGTTTGACCTTTAACCCTTCCTCTCCGCTGCTTGCTGATAATGCTGGACTGGTCACCTGGAGGAGAACACTCTTTCAAGAGCAGAGAAAGTCAGAATTACCCTACGTTTTGAGAGGCAGTATGTAGTGCTTAGTACTTGATTTAATTTTGGCCAGCAGAAAGACCTTTCACCTGCAAGACATGAAGTATCACATTATCTCGACATTATCTCGATCATTTTAAAAAGCGACTTGAATTGGACTCAAGGTAAACATTTGTGTCAGTCCATGCATTCCTTGAGAATGATGCATGTACGATTCACTTCTGAGACACACACTAATGTACCTAGCTAACAAAAATATGTTTTGCTAACATTCCTATTAAGTTATGAAAACGTTATTTCTGAAAATTGTCTTGGTTATAATAAAGTTAAGGGAACATTCTGAAACAAGTATTAACATAAAACACGTTAGTCAAACGTGTAAATGTTTCAGAAAAAAAACCTTCCATGAACAATTACTGGTATAACTTTTTTTGTGCTAACATTGTGAGAACGTTATTAAAGCCCACATAACTCTGAACGAACGCTCTATTTGCGTGACTGGAAGAACGTTTGTCCATAACTTGGAGAGAACCTCGCCAGAACGTTAGCCAAGTTAGCTGGGTCATAAGGGCAGTGTTATTTGCATCACACATACTGAGGCAATCACACAATGAAAGCAACAGTAGTTCATTTTTAATCAACAAATAAAGACAAAACTCACTGATTTGGATATTCACTCCTAATCAGTGGTGTGCACAGACCTCCTCAGGGGCGGAGGGACCAAAAAGGGCACTACATTTTTATTTAATTTAATTTAACAGTACCTGCATTTTATTCTCTCTTTTCAGCCAACTTGTGAGAGGGATGCTTCCTTTGCCTGCATCAGAGAGTTCCTTGATTTTTTATTTTATTTTATTATTTCTTTCTTTGGCATTCTAAGAAAATATGTTGATACAATTATTAGAATGCATAACACATCAAATGAGAATAGGGAAATGATGATGATAATATTACTTAATATTATTTACTTTACCAAACAAAACAGTGAGAATAAAGAAGGTAATTTATTTTTAGTTTTGTTGATGTTGTAAATTTAATGCATGTATTATATGTATGAAAGACAGTGTTAGCTATCATGAATCAGTAACACTTTACAATAAGGTTTCATTAGTTAAATTAGTTAACATTAGCTAATAAAGAACTGCACTTCTACAGCATTTATTAATCTTAGTTAATATTAATTTCAGCATTTACTAAAACATTAAAATCAAAAGTTGTATTTGTTATCATAGTTAATGCACTGACTGTGACATAACATGAATAAACAATTAACAGTTCAGTTGTATTATACAGTAACAAATGTGTTGCTCGTGGTTAGTTCACACACACACACCCAAGGCGATTCATACGTGAATGACGATTTGCACTGTAAGGGGTATACAGTCAAAGACCCAGAACCAGATATGAAGAATGAAGACCCGGAGTCAGAATTATAAAAAATTAAAGAAAAGTTTTACTGAAGATAGGTTGCATTTTCATCAGCAGAAGTCAGCTTCAAGACTCACACAGGAGTTCGTAGGCCGCCTCGCTTACAGTTACAAAGATCACAGCAGTTATACCATTTCCAAGGTCTAAGCTACGCCATTACTTCAGGTTGAATGATTCTCATTGGCTAAGAAACATGAGAGCCTAAGCAATTTAACACATGTGAGGAGATAGGGGTGCCTATCGCCATTAGTCAAAAGATAGTTGTCGTCCACTCATTAGATTTAGGTCTGTGGTGGCCTCGCAGGTTAGAGAAGGGCGCCGGGGTGTCTGGTCCGAACGTCCAGAACCTACATAGGATGTCATACGCACACACACACACACACACACAAATAACAGACACTAGCAAATAACAGCTCCCATCAAGGCTGAAGAGAGTCTGAGCTCCTTATTATCAGTTAAGTATACCAAAACATAATGCTAAAACATTCACTCGTTTGGGAGAAAAACAGATAACTGGCATTTACTCCCAAGGAAGGAAATATACTGGAAAGAATACATTTTAATACAACAATTAAAGGTCGATAGTAACGCTCAATATAGCTTGACCATATGTCCAAGGAAGAATCATATGTGTCCACGCTGCCTTTAGGACCCTCTACTGATCCCAGAGAAAGAGACAAACGGCCTTGTGGGTTACGTGGCCTTCGTGTCCTGCGTGCAATCTCAAAGTAAGATTGAAATGCACCTAAAAGAAACTGGTTACTAATACTTACACCACATGCATTTAAGAAAATATAATTTCACAAGCACAAAGAATATAAAAATGATTATGTGATAATGAATATATTTGATTATTGATTTTTATAAAGGAAGTATATAAGCATTCAAAAGGATATATGATTATAGATGTATTTGAAGAGGCAAGGGATTTTGACCAACCCTTCAGAGTGTACATGAGTACAGTCCAGCGTTCGAGAACTCGCATGTGCACTAATTCCAGTGTGAGGCTGGTTGGGTCTTGGGTGATCACAGTGAGGGTGTCGGGGGCTTCTGGGTAAGCTGCCCACGCATCCCATGCAGTTTTTTTGCCAATTCCATACATT
The DNA here is from genome assembly GCF_029890125.1 of Rhinichthys klamathensis goyatoka. Classification (NCBI taxonomy): domain Eukaryota; kingdom Metazoa; phylum Chordata; class Actinopteri; order Cypriniformes; family Leuciscidae; genus Rhinichthys; species Rhinichthys klamathensis. The sequence goes on along the minus strand of NW_026606766.1, from coordinate 1,719,969 downwards.
GCTGATACAACGTCACATCCTTTGAACGCATGGAAGAGGGGCAGTGCTTGTGCAAGGGTGAGGGAGGCTGTACTAATAATGATGAAGAGTGATTTTTTTTTATAAATACATGATGTTTAAGTATGTATTGTATTTTTGTGTTATTTGACTGATCAAAATGTAATATTGATCCTTAACATGGTGAAAAGCCTAATATAACTTTTCACTGTGGCATAGTTCTGAATTTGTGTTCATTTAAAGCCTCAACAATGGTCCTTTTGGTCACAACATGTGATTTTTGACACTATAGTGATAGTGACCTGTCCAATCAACAAAGAAAAGCATACATTGGAGGTAAAAATATGGGTCTAGAGGCCGGAATAATATTTCAATGTGACTTTTTCCGAGATATTGACAGTTTATTTGCGCTAAATATGACTATGATAATAGATTTAACAAGGAAATGGACTTAAAATAAGAAGAATATATCAGAATTGGATTCCTTGTATCAAACAAAGTAGAAAAAAATACATTATACAACAATTTAAGACTAAAGGAAGCTGAGATATAACCTTTTCTCTTTTCGGCGGGGGCCAATTTGGATTTTATGGATAACTGCCACTAGGGGGACCACCCCAACTTGTATCCATGGATTTTTGAAAACCACATTTGATTTTTTTTGCAATGACAAGAAGGTTAGGTAACACTTTTATTTTAATAGTCCGCTTTAAACATTCTATATACTATAAATGTAAGTATCTTTGCAACTATGTCAACTAGCAGTCATTAGAGTAGACTGTCTGCTTCACAGATATACATAAATGCCCCATTAGCGGCCATTTCAGTGGGCCACTATACGTAAGCCGTCCGCCATACTGGAACGGTCAAAACCAGTCTGTGAATGTTCAACATTCGAGAGCAAGTTGACTGCAACCATAGTTAGACGCAGTTAGAGTAACTTTGCAAGTACATGTTAACATATTGTACTAACCCTAATAGTCTATGAGAGAGAGTTATTTGAAATGTAGTGCAAATTAATTAGAGATAGTAGAATGTCTAAAGTGGACTATCATAATAAACTTTAACCACAAGGTTAACAACAGGATTGAACCCAGCTCTAAAAAAGAAGTAAACTCGAGGGTGTCAGCTTGAAGTTCATTTCAATGTTGTTGTTGAATTTGTATATTTTTCTGATTATCTATTGAAATATTGATATTATCATGAGGATTTATGAAATTTAATACAAGAAACTCCAACTAATACCAACACTGCTTAATTCACAAGAGCATTAATAACAATGATGTTTTCCCACCAAAAGTGATGTCATGACCAGGATTTCACACAAAAAATGGTATAATATTCTAAACAAAAAGATCTATATGGGGACATGAAAATGCACTGCGAAGGATTGAGCCGATGTAGCATCATCTGTATGTTATTTCTTTTCAATTCCAGGGAGCAGATTCTTTCACAGCACCAGCAGGAGAGTGTGGATTTGGAGAATGAAATGTTTCACATGGAAAAGCACTACGCTGATATAGACAATGAGGCGAGACGTGACTACGAGGTTAATGTCCATCAAATTAAACAGCAGGTACTGATTTGATTATGTTTCTATTTATTCATTTGGCAGATGCTGTTATCCAAAATGACTTACAAATGAGGAACATCACAATTTGTCATAGTGCCGTATTCATGGGTTTAGTAAAAACTAGAATTAGTCAACAAGTTAAGTCAAGCAAAGGTAAAATACAAAAAAGAAGAAAAAGAGAATATTTTTTAAAAATATAATAGAGTAAATGTCTTGGTTTACAAAATCATAATTATTGCATTAACCTAAAATATGCAGTGCAATTCAAATATAAATAAATCACGGATTACAAAAATACAGATTACACAAATATACAAATGTATGTAGGAGTTTACATGTGTACACTATACTACTTATCAAAAGTTTGGAAGAATAAAGATTTTTTTCTTCAAATGTTTTTGATAGAAGTCTTTAATGATCACCAATGGAGCAGAGGTAAGGGAGCACACTGACCAAGGCGGCCAGACAGAGTTTAGAGTTTTGAAAATGTGACTACAGATTGGACAAAAGGATGTTAGCAGTTGGGGAAAAAACATCATATAATAATATGTTGTTGGTTTTATTTTTGCAGAACAAAGAGAAACATCAAACAGTGAAAGCTCAGATGAAAAGGGTTATGGATATGCAGCAGTTCATGGATGAAGTTTTGGTCTCTGGTGAGAGTTTTCAGCAACAAAAGCTTCCGGTGGCGTCTTCTTCTTCAACTCTACAGACCCCCGCTGCCACTGAGAGACGCGCTCAAAAGCGCCATGTGCTCAAAAAAAAGCGCTAAGCAGCGAATATTGTGCAGAAACAGCTTGTGAAAAGTGTGTTTTTTGGAAGCAATTAAAATGTTTTATGCCTCTGGCATGCAGTCGGTGAATCTGTTTAATGCAATGATCTCAGTATATTTTTTATTAAATTTAGGATTTTAGGACACTTCCTCAAATCCCACAGCCTTTTCTTACAACTTTATATTAACTGGTGCAATTATGTAAATGTGTTGACAGATGCTGTTTCATCACCTCAAGATGCCGCCAAATCATTGAAGATTGTCCTTTATACATCTGGAAAACAGGTCGATGCATTTTAGAATGAAAGGTGAAGTTGAAAATAGACTACATTTTTGAATTATTTGAAGACATTTTGCATCTTGTCATTTAATAACAAATAAGCTCAGCTATAACTATAAGCTCTATCTCTCATGATGCGTGATGTCTTTAATAAAGACTTGCTGTATTAATCTAGTACAAAACAGGGCAACAAATAACATGAAGCTATGTTTTATGGAACGTGTTAACTAATGCATAATATTATTATGGAATCTTCTGGCCAAAGAAACGCATCAAAATACTGAAATGTTTTATTTTGCACTGCAATAATAAAAATCAAGGCAACATGAATAGTTTTTTTTTAATCTCAAAATGTCGTCAGTAATTTGTTATTTAGCCAACTTGCAAAACTGTTGTAGGCTGTTTTTTTAGTGAGAAACAAATCCTCAACCTCAACATTACCTGTATCATTTATGCATGTCGCAATGCATGCTGGGAACACACACACACTCAAACACAGACCTCTTTACACAACAGCAATGTTGTTCAATATAAAATGCTCAGCACAGTCTATCCTTTCCAAACGGTTGAAGACAATGCTGTAAGATCGGCTGACTCTTGAAAATCTCCCAACCTTTTAAAGCTGTTTGACCTTTAACCCTTCCTCTCCGCTGCTTGCTGATAATGCTGGACTGGTCACCTGGAGGAGAACACTCTTTCAAGAGCAGAGAAAGTCAGAATTACCCTACGTTTTGAGAGGCAGTATGTAGTGCTTAGTACTTGATTTAATTTTGGCCAGCAGAAAGACCTTTCACCTGCAAGACATGAAGTATCACATTATCTCGACATTATCTCGATCATTTTAAAAAGCGACTTGAATTGGACTCAAGGTAAACATTTGTGTCAGTCCATGCATTCCTTGAGAATGATGCATGTACGATTCACTTCTGAGACACACACTAATGTACCTAGCTAACAAAAATATGAATGTTTTGCTAACATTCTTATTAAGTTATGAAAACGTTATTTCTGAAAATTGTCTTGGTTATAATAACGTTAAGGGAACATTCTGAAACAAGTATTAACATAAAACACGTTAGTCAAACGTGTAAATGTTTCAGAAAAAAAACCTTCCATGAACAATTACTGGTATAACTTTTTTTGTGCTAACATTGTGAGAACGTTATTAAAGCCCACATAACTCTGAACGAACGCTCTATTTGCGTGACTGGAAGAACGTTTGTCCATAACTTGGAGAGAACCTCGCCAGAACGTTAGCCAAGTTAGCTGGGTCATAAGGGCAGTGTTATTTGCATCACACATACTGAGGCAATTACACAATGAAAGCAACAGTAGTTCATTTTTAATCAACAAATAAAGACAAAACTCACTGATTTGGATATTCACTCCTAATCAGTGGTGTGCACAGACCTCCTCAGGGGCGGAGGGACCAAAAAGGGCACTACATTTTTATTTAATTTAATTTAACAGTACCTGCATTTTATTCTCTCTTTTCAGCCAACTTGTGAGAGGGATGCTTCCTTTGCCTGCATCAGAGAGTTCCTTGATTTTTTATTTTATTTTATTATTTCTTTCTTTGGCATTCTAAGAAAATATGTTGATACAATTATTAGAATGCATAACACATCAAATGAGAATAGGGAAATGATGATGATAATATTACTTAATATTATTTACTTTACCAAACAAAACAGTGAGAATAAAGAAGGTAATTTATTTTTAGTTTTGTTGATGTTGTAAATTTAATGCATGTATTATATGTATGAAAGACAGTGTTAGCTATCATGAATCAGTAACACTTTACAATAAGGTTTCATTAGTTAAATTAGTTAACATTAGCTAATAAAGAACTGCACTTCTACAGCATTTATTAATCTTAGTTAATATTAATTTCAGCATTTACTAAAACATTAAAATCAAAAGTTGTATTTGTTATCATAGTTAATGCACTGACTGTGACATAACATGAATAAACAATTAACAGTTCAGTTGTATTATACAGTAACAAATGTGTTGCTCGTGGTTAGTTCACACACACACACCCAAGGCGATTCATACGTGAATGACGATTTGCACTGTAAGGGGTATACAGTCAAAGACCCAGAACCAGATATGAAGAATGAAGACCCGGAGTCAGAATTATAAAAAATTAAAGAAAAGTTTTACTGAAGATAGGTTGCAGTTTCATCAGCAGAAGTCAGCTTCAAGACTCACACAGGAGTTCGTAGGCCGCCCCGCTTACAGTTACAAAGATCACAGCAGTTATACCATTTCCAAGGTCTAAGCTACGTCATTACTTCAGGTTGAATGATTCTCATTGGCTAAGAAACATGAGAGCCTAAGCAATTTAACACATGTGAGGAGATAGGGGTGCCTATCGCCATTAGTCAAAAGATAGTTGTCGTCCACTCATTAGATTTAGGTCTGTGGTGGCCTCGCAGGTTAGAGAAGGGCGCCGGGGTGTCTGGTCCGAACGTCCAGAACCTACATAGAATGTCATACGCACACACACACACACACACAAATAACAGACACTAGCAAATAACAGCTCCCATCAAGGCTGAAGAGAGTCTGAGCTCCTTATTATCAGTTAAGTATACCAAAACATAATGCTAAAACATTCACTCGTTTGGGAGAAAAACAGATAACTGGCATTTACTCCCAAGGAAGGAAATATACTGGAAAGAATACATTTTAATACAACAATTAAAGGTCGATAGTAACGCTCAATATAGCTTGACCATATGTCCAAGGAAGAATCATATGTGTCCACGCTGCCTTTAGGACCCTCTACTGATCCCAGAGAAAGAGACAAACGGCCTTGTGGGTTACGTGGCCTTCGTGTCCTGCGTGCAATCTCAAAGTAAGATTGAAATGCACCTAAAAGAAACTGGTTACTAATACTTACACCACATGCATTTAAGAAAATATAATTTCACAAGCACAAAGAATATAAAAATGATTATGTGATAATGAATATATTTGATTATTGATTTTTATAAAGGAAGTATATAAGCATTCAAAAGGATATATGATTATAGATGTATTTGAAGAGGCAAGGGATTTTGACCAACCCTTCAGAGTGTACATGAGTACAGTCCAGCGTTCGAGAACTCGCATTTGCACTAATTCCAGTGTGAGGCTGGTTGGGTCTTGGGTGATCACAATGAGGGTGTCGGGGGCTTCTGGGTAAGCTGCCCACGCATCCCATGCAGTTTTTTTGCCAATTCCATACATTGCTGATACAACGTCACATCCTTTGAACGCATGGAAGAGGGGCAGTGCTTGTGCAAGGGTGAGGGAGGCTGTACTAATAATGATGAAGAGTGATTTTTTTTTATAAATACATGATGTTTAAGTATGTATTGTATTTTTGTGTTATTTGACTGATCAAAATGTAATATTGATCCTTAACATGGTGAAAAGCCTAATATAACTTTTCACTGTGGCATAGTTCTGAATTTGTGTTCATTTAAAGCCTCAACAATGGTCCTTTTGGTCACAACATGTGATTTTTGACACTATAGTGATAGTGACCTGTCCAATCAACAAAGAAAAGCATACATTGGAGGTAAAAAATATGGGTCTAGAGGCCGGAATAATATTTCAATGTGACTTTTTCCGAGATATTGACAGTTTATTTGCGCTAAATATGACTATGATAATAGATTTAACAAGGAAATGGACTTAAAATAAGAAGAATATATCAGAATTGGATTCCTTGTATCAAACAAAGTAGAAAAAAATACATTATACAACAATTTAAGACTAAAGGAAGCTGAGATATAACCTTTTCTCTTTTCGGCGGGGGCCAATTTGGATTTTATGGATAACTGCCACTAGGGGGACCACCCCAACTTGTATCCATGGATTTTTGAAAACCACATTTGATTTTTTTTGCAATGACAAGAAGGTTAGGTAACACTTTTATTTTAATAGTCCGCTTTAAACATTCTATATACTATAAATGTAAGTATCTTTGCAACTATGTCAACTAGCAGTCATTAGAGTAGACTGTCTGCTTCACAGATATACATAAATGCCCCATTAGCGGCCATTTCAGTGGGCCACTATACGTAAGCCGTCCGCCATACTGGAACGGTCAAAACCAGTCTGTGAATGTTCACCATTCGAGAGCAAGTTGACTGCAACCATAGTTAGACGCAGTTAGAGTAACTTTGCAAGTACATGTTAACATATTGTACTAACCCTAATAGTCTATGAGAGAGAGTTATTTGAAATGTAGTGCAATTAATTAGAGATAGTAGAATGTCTAAAGTGGACTATCATAATAAACTTTAACCACAAGGTTAACAACAGGATTGAACCCAGCTCTAAAAAAGAAGTAAACTCGAGGGTGTCAGCTTGAAGTTCATTTCAATGTTGTTGTTGAATTTGTATATTTTTCTGATTATCTATTGAAATATTGATATTATCATGAGGATTTATGAAATTTAATACAAGAAACTCCAACTAATACCAACACTGCTTAATTCACAAGAGCATTAATAACAATGATGTTTTCCCACCAAAAGTGATGTCATGAACAGGATTTCACACAAAAAATGGTATAATATTCTAAACAAAAAGATCTATATGGGGACATGAAAATGCACTGCGAAGGATTGAGCCGATGTAGCATCATCTGTATGTTATTTCTTTTCAATTCCAGGGAGCAGATTCTTTCACAGCACCAGCAGGAGAGTGTGGATTTGGAGAATGAAATGTTTCACATGGAAAAGCACTACGCTGATATAGACAATGAGGCGAGACGTGACTACGAGGTTAATGTCCATCAAATTAAACAGCAGGTACTGATTTGATTATGTTTCTATTTATTCATTTGGCAGATGCTGTTATCCAAAATGACTTACAAATGAGGAACATCACAATTTGTCATAGTGCCGTATTCATGGGTTTAGTAAAAACTAGAATTAGTCAACAAGTTAAGTCAAGCAAAGGTAAAATACCAAAAAGAAGAAAAAGAGAATATTTTTTAAAAATGTAATAGAGTAAATGTCTTGGTTTACAAAATCATAATTATTGCATTAACCTAAAATATGCAGTGCAATTCAAATATAAATAAATCACGGATTACAAAAATACAGATTACACAAATATACAAATGTATGTAGGAGTTTACATGTGTACACTATACTACTTATCAAAAGTTTGGAAGAATAAAGATTTTTTTCTTCAAATGTTTTTGATAGAAGTCTTTAATGATCACCAATGGAGCAGAGGTAAGGGAGCACACTGACCAAGGCGGCCAGACAGAGTTTAGAGTTTTGAAAATGTGACTACAGATTGGACAAAAGGATGTTAGCAGTTGGGGAAAAAACATCATATAATATGTTGTTGGTTTTATTTTTGCAGAACAAAGAGAAACATCAAACAGTGAAAGCTCAGATGAAAAGGGTTATGGATATGCAGCAGTTCATGGATGAAGTTTTGGTCTCTGGTGAGAGTTTTCAGCAACAAAAGCTTCCGGTGGCGTCTTCTTCTTCAACTCTACAGACCCCCGCTGCCACTGAGAGACGCGCTCAAAAGCGCCATGTGCTCAAAAAAAAGCGCTAAGCAGCGAATATTGTGCAGAAACAGCTTGTGAAAAGTGTGTTTTTTGGAAGCAATTAAAATGTTTTATGCCTCTGGCATGATATACCTCAAAAGGAAAGTCGCCCTTATCATTATCCATCTTTAATTGACCCAACTTTAGAAGACATCAAATCACGCCTATTATTATTTAGCGATGATATACCTCAGAAGGAAAGTTGCGTATCTGAAAGAGAGCTGAAGGCAGGAAATAATAGTTTCAGTCGCCCTGATTATTATCCATCGTTAATTGACCCAACTTTAAACTACATCAAACCACGCCTCAGAAAAAAGCAGACTTTGGATACGTGGTAAGATATAAAAATACATGTCTTTATGACACAAAGCGATAAAGCTACTGTGATGATCATCAGTGGCTATTATAATTTTATGGATTGAGTGACCTCTTGATAATCTCACTCTTGCTTTCTCTGTTTCACAGTGACCGTGAAAGGCTAGAAGCTGAAAGGCTAGTGCTGAAAGAGAAATTGAATCAGTTTCCAGTGAACATAGTAAGTGGCACACAGAACCAGCACTACTTCTCCCGTACTTTTGTCTTGCTCATTAAATATTTTAATATGGATCAATAGTGTGATGCTGACTTAAAAATCACATCTCTATTGCAGACAAGGCAATATCGGAAAAAGCCGATGCCACGCAGCTGGCTTCCAAAGAAGAACCAGAGGGATGAAATTCCTTTAATGATGGAGGAACCAGAGGAAACCATAAAACAGGCGCATGCCGATCTAAAAAGAGTCCTTGATCAATGTACTATTCCTATAGAGATGAGAAGCGGCTCGAACCAGTGGGACGAAATTCTTTTAAAGAAAGAGGAACAAGGGAAGCCATATTCCAGGGGAAAAAGCCGATGCCTCCAAAGAAGGTTATAAAGAAAGAGGATCCAGTGGAAACCAAAGACCATTCCTTAAGGCAGCTTTATGCCGATGTACACAGACTCCTTGATGAATCAACTATCTTAGATCCGTTAATCTATGGCAATACGCAATTGCACATACGCAAGCGCAAGCTCAGGCCCCCGACATTTCTCTTCAGTTGTGAGCCATGCCTAGAGTCTAGACTGAGACCACAACCACCGCCTCAAAGACACCCAGAAGGCATTGCGACGATGAGAAGAATGCTATCATAGGATTGAATGTGTTTTTTCAACCATCAGTAAATAACGTATTCGGTTACTAACATAACCTCAGTTCCCTGAGTAAGGAAACGAGTATTTTAGCGGAAGTGCACTGCAAACCAATCATGGTGCTTCGCGCCTCGCACGCGCCGAAACCCGCCAGAACGGGCATGACGGACTTATCTTCAATGGCACCATTTATTTTCAAGTATTACAGCTGTATCTTAAATGGCATCTTTTTATGAATGAAAGCCAGTATCACTAATATTATTTAACTCATTTAAGACTGTTCTTGTGAGGATACTCGACAAAACGGACATTCTGGCATAAATGTGTGTTTTATTGTTCGTTCAAGTGCGAAAGAGAACTCGATACTGGCGCGCGTCTTTCTGTGCGCCGTGTGTGTGTGTGTGTGTGTGTGTCAGGAGGACATTCACTGAAAGCGCGATCTCTTTTGTCTTGTCGCGCAGGAATGGTTTAAATCATTTGGGTGAATGAGCGTGATCATAACCCTAGCTAAAGGATGACAGAAAGAACGGATGCTGCGTTAAATATTTTAAAACTGGACAAAAATGAATCGCATGCGTTGACAACACTTGTCATACATTGCTGACAGAAAATACTGCAGTTTGAAGGGGACTCGTTTTCATGGTAGGCCTACACAGAATGTTTTTTTAGTAAGCTACACAGAATGTTCTACATTTAATATTTAACAGTCTGAATTTACCCATTATCCTGACCTGAGCTAATTTCCTGAATCAACCAACTCGCATCTCCTTCCTTTCTTTTCATCCATGATGACATTAGTCACCTGTTGTTGTTTCTGGGGTCTCATCACGACTGTGTCGCAATCTATTTTTTTTTATAGTATGATCGCAACCGCTATCCCTGCTCATTAGAACTTTCAGTGAGCTATTTTACACAGGCTCGGTCCTGCTCCTCCGTGGCAATGACGGCGTGCGGTTAAACATCATAACAAACAAATCTGAAAGTGGGGGGGACGTTACAATTACACCCGGGCTTTATGAACTTGTGCTCCATGCTTTCACTGATGACGCTAACGTGACGTATGGATCTCAATCACACTGTGTTGCCAGGACCCGCCCTGCTCTGCTTCCGATAGGCTTGTAACGTTATTTTGAGCTGCGATCCTCTCATATGATTGGTCGGTGAAATCAATTGACTCGAAAATATTAAACCTCATACAAGTTCCCAATTTTTTTCTTTTAAGCCGGATCCGGCTTAACACTTTAAGCCCTGCATGAATCTGAGCGTTTGGTTCAGACACTCGCATGAATCTGAGCGTTTGGTTCAGACACTCGCATGAATCTGAGCGTTCCCCGCTAGCAAAAAGTCGTCTATTAGACGTTGAATAGACGTAAATCTTCAACGTCTAATTACTGTCCACTGAAGGTTGAAAATTAAAATAAAAAAAAGACATCAAATTTGTCCAACTTTTCAACATTGAAAACAGGTCGATCTTCAACGTTTACTCGATGCCTATTGACAATTGTCAATTCTCAAGTCCCAACACATTAACCAACACAGATTTCACATTCCAAAAGCACCAAGAGTCAACACAAAACACAACAAATGTTCACACTTTGTGACCTCCACCTCCAGCTCTCCCGGGAGCATGTTTAAGCGTCTCAGCCATAGCAGCCCTGATTTCAACTTCTGTGGCAGTTTTACTCCACTTCATTACTGCAGCTGCAAAAGAAAATATATTAGATGGTGCATTAATAAACCACATCTTACATCATTAAGGCTCCTACACAATGCATTTACATTTAATCAATTGACAATTACATGGATTTGCATACCTTCCCAAAATAAATACAATTGGTTGGCTAAATTAGATTATATATATATATATAAACCTGAAAAATAGGGATGCAACGATTCCGCTTTTTCAAAACCGATCCGATACAAAAATTCTGAGTATCGGCCGAAGCGCAGTTTTTTTTTATTTTTAAATCAAGTAGAATTTCTATAACTCTGTGTTGAACTGATCATTGACTTGTAGTCAAGACCACCTAAACCGAGACCAAGACCAGAGGGTATCGAGACCCAGACCGAGTCGAGACCGGAACAGACTAGTGTTGAAGCTAAGCAATAACTTGTAGACAAAACATGGGAACCTGTAGCCATGTCGATATTAGATTACCCTGCTTGTAATCTCCAGTATTATTACATTGTTTGATACAATATTGTTTTATTTGATAATACGTAAATGTGAATTTTTATTTTATATTGGTTTATTTATTATTACCATATGTTACTTGTATTTATATTGTTTAAAGATTTAAGTTAATAGTGTGTCCAGTTTGGCCCTGTAAATAAAAGGGTATTATTTTTTGACAAAGTGTGTGCGGTTTCGTTTTCTTAAGTACCGTTTCAAGAACCGTTTAAAAAATACCGACTGGTATCGGATAAAACCCAACCCTACTCTTTTGTGTGTTAAACACAATCTACTTAATACAGACAACTTCATTATGAAGAATAACAACAAATCCCAAAAATATATGATCATAATCTATAACAAAAATGCTTTTATAAACTAGATTAGTGGATAATTCAGCAGTAAAATTTAGTCTAGAAAAATCACAAGTGCACAATATTGTATAAAATCTGAATATTCAGTGAAAAAAACATTTAGTGGGGACAAATAAGAGACAATGGGTGTAACACAAAATCTGGTAAAACGTTACACATTGCTCTTTGTATTGTTGTAAAATACATTCATGAAAAACAAGATAACAAAAATTATTTTTTATATAGCCTAGTCTACAAAAAAATTGAGACATGTTTAAATGTATAGCACAGCTGTGTAATGAGGCAGCAACATATGATAGGACAGAACAAGAAAGGCTATTAATAATCTTTCATTGCGCAAAAGTATTATGATATGAAAGGCTCAATACTAGGGGTGTGACGGTTCACAAAATTCACGGTTCGGTTCAAAACGATACAGTGGCGTCACAGTTCGGTACGTTTTCGGTACAGCAAAAAGAAAAATGCCAGAGAAATTTCCTATTTATTAAAAGAAAAAATATTTTTTAATAAGTTTGAGTTTTCCTACATCTTGAAACTTTCAGGTTTATAAATGGGGATAATCTTTGAAGGATGAACAAATAATGTTTTGGTCATCACATTAAAAATAACATTTAAATATATATTAATGTATATAATATTTAGATAATATTTGAGTTTTGAAGTGCTGGGAAAAGATGTGTGAAGCACTTGAAATCATTTCACTATTCCAGCCAAACTTCCATGGTTACAGTTAGTGTTAGTATATTGAATATATGGTGAATGTTGTTGATCTGTGGACTTAAAGCCTATAACTAACGTTAGTTCATTCACGGCACAATGTTTCTCCTGGTTTCCACGTCAGCGCTGTTTGATCTAATAGAGATCTACGATTTATAACGGAGAAATTTGAATGCTTCTCACTAGATCTCGCAGCGATGTTATTACAGGGCTCCAGACTAACTTTTCTCACTAGGAGCACAGTGGCCCCCAACTGAAAATTTTAGGGGCACAACCAGAAAATTTAGGAGCACACACCATAAATCAACATACTAACCAAATATTTCTACTAATTTCCAGTGTATTACTAATAAATACTTTGATAATAGATGCAGAAATTACAATGCCTTTGCCCTCTGATTTAACATTACAACCTCTTGTCTTCTAAAAGCAACCGGCAGTGGCGTTGCTTTTTGATTTATTAACATGTCACCGCATACTCTATGCTTGAGGCTAAGATTGTGTTAAACTATTGTGTTTAAACTGTGAAGTGCCTGCACTGTCGGCAAACTTCGTGTTCCCCGCAGTTATTTTTTTTTATTTATCGCTGTTGTAATGTATTATTTGGGAAGCCAGCAAGTGAATTTAACCGGCACACTAGCCCCAGGTTGGAAGAACGAGTCAATAGTTCGCTTGTTCATTGCTCAGACGCACAGCAGGTTGTCTCCGTCTCCGTTTAAACGCGCGCTCGATTATCTCTAGGGCCCTCCCCCTCCACACATTAGCCACTTACAGTGGCCATTCCCTATTCTTCTCACACTCATTGGCCTGCCACACATTCCGGATTCGTTGATAAGCCCCTTCCACGTTTAACGTGTAAAAAAAAAGAAAAGAAAAAAGGGACAAATTTACTGGTCGCACATGTGCGACTGGATGTAAAATTCAGTCGCACACACTCAAATTTTGGTTGCAGTCTGGAGCCCTGTATTAGTATTACTTCAGTGGCGAATTCAAATGTTTTCTTCCCTGGATCTCTCAGCGCTGTGTAGTAACAAACAGTGTCGCTTGATCAAGATCGGCTCGCGCTGCACAGATGTTGCTGGTCCGAACTGATAAAACTGATAAATATAACGAGTAGCGCCGTTTCGTTCCGCTTTCGTTACGTCTCCCATTTGATGTTGCGCAACGTTGTGGTGATCGCGCCAGCGCGGATTTTGTCGGCAGGAAAAATGGTCCAAGGAATCGTTCGGTTTGTATGCGTACCGAACCGGAAGCCTCGTACCGAAACGGTTCAATACGAATACATGTACCGTTACACCCCTACTCAATACAGTACGGCACAAAACGCTTATGCGCATCTCGAGCGCAGAATGATGCGCTTGAAGCAATACGGAGTCACAGCGCGCCGAGTCCACATTGAAAAGTTCAAAGCACAAAGCCAAAGAAAATACATATTGATGCGTAGTGTATTATACAGTATCTATCTATGCAATAGTTTATTGAGCATTTTCCCTTTAGCAGTTTTACATTTCAGTTACTTTCTACTGGGCGTCTGTTAGAGCACAACACTAGAGTACTAGGGCTGTAGCGATACACTAATCTCACGATACGATACGATACACGATATTCGGCTGACGATACGATATATATCACGATATTCAGCCAACGATACGATTCGATATAATTCGATACACTTACATCATTTTCTGAAAGATTTAAAGGGGACAGAGTGATTTTGGTGACATCTTGTGAGTCTTCCATTTACTTGGATTGAATTAATTGAACTGAAAACTGAAAACATCATTTACACAATATATGTCTCTGACTGGGCAGAGAGTACAGCTTGCAAATGCTGGACAAAATGAATCAAATATGTGTAGAGAAAATTAGTTCTATTTATTGAAAGACAACAGTGCAAACTGTAGCTTATAAGCCTTTGTTAATTGCAATACTGCACTTTATTTACTTTTCAATGGAGAGTTAAAAGGTGCAGCAAGTGGCCTGTTGTGAACAGTTTCTTTGCACTGCCTTTTCTTTGACAGCTTTTTTAGCTTGACACTGAACATGTGACGTGCTTCAGTTGTGCGCGAGGTCAAGCCGTCGCACGTCAGGGAAACTCTCTCCGCGCTGGCCAGGGAGGCTTTGACGTGTGCTCTTGCCTGAGTGTACAGCCTGGGAATGCAAACCTTGATGAGGTGTTCGCGGGTTGGAATAGGATAGCGGGGCTCCATCGCGTTCACCATGCGCCTAAAGCCGGCGTTTTCCACCACCGAATACGATTTTTTTTACATTTTTTTTTTTTTACTAAGCCTATTTAAAATCGTATTTGATTGCAGAGCGCCGCAGCGCATTCACGCAGCACTACCTCGCTCTCGCTCTCTCTCTCTCTCTCTCTCTCACACACACACACACACACACACACACACTCATCCGTACCTCGCGCACTTTCTCACTCACGGAACACCGCTGCACAAATCTGTCCAACACAGCGCTGTCAATTTCGGAGACCCAGCTTTAAAAAAAGCTACTAGCCAGCATGCAAGGAGCCTAGCCAACAAGGAGAGCTAAGTTGTTGTTTGAATACAGCTGGATTTTCGTCAATATCGATGCACGCGCGCAGCTGGCCACTAGCGGCTGGCTGACCAAATCACTCTTCATGCAACGCGAACGGGTTTAACACGGGGGATTTGAATGGGACTTATGTATCGATACTCGCGGCCTAAAAATCGATACTTTCTTGGGAGAAAAAATATCGATTTATATCGCAGAATCGATAAAATCGCTCAGCCCTATAGAGTACAGCAATAAAGTCCAGCCATATAAAGTTGTTTTATGCAAAACCATAGACCTTCATCTACAGATCAAGTATTATAATAGTAACATGAGTTTCATTGTTGACTGTCGTAACCGAACGCGACGCGTTGTTTGATGCTGCAACATGACATCATGACTTTGCGTAAACATACACGCCACTTTCAAGTCAAGTGGCGTGTTATCTATACGCATTTTGAGCTATCCGCGTGTATGTCCACGCCGAAATCTTTTGCGTGTATGTCTACGCCATTAAATGTCCAAGTGATTCCGCGTGTATGTGTACGCTAGGGGTGCGCCAAAATATCGATATGGCGATATATTACGATATTTACTCCCGCGATCGATTCTCGATGCGCTCTTGCCAAGTATCGATCTTAAAAGCCGTTATAAAACGCTCTATTCATTATCCGAGTTGACTGGATTTGACTAGCTTTCATGAGGCACACACGCAAAGTCTCTCGCTCTCTCGCTCTCTGCTGTGCTATGTATGTTATGCGCGCAGTAGGCTGTTCTGTCTCGCATGCGCGCTCTAGATTCTGGGAGATTTGAACTAATTTGCGGGCATCAGGGAGACGCTATCATTATGCGGGAGACTCCCGGAACTTCCGGGAGACTTACGATGTCTGGCTTTGAAAAAGTCCGCAAAACGGGAAACACGACCACATGTACAGACACCTCACGCGGCATCACCCGGAGCTCTGTGAGAAAGCCGTGGTTGGTGCTGGCTTCACAGTTGCCAACTCTCGAGACAAATAAGCAACTGTAGCTTCAAAAACAAGCCCAAAACAAGCCCAATATTATTATTAGATTATATAGTTTCAGCATTATCATTTATTTTTTATTACCAATAAATGAGCCTGCAACATATTAAACTGAAACCACTCCTTTATTAGAAAAGGATAAACGGATTAGGAGAAAAAGGATTTAAAAAAGGTTTGGAGAGATGGAAAAGGACAAAAAGACAATCAGGAAAAGACGAGGATATGTAACACACACACACACATTATATATAAACAAAATCTTAATAAAATAAATTTGACCCATATGTATCTTATGTTAGTATAGACTAGTTTTTTTATTTTTTATTAAAGCCTGTGATAATTAATATATTACAAAAACATTGTAAAAATTACAAATTTATCTTACAAAAGAAGGTCATTCCTCTTCTCCCCTGCACTGTCCATCATCTCCCCAACGTCTATCATTGGATTACAGCGTCGCGCGCGGCTGCCTGCACGTTGAACGGGATTTTTCTCCAATAAGGGGGCGGATTCGGCGGAATGTTTTGACGAATTACGCCACAGCACTTATACAATTGCACTGATTGGCTATGGCTGTGAGCAGACAGTGTCAATCAATGTATTGGAGATTGAGAAAACGGCAACCGTGACCATAGATGTAAAGAAAACAAAGTTGCTTGTCAGATTTTCCTAACAAGCAACCATATTTTTTTAATAAGCCCAAAAAAACGCAACCCGCAACCCGTGCTTTTTTAACGCGACTTACAAAAAAAAAAAGCCCAAAGTCGCGTATTTTAAGCGGACTTGGCAACTATGGCTGGCTTGAAGCCGACACACCCCGGCGTAAACATTTGTATTACTACTGATTGCAGCAATGTTACACTAAAATCGTGTCTGTGACTGTTTTGTTGCAACTGATAAGACACAAGTTGTTTTTGTTATTGTGTTTCATCCCAAAAAATAAATGGAGATTAATTTTCCTAATTAAAAAAAAAATTATATTTCTTAAAACATGATATATTGTGAGTTATTACTGATAATATGTCGATTATCGCAGTATCGCCATATCGAGATATTATAGGTATCGTGAACAATGTATCGCATATCGTATCGTGAAGTACGCAGCGATTCCCAGCCCTAGTGTACGCCGTTAAATGTCCGAGCGAAACGAAGCAAAATCTATATCTACATCTGTGGAGCGATATTTCTTTTCCTAGGATGGTAGGAGAAGACTCATAAATGGTATTAACCCCAGTGACGGGTAGGTTTAGGGACGGGGTTGGGGTAGGTCATATATCAATACATATTACAGTAATATAACGTTAAGTCAAAGGCGTTGATATACACGCCAAAAATGGAAATACGAATTGGCGTGTCATACATACACCATTTCATGAGATCAGTCTGGATGCTGAATGAAGAATGACTGACAGCCGCAGCGGAGGGAAAAGGTTTACGTGATCTAGAATTTAATGACTTAAATTTTAATTTATATCTCACAATATACTATATAATGGCTTCAGAACACTTATAAGATGTGTTACATAAAGTACACCATATAACTTTATGGTGCTTTTGTGGGGCTTAACAATAACACAGAATAGTATACGCACATTATTGGATTTGGATCGGCCTCGTCTGACCGATACCCGATCCGGCAAAAATGGCAGTATCGGATCGATGCATCCCTAATGAAAAATGCAGTTACCTTTTACCACAGAGTAAAAAATGGTATCCTGGAAGGCTTTTTTCTCACTGCTACCCCGCCCCTTCATGTTGAAAGATGCCATTAGGCTGTTGGTGAAAAGCCTGAGAATACATGCACAAAATCATAGGGTGAGGTCCACGCCTACATTCTACAAATATTCCTTTATGCTTGCATTATTCCTAATGAATCATCTCTTTCCGCATTTTTGCTCTTCTATGTGCTAAGACTAGGGCAAACAGAGCAGGCAATGAGTAAAAATTGTAACAGAATATAGAATGTAATTATGCAGAGCATGTGACAGTTGTTTAATACCTGTCCATCACTTTATGGACGCAGTCTTTATTGTTCCTCCCTCCCACCTTTGAGAGCTGGGACACCTGTACATGACACATGAAAAGCCACTCAATACATTAAACCCATGGTATTGGTAATATACTGATTGTTGCCAGATTGAGCTTAAATGGGAACTGGTCATGTTGACTCATCCATACATGTTGAGTCCATGCAAAATATTATGGGACAGTAGTATACCTCTAATACAAAGGCATGAAAATACGCCTATACGAAAATTCGAGCACTGTGTGTCCCTCAATTACACATTATATAAAGCTGTATATGTTAACAGATGCACGAGAGAAGCATATTTTTGTACAATATAGATCATTTAGACTTTTTGGAGACTTGAGGGTCTAGTCTAATTGACATAGTTAGTCCAATTTCTGTATAAATCATACCCTTCAATCATACGTGCCTCTTCTTGAGCAAACTCTTCTAAGGTTTCTAGCCTAACAACATGGACAGCAGAATTCAGGGGCTCATAGTGCCTCCCGACTCTTTTTATCTCATCTAGAAGTTCAACTAGCTTTCCAAGCACTGACTTCTGGTATTCTGTGGAAGAAAATACAAAGTATTTTATAAATCTTACTTTATGATTATTAAAGAATGATACAATAATAAATATTGACCATGGACGTACTAGCTAGTGGTGCACGATGTATCGGCCGCTGATATGGTCAATTTTTTACACATCGGTATCGTTCCGATGTCAAAATAGGGCCAATAATCATTCCTGTGTATTTAACGTGTGTGTAGATGAGAGTGTGGGGGCGGGGATGTTTGTTTTTGCACGAGCGCAAACATTACAAGCGCAAGTCCTGTCAGTTTCAACATCAAGCGCAAGAAGACTGGAACTTGTGCGCTGTTTTCTTTCAGCCTTACTAAGGCGTATTTTTGTCCCGCCGAAGCCTTATTTGACCGGTGAGTAGGGCTGTCGCGGTGAAGGAATTTCCCTTGCGGTAATTTTGAGCGGCTCAATAGCGCGATATGCGGTATTACCGCCATTTATTTATTTATATTTATTTGTTGCTATAAATACGTGTTATGACGTGGTCAGCATACACAAAAACAATGTAACCAATGTAACCGAAACTAAACAGCGTCTCTGCGCATTGAAAGACTGTCACAGCGCGCAGTTACATTGTTATGCCAACGGACTGTCTTTGAGTGAGTCATTAAACCGTTCATTCAACGAAAACGTTCAAAAAAGCTAATTCCTTAAATGATATATGTAATGAAACAAGGCGTTAATAATTTTTTTTTAATTTGAGCTCCACTTTTCAAGGCTCAGCTGGCCAGCAATGCTTCACTTAATAGAGACCAATGCGTGACTCGCTGCTTTCCCCCCACGGCTTCCTCACGCTGTGTAACGCTGACCAGCGCTGACGCCAGTCATGGTAAATAGCCTACCCTTACACGTTAAAAGGATGATACGACAAATATTTCGCTTTCCTTGGAAACGGCAACCTTTTCACGAATATACATGACTTGACTTCAAAGACAGACGCAGGTAATCGCACGCGCTCAGTCGATCTCATTCACTGTCTGTTTAGGCTTAAGTCCAAATCCACGAAGCCTCTGTACTAGAGCTGTCACGATAACTACTTTTTGTTGTGCGATATATTGCACCAAAATTAATTGCGATAAACGATATTATTGTAATTTTCAGACCATTTTATGCCACTGATTACATAATGACAATATAATAGCATAATAATGCAAGTACACTTGTTACAAAGAAAAAAGAACATTTTATTCTTATTCTATTCAATATTTAGACATTGTGAAATGTGAAAAAATATATCCCAAATAAATAAAACAAGTAAATAAATACACTTTCGTTAACAAAAAAGTGCAAGGTATCAAGAACTAGATCAAAACAAAGTAATATGTCAATTTAAACTTTTAAAGTGTCTCACACAAATGCTGGTTTTTCGACTGTGTATAATGGCTGCATTTCTTTTAGCTATATAGCGAGTTACGCTATCCGTGTGCGCCATTTCACGCTGACACGTTTATATTTGCACTGTCGGGAAAAGTCATCTGCAACAGATAACTGTCTGGAAGAAGGCCCCTCTCCAACTCCAGCTGCAGTTGTTGTTCCCAGGTTGAAAAACTGGGTGGGATGGTTATGTTTTAGGTGCGATTTTAACTTTGTTGTGTTGCCTCTTTTCGTTGCTACTGTTTTAAAACACAGTCGACGTACCGGCTCGTTCACGTTAATTAGCTCTCCTCTCTCGTTCGGCTTAAAGCCAAAATGTTCCCACACCGGAGTTGAAGATTGCGGCTTTGAAATCAATTCCATGTTGGACTCGTTCTTCCTAACTGGCTCGCTGTAGATGTCACGAAACAGAACACTTTAAAATGCAGTTGGTTCACGCCTTCTCTTCACCTGACGGTGTCCGCTCTCTCTCTCTCTGTGTGTGTGTGTGTGTGTGTGTGGACACTCTGCATGAGCCCCGCCTCCGAGGCTCTGACACAGAGTGCAGACAAGATGACAGAGGCAGCGCGATCAACTAAAATGTTGGTGTCTTGGTGACATTCATTTTAATGTGAAAATGAATCGAATTATTATTTTTAATAATAAAACAAATTATCAGTTGCAATATATCGCGGCACCAAAAATGATCGCGCTCATTTCCATATATCGTGTGATAAGTCGATATATTGACTATCGCGACAGCTCTACTCTGTACAAATCATCATGATAAACAGTCTCGTTATCATTATTAACTTATTTAACATTCAATACACATGGTACGAACTACGAAGGGTGGCCTTATGAAAAAAGAAAACGCGGTTTGGCGGTTACTTGCATTCCTCTGCGGTTGGCCTGTCAGTAGCGCGGTACCGCAATATTGCGTTTATCGCGACAGCCCTACCGGTGAGTGATGTAGATGAGTGATATGACCGACTGCTGCGCTTGATTAACTGAGAGAACGAGCAGAGAGAGTGAAAGCCCCGGCCTCGCGCGAGCTCTCTTGCCGTCTTCTAACTGTCTTGCTCTCTCTCCCTCGCGCATATTAATGAATTGAGTTGACTGAATATCTTTGAGAATACACGATGGTAAAGGTCGGAAGACATAAGTTTTTTTTTCCTAAACTACCGCTGGGGGGTAGATGAACTTATCTTCAATGGCACCATTTATTTTCAAGTATTACAGCTGTATCTTAATGCCGTCTTTTTATGATTGAAAGCCAGTATCACTCATATTATATCTACTGATGTCTCGATGAAAATGATTTCCCCCCAAATTTTAAACATTAGGCTTCAAAAAATATAAAAACCTTTAATTTAAGTGAACTTAAAACAATCCTCACTTAAACCCATAATAAATGTCATTTACCTGTACCATACAGAAATTGAATAAGGTTATAAAACAGTCCGCACATTCATTTTATGAAATATAGATTAATCCTTATCAAAGCTACAAGCGTCCTTTGGTCGAGGGCAGTTAGTAATTTTCTGTTCTTTCGGTTAACTTTACTGACAGAATTAATGGCTCCTGTCACTTTAAGATCTGCCGCTGCTGACAGGATCTCAAGCATTTCGTTCTCTCACTACTATTTACTTCCATTTAAGATTGTATTTAACTCATTTAAGACTGTTCTTGTGAGGATACTCGACAAAACTGACATTTTGGCATAAATGTGTGTTATTGTTCGTTCAAGCGCGAAAGAACTCGATACTGGCGCGCGTCTTTCTGTGCGTCTCGTGTGTGTGTGTGTGTGTGTGTGTGTGTGTGTGTGCGCGCGCGCGAGTCAGGAGGACATTCACTGAAAGCGCGTTCTCTTTTGTCTTGTCGCGCATGAGTAGTTCAGTGTTTCCCCTAGAAATTTTTCCAGCAGCGGTGCTGTCACGTGCCGGAGGATGTTACCAAGTCGCGCGGGGGAGTCCGGGGGCATGTACCTCCGGAAGATTTTTTTTTTTTTTATAAATAACCCCTTAAACCATGACTTCTGGCAAGTTTTGTGGATAGAAATCGATATTTTGAGACATACAAATATGACATACCATCAACAGATCGGCGTTCGTAGATTGACTGGTAGAGACTCTTTTTCAAAGATGGCTTCTGCCTGTATACGCGAAGTTGACTGTATGTATAAAATATCTTCTTATTAAACTGTCTGGACACTGACAAAGTTCTCAATGCTTCGGTTTGAAGGTAGGGACCCTCATTATGCTACCGTGCTAGTGTGGGGCTATTTTGAGCCTTGTTAGTGGTATTAACAAGCGATTTTTATTTGTCATTGATCTATGCCCAATATACTAGCGTTATACTAGCTTTATAGGCTAAACTGTTTTTAGAGATAAAACTATTTACATTCGCTAATCATGAAAACAAATCTCAGATAACGGTTGACTAGGTAACAATGTGTAATTAGACCAAAGGTTCATTTTGCGCCGGAGTTCTCCTTTAATGGCAAAGGCCACACCCAATCTGTGAGCACTTAATTTTTCTAACATTTTTAAAATCAAAAGTTTTATGTTAACATTATTTAATGCACAATGAATGAAGTGAACAAACATGAACAATCAAGTGTTTGTATTAAATAACATTCACAAACATTATATAATATATTGTTCCCTCAATGTGTTGATATTAGATAACGCATTAAGTAATGTTAATGAATGGTGTCTTATTGTAGTGTTACCAAACAATACAGGAGATAAAACGTGTTTTATTTGACTTGACTGTACTTTTATTTAATCCAAAACTGTGTTCATATTTAATTTTAAAAGGCTTTTTAAACCTGCTAAGAGTTATCCAGCCTAGAATAAGCCTAGAACTGCTTTTCTGATGGACTAATAATGAGATAAACAGTAGCCTACTCGGGTGTCGGTCCGATACTGTGCTCATGTACTCCTACTCGCAAAACTACCACGATACAACCGCACCCGAGTCCACTTTAGGGGCCGTTCACATATCGCGTTTTTTGCGCGCAAATTCGTCATTTCAATTGTAGGTGCGCGTGGCGACGAGATGAAAACATCGTAACATCTCATCTCAACAGGCCATGTGACAAAAAACAACCGATCAGCTTCGGCCTTTCCATAACAACATCGAAAGCTCGGCCGAACAGCTGATCATAGCTGTACAGCACGGCTTTTTATTTCTCATCTCCATAACACATCTAGTAGTAAAGCTAATGCAAGGGCTAGAAATCAATTGATTCTTTGCTGATACTTCCTCGTCCTCATGGAGAGTGCCGCTTTCTCCTTTCCAAAAGCGCTTGCTCTCCCGTGGCGTCTGTCGTTGCAATGCAACCATGAACAGAGGCGGCCTGGAAAAACGAGCGCGCTTCCAGTGCGCCTACATTTGAAATAACGAATTTGCACGCGCAGAGAAACGTGCTGTTTGAACGACCCCTTATGGCAACGTGACATTAGCCTAATCGAAAATATTTCCATATGTGGCTCTTTCCTCCTTTCTTGTCAACAAGTGGATTCAGAGCCACCGCATTAGCAGCGCCAGCGGTCGCCATGTCTCAGTGTTTTTAGGTGTGTAAGTGAATGTCGTGATATTACTGATCATGTGAAGATTTTGCAGCGGCGCTGAAAATCCAGTGGCGGCGCTGCGCCGCTGCTAAATACATTGTAGAGGAAACACAATGTAGTTTAAAGCATTTTACAGGTTCGCGTTTAAAGTCTGATCATTTCGACGGAGGTGAATCAATCAAAGTTAATTTTTAGCTGGAAGTAACATTATTCAAGAACCGCTATAACGCCAAAACAATCTGTTACCTTAAATTATATGTTTATCTCTGTAAAGCTGCTTTGAAACAATTCATTGTTAAAAGCGCTATATAAATGAAGATGACTTGACTTGACTTGACATTTGCGTGAATAAGAGCGTAAACATAACCCTAGCTAAAGGATGACAGAAACAATGGATGCTGCGTTATTTGCTTAAATATTTTAACACGTTAGCTGGACAAAAATGAATCGCATGCGAAAATAATCATTTTTTCCTCACGGCCGCACGCCGGAGATCCGGCACGGTGCCGGAATACTTTAAGCCCTGTATATAGCAGAAAAATAAAATATTGCAATGTAATTTTTTACCAATATCGTGCAGCCCTAATCCTCGCTATGCATTTTCTATAGAGATATCGACATCGGTAAATATCGGTATCGGCCATATCAGTGTAAATATCGGTTATCGGTATCGACCATATCAGTGTAAATATCGGTTATCGGTATCGACCATATCAGTGTAAATATCGGTTATCGGTATCGACCATATCAGTGTAAATATCGGTTATCGGTATCGGCCATATCACTGTAAATATCGGTTATCGGTATCGACCATATCAGCAATATTAATATCGGCCACAATTTTCACATAGGTGCATCACTAGGAATAAATTTCTGCTCCCGGACTGTGATGGCATTCGAACTTCACGCTTACCCCTTTTCCACCAAGGCAGAGCTGGTGCTGGTTCGGAGCCAGAGCCTAGTTTCAATTCGGTTCTTTGTTTTTCCACACGCAAAGCACCAGCTCCGAACCAGGAAAAGTGGTTCTTAAGTAGCACCAAATCATTGCTGGTCTAGAACAGAGCCAAGTAAGAACCGCTTGCGTCAGGGGCTGGGGGCGGGGTTACCGTGACCAACAAGACGAATAGAAACTAGTGACCGCCATTTTTAAATAGCAGCTAGTCGAGCTAATAGCAGCTTGATTATAATATCAGTCTATGTAAGTTACGGCGAGCTGCACAAACGCGTTGGATTCCGATGTATTTTTGCAAACCATGAGCATCCATAGTAACGCAACGTCCGTTATTGTTGATGGCTTGTTCGAGATGCATCGGAGCGGCGCGGACCGATCGGAGCTGCGCGAGTGTTTGGAGATCATCCGAGTCCTTGTGCTTTTGGATCGCTTTCGCAGTGCTTTGATGTCATGCGGCGATCGATCTGCGAGAAGCCGATGCATCTCGAACAAGCCTGGCGTGTTTGTGTTTGGCGCTACCGCACTAGCGTTGCTGGGCAACATGAGACGTATGCAGTGACGTAAGATCTGGCTCTGTTGTGGCTCTCTAGCCGGTGGAAAGGCAAACCGGTTCTTAGTAAGCTTGTCAGTCGAACCAACTCCGAACCAGCTCTGGCTCTGGCTCTGAACCAGCACCCGGTTCTTGTTGGTGGAAAAGGGGTAGCTGAGGTGTGCGAGAACCCCTGGATCCTGAAGAAAAAAACAGCGTGGAAGCTCACTGAAATCGTTTTTAAATCGTTGCCCGACCTTTTCTGCTCCCGGACTGTGATGGCATTCGAATTCCACGCTGAGGTGTGCGAGAACGCCTAGATCCTAAAAAAAAAAAAAAAAAAAAACAGCGTTGAAGCTCATTGAAATCGTTTTTAAAGACAGCTGCTCCTACAATAAGTGAGGTAGGAGAATTGACAACTATGAAGAATGCAACTGATCATGGACATGAAAAAAATGTACTTGCCAATGATGATTCCAGTGTTTCCCCTACCATTGTTTTGGGGGGGCGGCCCGCCCCCCCAAAACGCCCCCCCTAAAATGCTGACGAAATCCAGTCATAAAAAAGGAATTTAGTGTATAACGCGGAATTTCACGGAACTTGTAAATTTGAGGAAAAAATAGAAAGCAGTTCAGTACACTTGAAATCAAATCGCGATGTAGACTAGTGTGTGTGAATATTAAAACACAACGACTATTTAAATACGAACCCTGCATGTTCTCTGTGAATGAATGGTGCCGCCGACGCGCAGTTTCATTTACCACACACACACACACACACACTAAAGCACGTGTGACGCTTGCGCTGTTTTTTGGCCTATATGAAGACACAAATGCATGAAGTTCCTCTCCAGGCTCTAGATCCACTCTGAAAGTCACTTCGTGATCATTTCACGCTTCATTTGAGAAAAACTATCATCATGACATAAACCGTAGACTGTGTAAACACACAGAAACTCAAAAGGTCTTCACGGCAACCCGTCAAAATAAAAGTTCGGTTTAAACTGA
This sequence comes from Rhinichthys klamathensis goyatoka, assembly GCF_029890125.1. NCBI lineage: Eukaryota > Metazoa > Chordata > Actinopteri > Cypriniformes > Leuciscidae > Rhinichthys > Rhinichthys klamathensis. The sequence goes on along the minus strand of NW_026606766.1, from coordinate 1,693,783 downwards.
CAGAAATATATAACTGTTGTACATTAGAATTTAGATATGTCCCAATGTAATAATACACTAATCCAAATAAATTATCATCAAATTATCATGAAATTTTTAAGGAAGAATCCATGTTTTAATTTTAACAGTAAAGCTCATTGTGCAGCAAGTTATTTGACAAAAAGTTAATTTAATTTCATATGATTGAAATTGATAAATGATAAAATGTGTGTTTTATGTCTTCATTTTATTACCAGAAAAAACACAACACAGAATTAGTGTGAATTTTTTTTCATATATTTAAAAAAACATTTTTTTTATAAGTTTAATGATTCATAATACATGATTTCAATTAATTAGACATGCTTTTTGATTGCAAAAAAAAATTACACCACGTATCCGCAACACTAGCAGTCACGGTATGACTAATTTTATTTCACGGTAACGATATATTCCACGATATAGTTTTATATATGTAGTTATTCTCGAAAAATCAACAAAAAGGGCTTTGTATAATAAATAAACCCAAATACTTTAGAAATGAAAAGTACTTCACATTGTTTTCTGTTTCTCTTATTTGGTAAATTATTTCTTTGGTAACCTATTTAGATAGCTAAATATAAACAAAACACACTCATCAACTTTTAGATGAACTTCCCCCAACTGATTGATATTAAATACAACTCATAGGTGCAATTAAACTTTAAATAAAGTGTTTCTGAATAATTTTTCAATCTCATGTTATGCTTTACTACTTCAATCAGTTTATAAAATCTGAATATTTTATATTGAACTATTCTATTCATGATAAATTAGTTATTTCCTTTTAATTTTGTAGGATAGTAATACTAGTTATGTTTAAATGTGTTCCCCGGTACATTTGTGCCATGTCTGCTTAGGCTACACTGCGTTTTTAAGGGGCTTGTTTTGCTCTTTTTGTGAAATCTGGCAACCCGTCACACCCTGCGCTTTAATCAATAGAAGTTCAGAAGTGACTAGAAGGAGAGCAGCAGTTTGAAAACCGAACAGCAGCTACTGTTAGTGTTGACAAAGTAGCCTAGTTTAAATTTAGGGATGCACGATGATATCGGGACAACATCGGTATCGGCCGATAAAAGCTTAAAATGACCATCATCGGCATCGGCCGATATGAATATTTCTGCCGATGAGCCTTGCCGATAGGGTGGCGTGTTTCCTATGCGCACGTGACGCGAACGAAGCATGAGCGCCAGCAACTTAAACTTCCAACTAGGGGTGTGCGTCTCACGGTTTTTGATCGTGGACGATTAAAATGTCTCCACGATCTGCTTTTGAAGAAAAATCATAGTATCGTGCATTCTATCAGTTCAGTTCTGGCGCCTTCGTCTCAACATACTGTACAACGCGACGTACATTCACATCACATCACATGTAAACGCAGAGGTAGAGTTACACTCACAGGACACTGCAATTCACAAAAGTTCATTATTTGCATGTGCGTCAAAGTCTTGCTAGGTAAACATATCATTCACGTGCTGATGCGCTGTTCTTACATCCGCTTTTCTGAGCGCGTTACACCCGACGCTCACAGGAACTAAAAGCCTGTCACAGCGCCTGCATACTGGACTAATGTTTCGAGTCTTATTGCGCTGATACTGTCAAATACACACACGGTTTACATAAACAAAGTTGGTTATGTCTAAAGTGAAAGCAAACAGAGAAAATCTGCTTGTCAAATGTGTGTATATTAGACGCGTCGCATGCAGTTCTTAAAGAGACAGTATAATATGCTGCTGCTTGTCCTTAAAGAGATACTGCACCCAGAAATAAAAATTCTGTCATTATTTACTCAATCTAATGTTGTTCCAAACCTGTATTCATTTCTTTCTTGTGCTTAAATATACTATGGAAGTCACTGAAGTACAGCAACTGTTTGGTTAGCCACATTCTTCCAAATAACTTTTATAATTTCAACAGAAGAAAGAAACTTGAGAGAGTAAATGATGACAATTTAAATTTTGGGGAGAACTATCTCGTTAATGTTAATAAAACAACAAAACACAGAGGAAATCACTCACTGCTCTTGACTGAGAACTTTAATAGAAGCTTTAATAAGCTTTTTTTGCACTTAAAAAAAACACACAAATATATCGGTATCGGCATCGGGCAAAATTAGTCTGAAAATATCGGCATATCGAATATCGGCCAAAATCCTATATCGTGCATCCCTATTTAAATTATACACACCTGTAACTGCGTCATTATTTGACCATAGCCCGGTGAACACCGCGCTCCCTCAGTGCGTGTGCACGCGCGCGTCTTCTGCATCAGTAAAATGCGATCGGTTAATTTGAGTGTCAAGCTGTAATCACGGATCGAATCAAAGGAAGATTTTATCAGCTGGTTCGGTGGCCAATTGTTTGGAGTTAGAAATATATAACTCGCGATGCATATTTATTAGGCCTAATTTTGCCTCAGATAGGCTACAGGCAGGGTTCCCACGCGTCCTGGAAAACGAAAGACCAATTTTCCAGTCCTGGAAAACACATGGAAAATGGGAAAAAAAGTAAAATGTCCTGGAAACGTTTGTGTTGTCCTGGAAAATAATTTTCCCTCCTTGTGGATGAACGCAAACGGGTTAAACATTTTACGCATGAATGTCTGTTTTCAGCTGCCTTCAACGGGTAATATTGGGCGAAAGCGCTTGTCTGCTTTCATTTCTGCATGTTGCCAGCACAGCGCCCCACGTGACACAAACCTGCCAATATGTATGCATTTTGCGTAGCAACAGGCCGGGATCACCCAATGGGCATTATGGGCACGGGCCCAGAGGGCCCATGCACACTTGGGGCCCAAGCGAGTGGAATGATTTTTTTGTTTCGTTTTTTTACATTTCCGATAGCGGAGCGTACATTTGCACTACGTGCCTGTCTTTTTAGCAAAAATATACCCTTCACTAAATATCTACAGTGTCGTCGGGCGTGTGGTGCTTGAAAGCAGCTTTTGACGCGTTCGACCCGAGTTCGAATCCGCCTTTTGCCGAACTCTCTCTTCTCCCTTTTCCCAACACATGAGATGTAAAATGTATAGCCTATACCATAAAGGTCTCTAGCGTTATATTTTGCCAACGAACTAACATCGAAACCGTGATATGGCTTTGTGCCTTTATAAAACAGCACATGACTGTAATTAAAGGTCCCGTTCTTCGCGATTCCATTTTTCAAACTTTAATTAGTGTGTAATGTTGCTGTTAGAGCATAAATAATACCTGTAAAATTATAAAGCTCAAAGTTCAATGCCTAGCGAGATATTTTATTAAACAGAAGTCCCCTTTCAAAGCATTCAGCGAATGGCCGGTTTGGACTACATCCCTCTACTTCCGTTTTTAATGACGTAACTAGAACAGTTTTTTGACTAATCTCCGCCCACAGGAATACACAAAAAAAGGGGGCGTGGTCTTGTTGCGCTCCCACGGAGAAGCACTTCAGCTGCGCATGCATCTCCAATTTATGGTAAGAGGCGTGACCTTTCCGGGCATCGTGCGATGAGCTGCTGTCGAATCACAACACAGGAACCGCTGGCACAATCAGAACTCGTTACGTATTTCTGAAGGAGGGACTTCATAGAACAAGGAAGTCATCAGGCCGTTTTTTGGACAGTGAAAACAATAAAAATACTGTGTTTTTTTACACGCGAAACATGAACACATGTTATATTGCACACTGTAAACACAATCAAAGCTTCAAAAAAACATGAAGAACGGGACCTTTAAGTAGCCTATATAGCCATTCTGTTTGTGCAGCGTGATTTAAAGAAAACTGCGCTCTTTGCTCACACGATCAGCATGGTTATTTGGCGTTTTCTCCAAAATAAAAGCTCGAAGGTTTATTTCTTGCAAGTGAAGAAATTAGGACTAAAGTATTGTAATGTTCCTATACAATAGTGTAAGTAAAATACATTTTTGTAATATTAATTTTCATTTATACAGTACATTTATAGGCTATATGGATTTTACGTAATAGGAATAATTATATAAATCATTATTACATTATTGTAATAATCGTTTGGCATCCTAAAACAGCAGTGACAATGTAATGTAGACTGAGACTCTATATAATAACTAAAAAGATGTTTGATCCCTCTTTAATGTCCAGGTACAAGTCAATGCTTTTCCTTTGTTCAATGTTACAGTTCATGGGTTGGAGCCGGTTAAAGCTCTTAATTTTGAGCTCTCAAAGTGCACCAGACTGATGCATTTAACCTTAAAATGTACAAAAATTTCTTGCGGGGGAGCATGCCCCCGAACCCCCCTAGAGAGACAGAGGTAAAACCAACATAGTTTTACAAAATCCTATGACAAAGAACAATAATTTATGAACTTTACACCACAAAAACAATGTTTCTTTTAAATCACTAAAACTGTTAATGCCAAATTAAAATTGGACAAACTATACTATACAGCTAACTATATTTTACTCACCCCTATTTGAGAGCTTTGGCAGAGGAACCGGAAGCAACGCTGTATCCTCTTGACAAGAGCATGAACAATCAAATTAATCACAGTAATATAACGTTGAATACTAATACAGTTTACACAGCCAACTTAATTAAACTGTTCTCACCCTTTTTCTTGTCTGGCAAGGACTCATCCTCCTCAGCAGACAAATCTGACCCTGCCAATATTATATTTGTCACTTATGATATGTGATTGTTTACATTATATGCTGATTGTTTAATTCATGTCCTTAAATAGGACCAAATAAATTACCTTGAACATAATCTTCAAATTTTCTTATTTTCTTCATTCTCTTTTGACTGACTGTGTCCTCCTCTTCAGTTTGAGCTGAAGTGTAATTATATTTTTCACACTCCTGTCGGCTTACTAAAAATCAAGAATGAAAACAAACACTACTAGCGATAATAATACGTATTATAGTATTTTAACTGATTTTTTTTTTGCATGTCAGAAATAACATTCAAAATATTTTTTATCACCTGATGTCACTTTGACTTTAAAAAAACGTGTCTGTGGCACATAAGCGTCTTTTACAACCACAGGAGGACTGGTTGAGCTTTGAATTTGTTAGAGGCCATCGCACCACTTTGGTCTCTAGTGTTGATCCAGTTCAATGGCAAAACTCCTTCGATCTGCTGCCCATTCTCCACCCAACAGCCCGTGCGTATACCATTGCCTGAAACACAATTAGATTATTTAATTTAGAACTACACATTTCCTTTTCTACATGATGCTAACAGTTAGGGCTGTCGCGGTGAAGGAATTTCCCTTGCGGTAATTTTGAGCGGCTCAATAGCGCGATATGCGGTATTACCGCCATTTATTTATTTATATTTATTTTTGCTATATAAATACGTGTTATGATGTGGTCAGCAAACACAAAAACTAGAGCCAGACCGATATGGATTTTTGGGGGCCGATACCGATAAAAAAAAAGCCAGATACAGATATCTCAGCCGATATTATTTATGTGTATATTATAATACAGTAGCAATTTTATGTATGTGTATTATAGTACAGTACCAGTCAAAAGTTTGGACACACTTTCCTATTGGTGTGTACAAACTTTTGATGGGTACTGTATATAGAATACACAGTATAAACAGAATAAATATATAAACGTTTTGCAATGATCACTCAAATGTGGTAATCAAGCACTTGTGTGACAAAGATATGTAATGGAGACAGGGTGAATGATAGAATGAGAATGATACATTTGAGCTGTAACCAAACTAGTTTGCATTGCATGTTATATTATATTCTAAATACTGTTGCATAATCTTCACTAACGACTGTCTTTTAATTTAGTCACGTTATATAAAACATAACATATCAATAAATATATCAAAAGTGTCACTGACAAAACCTTATTATTCAATTCAATTCAAATGTATTTGTATAGCGCTTTTCACAATACAAATTGTTTCAAAGCAGCTTTACAGAAAGTGCATTTCAGAAATGTACATATAAAAAATACAGTTAGTTAATCGTGTATTAATTTAATGTAAAATATTATCTTCTATTTTTAGTCTTAATTCCTCTAATCTCTACCAGTGGAGGAAGAACTCAGATATTTTTAGTAAAGTCCCTGGATCAGACCAGAGGACACTGTCACACCTGCTGCCCTCTCCACTAACTTCACTTTCTCATCATTAATATATATATAATAAAAATAAAAAATACCATAAAAGTAGTTCACGACTTTTACAGATTTTCCTGTTTAAATGAACTATCTTTTTAATATGGATAATTCCCGAAACAACAGTCCTGCTAAACAGACAATAAAAACAGCATATGTATGATTAAGGAAACTTTTGAGACTTACTGAAAGCAGAATCTGTTCCCTCTTCCTCACATACAGTATGCTTTTATTGTCCTGAGAGTCGAACCTGATTGGTCAAGGCTGCACTACCACTTAAAGGGATAGTTCAATCAAAAATGAAAATTCGGTCATCATTTACTCATCCTCAAGTTGTTCCAAAACTGTATTTCTTTCTTCTGCTGAATATAAAAGAATATATTTTAAAGAATATGTGTAACCAGACAGTTGATGGGCCCCATTGACTTCCATAGTATGTGGAAAAAATACTATGGAAGTCTAAGTGATCAACTGTTTGGTTACCGTCATTCTTCAAAATATCTTCTCGTGTGTTCAGCAGAAGAAAGAAATTCATACAGTTTTGGAACACCTTGATGATGACATGTAAATGATGACAGAATTTTCATTTTGTCTGTTTAAAGAAACCTTCCCTCAGGCCATGGCTATTCTTTTATTCCATCACCCTCCCATTCTCACATGACCCAGATGAGCATAGAAGACTGACTTGAACACTTCCTCTTCACCCTATTTCATTTCACTTTGCTTTAGAAAAAAAAACTGGTCAGAATGGGGCTCATTATGACTGACAGGGAGTTAAGGATTGTACGGTAGAACTTTCCAGAAATTATTTACGTATATACTTTTTCCTATTCCAATCTAATTTACATAGTTTCACGCTGATTTAGAGGCAATGATAGCAGATAAGTGCACTTAAAAATTATTACAGCTGAACACACTTAACAAATCCTTAAAATGTGATGTTCGGTGAAAATCTGCCATCGCACAAAATCAGGATATTTTCCAGTCAAATGGTTATTCGGACAAATGTCAGTCTGATTAACTATGAGAACTTATTTATGTTAAAAAGCCATGAGTTTTGAAAGCTAATATGATTCAACTAAAATGTTATATTATCTGAAGAATGCTATGTTGGTAAGGGTGGTTGCTAGAGTGTTGCAAGTGTTTGCTATAGGGCATAAATAAATAATTCTATTCATTTAATGCTGAGCCCTGAAAACCAGGTCATTGCAAGAAATCAAACTAGCCAATTAGAAGCAAGCCCACACAACCAGACAAGCCAATTAGAGCACACATCCCACATAGCGACTGGCCAATTGCAGAGCGTGACCCACGCTCCAACTAACCAGTAACAGCAGCTGACTCAGACAATCAGCAATTAACACACAAATCATACTGACCGGTCAATTACAGCAAGCCTCCCACGTATTTATTAACCAATATAGAGAAAGTCCCCTAGAACCCTGCTTATATCGACTTAAATTGACTGAGGTATATCGCCATTGAATAGACCATCTGGCATTATTTGCAGGTTGGCCGTCTATTATTTATCAGCTTGGCCATCTCAGAGCAAATACGCACACGTACACAAAAACACATTGATTAAAGCATTGTCAGTTGAGGCAATAACTGCTGAAACCCAATATAACCCATTTCTGATGTCTGGACTTCTCCAGTATGTGAGTGGGAAGGATAATTGATCCCGCAGGCAGCCAAGAGGAAGAGGCAGAAACAAAAAGAGAATTAGAAAGCACACCTGTAGTCAGAGCCGAATGTGTCACCCAAAAAAACGCAATCCCAACATTCTGCCTTTCAATCTAGCAACAAAATTCACAATGTGGTCTCTCACACCCAAACCCCTCCGCTGGATGCGTATGCAGTTATAAACAACATTTACAGCAGTCAATATATTTTCAGCAAGGTCTTCAAATTTCACTCAAAATATTTCTGCACCGTGCTGTCCAGATAGCGTGCAGGATTGTTCTCTGCATGAGTGCAATTCACAATTTTTCTGATGGTCAAAAATGGTCATAGACCTTTCAGAGAATCAACAGGCCAATTTGTAAAAGTAGGAGTGAAACGAAGTAGTGGAGGCCAGAACTATGATTGTCAAGCAGTTTGGAAACACATGCAGGGTAATTTTCCACTCTTTTGCAGTTATTTGTTTATCAAAATAGTCTAAATTTAAAGAGTAGCGCCGTCAGCACACGCTAGCATCAAACTATTGAAATCTATGTGATGGTGCACACAAAGCTACTGCCTATACAGCGTTCCAAACTAGCCAGTTACAAAAGTTAGGATGCTGCCTTAGGCCCCGTCCACACTACTGCGTTTTCGTTTAAAAACGGAGACCTTTTGCTACGTTTGCACCTCCCGTCCAGACTAAAACGGAAAAAACGAAGACCTAAAACGGAGAAGTTTAGAAACGCTGCAGCTCCGTTTTGCGTTTTGAATCTCCGGAGGGCGTTTTAGTGAAGACGGGACAAAACGGAGGACTTTAGAAACGATGACGCAGAGGCTCACGCTCGGCTCTATGATTGGGTGTCATCAGTCATGACGTATCCTTCCCTGATTCGTCAGCCACCCATCACATGTCAATCCGTTTCCTGTTTACATCGGCACCCGCGTTTTCAGGCGTTTTAATGTGGACGGAGATCAATTCTAATACACAGATAAAACGCTGGTGTGGACGGAGATCGTATTCGTTTTAATTCTCCGTTTTTAAACGAAAACGCAGTAGTGTGGACGGGGCCTTAGAAGGTAGCTGCCTACTTTTTTTGTGTTTTGGAGCTACTATGGTAAATCTGTCGTGGTGATGATTCACTGTAATTGTCACACAGCTTCCTGTTTCTGCCCATTCAGAATCTGAAGGATCTCTTCCGATATTTCCGTTCTTGTCGAAATGCTCACGCTTTACAAATTTACTTTGAAAGTTCCTAGCCGGCTCATGTTCCCTCATTACAACACTCTACACTGCACTTATCCACACCATCTCCTTCCTGTTATCATAGAATATTGCATTCACGACAGCAAATTTTTGAGTAAGGGCAGGAACAGTACCCTCACAAGCTTCAAAGTGTCCACCCCTCATTATACGCTCCAGGAGCAGGGCTCACCTCCACAGATGGCATTTTTTTTTCTAACAAAATTATTACATTTATCTTGCCTAAATGTTTGCGCTCATTGCATTTTTACAATGGGGTAATATTGTTGTTAAGAATTTACACATCACAAGGAAGCTTAATTTAAATTGTTTAATTAAATTGAAAAAAGTAGCACAAATAAATACAATAGAATAAAGATACAAATAAAGACAATTAAAGAGAAAAGTTTTTGAATAGGTCTAACACTAGTATTCATATACAGATACTGAATAAAGTAATCAAATGGAAAATAACACTGGGTAGTATTTTAGTCCTGAATAAATTAAATACATAGGCTATTAAACCTGATTCCTTTAACTTAAAGCCAGCTTTTGTTGTTTTGTCAACAAAATTAATGACAGACACATATGGCTGCCGTCACTTTAAGAGATAGTGCACGGATCCTGGCTGTGTTCATTATACTGGCATGCGTTTTATGCTTATTAAAGACAAAACCGACTATATTTAGAGTATAGCCTACTCACAAAGACCGAAATTGACAATTTTGCGTGTTAAAGCAATATAATCCGCGAAAAATGGTTACTGCCCAGCTGTTTTTGAGGCGGATTTTCTATGAATGTGCGCATAGAAAATAATCTCAGAGAGCGCGCGAGCACGGATTAGTTTAAAATCGCTTGAATGTTTAAACTGGTAAGACTTAAAAAGACTTCAGTCCCGATGCACTGCTGGCCCGATTGTGCAAGTGAATATTCCGTCATGTCCCGACCTTACAGTCAATGGTCCCGACTCCAAAACGCGAGTGTGTATTATCGCCGCAGCGCTTGATGCCTGCCTCGCACAACACATTATGAGAAGAGATAGAAGACGCGCGCGGCACCGCTGAACACTCACGCTGTTTGTGAAATTGCGTCTGGAAGATAGTTGTTAAAAGAATGATTTGATTTTATTATGTGTGGATTACGATTGCGGGAATTTCCCGCATTATAAATGGGAGACCTGCGGGAATGATTAGAATTATGCGCAATACCCGCAATCCCGCGCCGAAATTCGAGCCCTGCATATGTACAGTACTTTTATACTATTTTTAAATTAGTAAGCAAAATGTACTAAACGTAAAACATGGTGTTATAATTATATAAAGTATTGCTTGTGTAACGTAGCGTTAGGCAGAATGAGCTTCAACACTGTCTACACCGGACGCGGCCGTTATTGCTCGCGTCGCAACAGCTGTTTACCCGAGACGCGAAAAAGCGCCCGTTACAAAGCAGAATGGGGCATCAGTTTACTGTCGGAGATATGACGCTCACGCAACGCATTTTAATCAATGTTTCATCAACCAATTGCCTGGATTTAATACATAAAAAGTAAATATAGCAGACAATGTAATCAGGACTTCTCAGCTGCGCGCTTTCCCTATAGTCATCACAAGCTCACACAATATGTGACAGAGGCTGGTAGCAGAGAAATCAATTCTGTGAATTACACAGCGCAAATCAAAAGTAATAGGCTACTACCCACCGGATGAAGAAGGGTTGGCTCTCAACAGAACATAAAATATTCATTTTATTTTATTTTTCGTGTTCGCATTTATGAGGAAAAAACAACGGATGTGACAAGCTCTGAAAGCGGCACTAAAAGACTTTAAAACTTTCACAGAGTCCTCAAAACAGAAAGCACAAAGCCTTTCATTAAAGTGAATTTCGTTTTGTATTAATTGTATCTTAATTTTAATCAATGTTTCATCAACCAATTGCCTGGATTTAATAAGTAAATATAGCAGACAATAAATAATCTCGACTCGGAGGCGCCAGCCGGCGCGTGAACTGCAACTCCTCTTAGAAATTAACCAAAACTCAGCAGAAATATATCTATATTGAAATGTCTACTTTTAAACAGAACAATTCAAAACGAAAGACAGACTGCTCTCTGCTGTAATCCGTATGAAATGCGGTCTTCAGAGAACAGGCCAGAGAGAAATGCACGAGTCAGCGTCGTCAACTTTGCAGCGACACTGACTGAAAACACTTGTTTATTAATAAAAAATTAAAATGTCTCCTTGCTATATTTGATGTATTCACAATCATTACTTTTGCCAGTTCTTTGTGATAGCTTTTATGTGCTTTATTGGCAGCGCCACCCTTACATGAATCACCGCACCAGCATTTTTAAAAATATTAATTTATCGGCCATTATAAAGGCCGATACCGATAGTTAGGAAAATGCCTAATATCGGCCGATAATATCGGCGAGCCGATATATCGGTCGGGCTCTAACAAAAACAATGTAACCGAAACTAAACAGCGTCTCTGCGCATTGAAAGGCTGTCACTCAGCGTGCACATTGTTACGCCAACGGACTGTCTTTGAGTGAGTCATTTAAACCGTTCGAAAACGTTCAAAAAAGCTGATTCCTTAAAATGATAGATGTAATGAAACAAGGTGTTAATTATTTTTTAACTTTGAGCTCCACTTTTCAAGGCTCAGCTGGCCAGCAATGCTTCACTTTTGGGCAAACCTGAAGCAATGCTTCATAAACCAATGGCATTGATTCAATGCGTGACTCGCTGCTTTCCCCCCACGGCTTCCTCGCGCTGTGTAATGCTGACCAGCGCTGACGCCATTCATGGTAAATACCCTAAGTTACACGTTAAAAGGATGATACGTCATATTTCGCTTTCCTTGGAACGGCAACCTTTTCACGAACTTGACTTCAAAGACAGACGCAGGTAATCGCACGAGCTCAGTCGATCTCATTCACTGTCTGTTTCTAAGGCAAATCCACGAAGCCTCTGTACAAATCACCTTGATAAACAGTCTTGTTATCATTAACTTACTTAACATTCAGTACACATGGTACGAACTACGAAGGGTGGCCTTATGAAAAAAGAAAACGCGGTTGCTGCGGTTACTTGCATTCCTCTGCGGTTGGCCTGTCAGTAGCGCGGTATTGCAATGTTGCGGTTATCGCGACAGCCCTACTAACAGTGCACTGCTATTTTGAATAAGCTCCATTCCATGAAGCAGAGGAAAAAGGACATGCCCAAGGGAGACAAGCAACCTTCCGGTATAGGTCTTAAGATTGCAATAACTTGGTCTTTGTCCGTATTCTTTGAACATAGACTATATTGAATAGCCTTGACTCACATGGCTTCTTAAAAAAAGTCTCTTGTGTCCTTTTGGCTCAGCACATCACAGAGTTTCATCTGGCCTTTTTTCCTTCACAAATGCAAAACTTTCATTGTGAAGCATAAGGCAGCGGTCTTTATCTTTAGTTGATATATAAAAACATGACCTTGTCTCTTGATGCTTGTTAATGCCTTTTTCAATCTCACTCATCCGCTTTGTTACTTGAGCGATTGGATTGTGGCTACTTTTAACCAATTTTTTTATTACTTGCAGATGATTTTCGAATGGGAAACTTGAGATGTCATTTAGTGAACAGTTGAAGCGAGAAGCATCTTCATGCAGATGCAACAGGCAGTGCACATTGTAGACTGCAAATGTTTTACCATAAAGGTCATCACACCTTCCAACAAAGTATTTTAGGAGTTCCTCAGCATATGCAATAAATGAACGTCGTGTGTTCTCATCAGAGCTCAGCAGGATTGACAGAGCCACTGTCAATGTCAAAAAGTGGGTATACAGTTCACTTGAAACTACATTTCGAATAACAATTGGTCCAGTATATAAAACAAACTGTCGAAATTCAGTGGCTTTCAATTCCATCTATCCAGTTCCCTCAAACCCCTGGGCTGCCTTGCAAACTCACTTGGCATGGATCCATTCAGCTTGTTTAGTTTTTTGAGATCTCATCTTTTTGTCTTGCAGATAGTCGGCACACTTTTGGACCCCGAGACAAAAAAAACTAGAACACGTTTTACTACTCCCAAACAAATCAAATGCATATAGTCTAAAGGTGATGATACACAGGGCAACTTTTTGAGCAATGTTGCTGGGCAATCTTGCCGAGCGATTGTTGCTTGGGTACTTTCCCATTGAAAATGGGCAATACATTTCTATCTGGATAATTTAGATCAGTCGTGGGCCCTGTGTCTCATCTGGTTGCCCGTTGACGGCAACATTGCCCAGCAACATTGCTCAAAAAGTTGCCCTGTGTATCATCACCTTAACACAAAAGAGCTCACGCAAGGTATGCCTGCATCTATCAGTGGGCTTTTTATTGTCTGGTGATCCTCATACAGTACTTGACTGAACTCCTCGTCTGTTCTTGCTCTAAAGTTCTCATGACTGTTAAAAACAACTCTATCTTCCCACGAGCCTTTGGCCAAACACCTTTCACAGCTGAAGTACCCATTGTGGTTTTTTTATGCACTTTAAAAATGATCTTGCCGGTGCATCACATATAAAGGCCTTAAGACTGATAGGATAAACTTTATCTTCATACTCCATCCCGACAGCTTTGAGATGCTGAAACTCTTCCAAAAGGTCTAACAAAATCGTCCAAAGGACTTGGTTTCGCTTTTCCACAGAAAAGTGCAACAATGAAAGGATCACGTTTGTGAAACTGTGCCAATATTGAACACTGTTTGATTTAAAAAGTGGTATGCCATCAATGCTCACACACAACTCAACAAGGTTTTGTGAAAATGATTGGCACTGTGCAATCTTTAGTCTAATGGCTTGTTCTAAACCATAATAAATGTACTGCCCATCACATCTAGAAAGACATTCAACGGTTATGGGGGTTGCAAGGAGGGGGAGTGCATCCTTTGGCAGCTGGTGCCCATGTCTAAGGATGCCTAGTAGCTCTTTCAATGACGTTTGAGTGATTGAATTACTTGACCAAATCCTTAAATCACAGCCAATATCTGGTGCATCACTGTCAGGGTGTAAACTCAGGATTTCAGGCTCAGAATCAGAGGATTCTACATGCTCTGTGTATCCATAATCAGATACGTTATCTTCTACAACTTCTTGAAGTCCATCACCATCACTTCTATCACTTGGTTCTGAATGAATATCAAGGTTGTCATCACTATCCAACTGAGCAATGGCATTAACTTCTGCTTTTCTTTTTCTCCAACTTCTTAAGTATGTCATATCTGCAACAGTAATATGTATGTTGACATTATAGATTTTTTAAATAGATTTTTAAAAATATAAACAAACAGCTTAATAGTGATTGCAAAGAAACTATAATCCAAAACACAGAAATTGGTTAATCAACTTCCCACTAATTATAGGAGGTACATTTATGTGCAGACGTCACATCATGATGCTTGCTACAATTTAAATAGTGTATTCCTGGATTCTCTCAAGGACTGCCAACGTTTCGTAAGGATAGCTCTCTTGTAATAATATTGATCAAGTAATATTTGTGGTTCTTGAAACAGATCAGTTTAATTCTCCATTCTCAAATATTTTGATAGAAATTTCACAAATATATTAAGTGAATTTTAAATAAATAATTGGTTAGTCAAATACTAAATCTAATGATTTTTATTTTTATATAACTCTACATTTTAGACAAAATATTTTGGTATGTTCAACTCAAACTATCAAGTAAATTATTTCAGAAATTTTATTAAGTTAATAAAGTCAATTATCACCAAAGAGTATAGAAGAACAAGAGGCGAAACTGATGTTTTTTTGGTAACAGCTACTAGGTGGCGCTTCGGTAGCGCGGCCGCCATTTTGGGGTGAAGATTCCAACTGGAGTTACTCAAGGGGGTAAAGGGAATACTCTTATTTATGGTCATACAGATAAGAGTACATCATTCAAAACGGCAAAGTGTCTATTTCTTATTTGTGTATACATTAAAAATGACTGCAAAATGTCATGCCTTTTAAAAATAAAGAACACAACAGGATGCGCGTTCTGCCGTCTCTGTCTCCTTTCTGGCGCACGTGCCCAAAAATCGACCAAAACACAGCGAATACTTGACGCACAGACATAAGAAATATAGATAGATTATCTATCTATAGAAACCTTTAAGAGCCTACTTTTTTATTATTTGACATTAAATGCATTATATAAGTCACTTTGGAATAAATAGCAAGTTTTCAGATGCTAAAGAAAACATGACTTATAGTCGGGAAAAACGGTAGGCTGTTATAAATTATTTCGCGGACCCCCTGGCTATAGTTCACGGACCACCAGGGGTCCGCGGACCCCACTTTGAGAACCACTGGTCTATAGAGTTACTGGACAACAGCACAGATAACAGTCTTTTGAGGTAATTTTTTCTTGCATTATTGAGTATTTCCATTTTATGCAACTTTACACATTTACTACTATTATTAGTTACCAACTCCACTAGGCCTGAAATATATTTTGTACGTTTTAATCCCCTGGATCATGCTACAAACATGATTATCTTATAGACCATGATGCATTACTGTGTTCGTTATCTATAATTGCCACTTTTGGACAGTGGCTGTGTTTTTTTGTTTACATAGTCTTGCTTTAACGGTCATTAATATAAGATAGTACTGCAAAAAACAGTTTACTGTAAAGCTATTCTATTGCTGTTATATATTTATTGTCCAACATTTACATTTTAGTACAATTACATTTATTTGCTGAATTCATTTATGTCATTGATAACTTATTTTTGTATACGTTATGTGTACCTCCTGGGAAACGGCCTAACGTTATTATAACTCATATGAACTCATACCTATCACACTTAATGTAGAATAATAATTAATTAAATCCTTGAACTTCCCTGTCTCAAGTTATGTGGGGGGAAAGCCTAGGTAACGTTAGCAACTTTTTAACTGCTATAACGTTAACTGTTGTGTGTTAAAATAATCACCTAATTATTTCAACCTAAAAATGACCTAACAGGGCTCGAAATTAACTTTTTTACCTGGTAGCACTGGTGCTCCCAACTTCAAAAAGTTAGGAGCACCAGCAAAAATTTAGGAGCACCCACCAAATTTGACGTTTAGCTCTGCCAGAAGAGCGGAACGACCGGCAGCATTCTGATGATTAAAAGCCTTAATAATTGAACCTGATTTGTTTTCCACACACTTGTCCCTGCATTTTTTTTGTGCTTGGCACTCTCTCCTTGTTTAACCAAGCTCTTGCGCTTAAAATTTATTGGTTTTCGGTGGTGGCCGATGGACACTGTCATCCTTTCTTGCCCTGTTTTATTTTTTATTTTTATTAAAGCTGTGATTTTACCACTGTATTTCATAGCTTTGTAAGATAAAATCCTTCTTTGCTAAACCTAATCATCATTTTGGTATATCATCATATCAATATCAAAAACTACAATAATAAAGTAGCATTAAAAAGTTTATTTTAACTAATTTTCTACCATATGCAATTGAATACAATTAGCAGCTAGCTAACAACAACTTGATTTGCACTTTTTGTTTCTGGTTTCACCTCACTCCAGTCTAAACTAAAAGTTTTGGGGTTTTTTGGTAAGTTTTCTTCACATTGTCATATAAATAACCTGAATACTGTAGTTTATTAAGGTTAAATCTTCCTAACCACTCTTACTAAAAATAAATGGGGTAAGCACACTTACATTCTCATTTTAAGAGTTGTTCTGAGTAAATGTGGTTTGATTGGTTAACATTAGTTAATGCATTAGGCTAACTAACATGAACCATGAGCAATACATTTGTTACTGTATTTATGAATCTTTGTTAATCTTAGTTAATAAAAAATACAGCTGTTCATTGTTTGTTCATGTTACTTCACAGTGCATTAGGCTAACTATGTTAACAAATACATCTTTTGATTTCAATAAGGCTACTATTAATGATTAAATTAGCATTAACAAAGATTAATAAATGCTGTAGAAATGCAGTTTATTAATAGTTAATGTTAACTAATGTAGTTAACTAGAGTTTAATAAATTTAACTTTATTGTAAAGTGTTACCGATTTGTTATACACCGATGCAGATGTCTCGTGAGTTCAGTGTTGGACAGATCAGTTGTTTTAACCATTCATTAAATGGAATCAGTTCAAAGGAGTCATTAGTTCGCGAATCGGACGTGTCATTAGCGGACGTGTAGGCTACGGTACGCATTGTTGTGTGATTATCCCAGCAGTTTAGGACATCGCACAAGATTTGTGTCAACACAGAAAACATTTCATCACTGGATAGTTTGTTTTGTTTATTGAAATTGAGGTTTATGTCAGCTGAATGTGCGGAACGCTTTTTTTTTGTTGTTGCACAATTCACACCCTGGGGGTAATTCAGGAGAAAAATCTCCGAATGCTTCACGTGAAACTTCGGTCTTCTTACCTTTTACCATCGTGTCAATTCTCGATTTCGATTAATATCATAGACAGTAAAAGAAATGGACAGAGCCATCTCATTGGAACTCAGTTGAGACAGTTGAAGCCCATTTTTAGCGATTTTTGAGCACTTCCGTTCCTGACGCGCAGACTCAAACCGACTCAAACTAAGCTTGATGACGTGAGCAACCTGTCTGACAGACGTTAAAGGAGAACTCCGGGCAATTTTTAAGTGAATCTTGATCGTTAGACCTTTGTGAGTACTGACTGTAGGAAAAAAAACGAACCGGATTGGTGCTTGCTACGCGGAGCTGCGACCGCGAATGCCCAGAGCTCCCACCCAGCTAAAACGGCAGCTATGGGGGCATCGACATAAAGAGCGTTTTTGAGCCTCTTAACAGACACAAAATGCAATTAAAATGTCTGTCCAACATGAACAGGGACCCTACATGTGAACAAGATGCGTTTAGCAACTTAGCCATTGTTTCAACTCACCTAAATAGTCTTTTAGACGGCAAGCTGTAGTCTCGCGCTGCAGTCCCGTGCTGTAGCCGGAAAAGGTAAACAATGTCCAGGTGGGAGGAGCGTTGATCATGTGCGACGAGTTATGATCAGAGTTGCTTACAAGTGAAGAAGAAATGGCTCCTCCCACCTGGACATTGTTTACCTTTTCCGGCTACAGCACGGGACTGCAGCGCGAGACTACAGCTTGCCGTCTAAAAGACTTAGGTGAGTTGAAACAATGGCTAAGTTGCTAAACGCATCTTGTTCACATGTAGGGTCCCTGTTCATGTTGGACAGACATTTTAATTGCATTTTGTGTCTGTTAAGAGGCTTAAAAACGCTCTTTATGACGATGCCCCCATAGCTGCCGTTTTAGCTGGGTGGGAGCTCTGGGCATTCGCGGTCGCAGCTCCGCGTAGCAAGCACCAATCCGGTTCGTTTTTTTTCCTATAGTCAGTACTCACAAAGGTCTAACGATCAAGATTAACTTAAAAATTGCCCGGAGTTCTCCTTTAATCTTCTAGTAGCTGTGCCAAGAGGAATCTGAATCATTCCCTTCCGAAACTTGCAGAGCCGGAGATCGTGAGTATTAGCTGTCCATGAGCTCGCAGCAGGAGCAGCTTTACAACTCTCTATGGGCTTCTCCCTTGACTTTATGCCTCGACGTCCCCCCGATTGCGCGCGAGTTTCTACTTCTGTCTATATGGTAATTTCTGTACAGCGCGACAGAGAGTCGAGTGGTTATGACGCAATCGTTAGCCTATTTTTACTAAATCTGTTTCTTCGGGGCCATAATGTAACATAGAAGGTAATGGAGCCTTTTATACATTGTCGTGTTTCTTTAGAAATAAATAATGGACAAATGGAGTCTTTAAACGCCTCAGATGTAAAGTTATTCGCTGTCAAAGTGACGCCAAAATGAATGGGAGTCAATGGAAATGCTAACGCAAGTGAAGTTCTGCTACAAGATGGCGGCACCCGGCCGACTTCAACTTCCGGTCGATGGATTACCCCCTTGATTAATATGCGTGAGGGAGGGAGAGCAAGACTGTTTGAAGACTGTGAGAGTGCGCGCGCGCGACCGTCTCTCTCTCTCTCTCTCTCTCTCTCTCTATGCTCGTTCTTTCAGTAATATGAGCCCTGTCACAAGCGCAGCCGTCAGTCATCTATCACTCACCGATCAAATAAGGCTTTGGCGGTCGCCAAAAAAATTAAATGCAGGAAAAACCTCGTTTCATCTTCTCTCTTATTCAGCCTTTTAGTCGCGCGGTAGTCAGCTCCCTGTCACGTGACAACGGAGCGCAGCGTAAGTGAATGGGAGTGATTGACAGCTAATATTAACCTATCTAAAATCCGCATTAAAGTTAGGAACGTAAGGATGAAGTTTGATTGGATGTAATCGTTGGATAGAATGATGGTCCGGCCACCGCATATCAGCGCACATAAGGTACACACTGAGCAGTAATTTGCGAACGTTTTGTAGAGAAATAAAAACAGGTCGCACCACAACCATTATTTGCACTCGCACAGATGCTCCCAAATATATTTTTAGGTCGCACAGATTAAATTTCAGGAGCATATGCGACCAAAATGGTCGCAATTTCGAGCCCTGCCTAAATATGACTACCTACTATGACTACTAACTAAATAAGTTGAAGAAGCTCAACTTCCATATGAATGAATTGAAAGTGCTCGCTCTGCTCCGCGTGAAGCGCGCCAGTGCCAGTGGACACCCGGCCGTCATTAACATAGGCAGTGGCTCACTTCACTTTTGGATTTTTGTTTCAGAAAACTTTTTTTCTGTTTTCTTGGTTTTTATTTATATTGTATAAATGTAACACTTGAATTTTTTTAATTCCATTTTTTGCCACACAGATGCATTAAATAAAACTACTGACATCCGCTCAATTCATATGGATTAGTTTTACGATCTCTTTAGGAACTTTTTGAAGCGTCATAGTGGTAGTTGCGCAGCTGTCAAAGGAGGGACAGAAATATCTCAGATTTTATATCAAAAAGATATTAATTTCTGTTTCGAAGATGAACGAAAGTCTTACAGAAATGATTACAATTTTTGGGCGAACTAACCCTTTAACTGAAATTTTCTAGTAAATTTTCCTTTCACCAACTCTGCGTCCGAAATCAAATACTTCTCTACTACATAGTATATGAAAAACAATACGCCAACAGAGAAGTATGTCCGAATTCATAGTATTTTTAAAATAGTAGGCAAAAAGTATCCTCATGACCTACTACTTATGCAGAGATTCTGAAGTGTGCATACGATGGACACTTTACTATCCCATGAGGCTACGGGAGGGGATTTATGACTGGCAGTGAAGCTACGTAAATTACACTGGTAAGTCACGTGACAGCAACAACATGGTTGATTTAGTAATGTCCGAAATTCATTCATATAGAACATACTTTTTTAATGGTTGCGATGTAAATTCAAATACAAATGTATCTACTCAAACAGTATGTGATTTTGGACGCACTGCAAGTCTTGATTTACCAAATATGGCTCCCATGGTTTCCTTGTCAAGGGCACTTCTTCTCTCTGTACTACCGTCAGTTTTACTCTTTCCCCCTACAAAAGACAATACATGATACATGAACATTTGAATAGGATACAGAGGGCATGCACAATTGTCTTCTGACTAGTTTTAGATCTCCAAATATTTTTGTTCACCTCAACAGTGGAAGTAAAGAAAAATAACTACAGGTATGCTGAATTTGAAAGATATTTTTATGGGCAAGTTAGATGTAGATGCCTTTTTTAAACTACTCAGATTAATATCTAAGAATTTGACTTGGCTTTGAAACGGTCTACCTTTCAAATTGCTCTGGATCAGAACCTCTAGTGGGAAGGCGGCCATTAAAAGAACACGGACCATTGAAGTGGCTGTTTGGGCCTGCAGAGCAGAAGTCCATTGATGCTGTAGGATTTTTATGCCCGTGCCATGTGCGCTAACTCCACCTGTGGTTGTGATCACATAAACAAGTTTTAAAAGATTTAATTTGAAAATAATGTATATTGTAAATCTCTTTTTAAGTTTTTATTTAGCCATTTCACCCATTGCAGAAATGCTTAACAAATCTTTATGTACACACCTAAATCCTCAGCAAAAAGTACTTACATAATTAGCATCACTGGAACACTAAAAAAATAAAATTGAAATAAAACCAAAATGAAAGTCAACAATGTTATTACAGACAGACTGTTGCTGGTAAACTATAAAGAAAAGAAGGAAGTGCTTAACTACAAACCTTTACACACTTTATTAAGAATTAACAAAGCAATTACTCGTAACTGCACCATGTATTTTGGCAAGGCAAAAACAAAGTACTTACTTTACTAGCAGACAGAGAAGCATTGGATGTAGAACATATTTTGCTGTTATGCTGAGGAAAATAAGTCACACAAACATGAGAAAACACAAAGGTGAGTAAATGATGAGATATATCAATTTTAGGTGAACTATTGTTTATCTACCACAGTCATGTTCAAATAACGATGCTATGATTAATGTTCCTGACTTGACAAGTATATTTGAAATGTAAAAAATAAGATAAAAACAATAGTTAAAATGCATAACTTACATCAAGGACATCTGCATTTGATTGCGCAGGCTAAAATGAATATGGTAAATGGATATGTTAGCAATAGTACTGGACAATTGTTTACAATATACGTTTATCTAATGATCTATGTAACTGGCACTTCTAGCAGGATAATTATACCACAAAATGCCGAGATTTAATATACAGTATAGTAGTTTGCATGTAGCCGTGGTATGAAGTACAACTTGTTCTGTTGTAATTTCTTTATAATTATTTTAATTTCATGGTTTATTATAAATGTTTAAAAAATCTATTAGAAATGTCATTATTTCAATAGTTATGCTTAGTATGTGACATAATAGCATGTGGCACAGACATTACATAAAAAGTAGCTAATACTTACTTTAGGAGCATGTGAGAGGGGAACATGAGATGGAGTCTTTGAAATCTGTAAAAGAGAAATTCATGTATTAGAAACAAGTCAACACTGTAAATCAGAAAAACATTTACATAGCAGACTGTTTCTTGTTCAGATTCAGTGTACAAGTACAATCAGGACCGTCCCAAGCGTAGCGTGGGGTGGGGTGGGGTGGTGTCGGGCAGTGCAAGTTAGTATTAGCACCCCTCTCAATCCCCCACCCCGTTATTTCTTGATCACGTCCCTGAGTACAATGTACAAGAACATATGTTTTAAAATATATATATATATATATATATCATATGTTAATAGATATGAAAATGTGTAAAATGTACATCATGAACATCTGCAACAGATTCCACAAGCTATTGTAAACTGCACCAAAAACAACAACAACAACAATAATGATAATGACAAACAAATTAATTAATTAGATTTAAATCTTACGTCAGGGACATCTGCAATTGATTTCATGGGCTGAAATAAGAAGGCAGAAATATTACTAATGAGCAACTCTAAAGGTCTTAAAAAGTTTTAAAAGGCAAGAAAATGTGGAGCATTGTAAAATAAATTAAGGCATAACTGTGCTTTACATTATGTAAACAATTGTTCTAACCTCTTGGAGTAAGTGCTTCGTAGCCAGAAGGAGAGGTGGGATTTCTGTGAACGTAAAATTAAATGTGAATATATTTTGAAAAATACTGTAGAAAGACCAAACTGTAAGCACACACACACACACACACACACACACACACATATATAGTGTACTGGTCAGAAATTTGGAAACATTACTATTTTTAATGTTACTTTTTCTAATGATATCTATTTTTTTTTTTCAGGATTCATTGATGAATAAAAAGTTAAAAAGAACAGCATTTATTTAAAATAGAAATATTTTCTAACAAAATTTAACACTTTTTATCAATTTAATTTATCCTTAAATTTATAAAAAGTGTAACTGTTAAATTGATACAAAGTGATAGTAAAGATTTATATTGTTAGAAACGTTTTCTATTTTGAATAAATGCTGTTCTTTTCAACTTTATATCCATCAATGAATCCTGAAAAAGTATCACAGAATATAAGAAATATTATGCAGCTCAACAGGTTTTCAACATTGATAATAATCATAAATGTTTGTTGAGCATCAAATCATATTAGAATGATTTCTGAAGGATCATGTGGCACTGAAGACTTTATGGATCATTAAGGATTAATGATGCTGAAAATTCAGCTTTGTTTACAGGAATAAATTATGTTTTAAGTATATTTAAATAGAAAACCATTATTTCAAATTGTAATAATATTTCACAATATTACTGTTTTTTTCTGTATTTTGATCAAAATGCCGGATTGATAATATATTACACACACACATATATATATATATATATATATATATTTATACAGTACAGTACTTACTTTCAAGTATTTCATTTTTCAGCCTCTCATTTTCTTTATTTAGACCAGTGTTTCTCAACCTCTCCTGCAGGGACCCCCTGACAGGCCATGTTTCTGTTTTAACCCTGAAATGGCACACCTGATTCAAGTCATTAAAGGCTTAATGAGTAGTTGACTAATTGATTAATTGAACTATTCCTACTCTAATTACTCATTAAGCCTTTAATTACTTGAATCAGGTGTGCCATTTCAGAGTTAAAACAAAAACATGGCCTGTCAGGGGGTCCCTGCAGGAGAGGTTGAGAACCACTGATTTAGACTCATGTTCTCTTCTCTCAGCTGATTTATCACACGCTGTAGATGTTCAATTTTTTTTTCATTCCACACCTTTAGATCATTTGGTAGTAGGTCTGTGAGCATTAAAAATACATAATTGACTGTAAACAAGTACATTTATATGTATTTATAATTATGTTATATATATATATATATACACATACAGTTCTAGCAAACACTCACCTTTTTCTTAGCTGCTGGTTCCTCTCTCACCTGTGCGGCCTCTAGGAGTTTCATTGTGGGTCTAGTCTTTCTCTTGAGAATGACTGGCTTGGGTAGCTGTTCTTCAAGCTCCTTGAGCTGTATTTGCAACGTTCTCTCCCTTTCTGAGGAGATAGAATAATGCTGAGATAAAGGCTAATGATTGTAGCACGTCACACGGTCCTGATGATGTTAATTACATAAAAAAACAAAAAACAAATTGAATAATTTACTGACGTCTTGTTAAGCGTATCCAGAATAATAAAGCATGATATAAGAGTATAGGATAATAAAAATAGGAAACTTTACCTGCTATCTTGACGATGGAGGCCTCATAAACCGCCCACCCACCTTTCGGCTCTTTGACGTCTTGGCGCCACTCCACCAAGTAAACTTCCTTTTCTTCCATACCCGCTGAGTATTCATCCTCATCAAATCCTCTTATTTGTTCAGTAGGCAGAATAGAGAATTTTCCATCCTCCACCCACTTAATTAACGCAAACATAATCGGCTCGTTTCTTACCGTCTCCAATTTTCGGGTGCAGCGGTGACACGGTCATATTATTCGCGCCTCAGGCTGGCAACGGTTTTTTTTAATGACGTCATAAAGCTGCTTTTTTAAATTATCTAAATTGTTGAATTTTTTTGTATTTGCACTTACATAAAAATGTTTTAGGATTCTTTTAAATGTTGTTTTTTACCTTTAAAATCTAATTATGCAGTTTTATTATAACATCACTAAGGCATTGCGCACGCGCAGACAGTAAGCCAATAGCGCATTGACGGACGGATTCCAGACGATCCATTTTTTTACTTCCCTGGAAAACTACTTGGTAAGCATAGATGTCACAATAAATAACATTCTAACTTTATTACAAATGTTTAACGTTAACCCTTTGGATTGTATGATTAATCCTCAATGTTGTTCTTTATTTTGTCATCTTAATTTCATCAGTAGGTCACATATGATTTGCTGTGACGTACACAGACACAATGAGCGAGCCTCGACAAAGGATTTCGTATAAACGTTATCTTACTGATGCTGAAGAGGAAATTCCTCCAAGAACCATACGAAGATGGGCACAAAAAAAAGGTGTGTTGAAAACAGTATCTCCCACTGCTAGGTCGATTAACTGCAACCAAACCAAATGCCCTTAAATTTCCCCAATCAGCCGTTCTGGCGGGTGTACTTTTGTTTCTGCCTATGGTGCGAACAGTGTAACGTTAGTAGTCCCCAATGATTCATAGTCGGTTCTTTTGATTCCTCAGAGCATAACTTGTGTAACGTAAGTTACCCCGGCTCCCAAATTAATCACTCAAAGTTGGCTCTTTTGATCTGGGCCCGTATGTATAAAACTTCTAAGAAATGATCTTAAGAATAGTCTTAAGCTTTGACTTAAGTGTAAAAAAATACTTAGTAAAGAGTAGGACTTTTCTAAGAGTAGGAGACTTTTATAAAGCAGCTAAAAGCAACTTTCAGTAAAGTATAAGACTGATTCTTAAGTGCTGACCGAAGTGGGACTTAAGTGCTGCAAACTAAGGACTACAATGATGTGAACCCAAAATGGCCGCCCTCACCCTCTGAATCAGCCAATAGTGAGCCTGCAAGGGTGAGGTCACAGCAGCATGACACCAATTATTTAATGCAATTATAATAAAATAATTTAATTAAGACACTGAAACTTTAATATTTAAATGTATTTTTTAAAATGGCTTTGCATTGTGCAAAATTATCACAAATTAGTATTGAAGGAAAATTGCCAGATTCACCCTTTATTCAAAGAGTATTAAAAATGTGTTCAATATTTTGTAAGCGTATTGTGTAGTTGTGCCTGGAGTCAATTGTTTATTTGTGATAACACAATGAAACATTTCAAATTGACATCATTTTTAGCCAAGCTGTCATACAAATAAATTATGAACAGGTGAAAAAACAAGAGAGGAAAATCAAATATTAATAAATGATTATGTTCCAGACAATATATTATTTTTTTTCTCCTGTGAGCTTTTTAATTGTAATATCTTTATTGTCCACCAAGGTGGAAAATTGTCTTTGGCTCACCAGCCATTAAAATAAATATACAGACCATAATAGAAGACAAAGACATAAAACAGACAGATCACAATTTATAAAAAATAAATACATAATCACATTTCATACTATAGTCATTTGGATTATCATTTACTTGCCGAGTTGAGAATTTTAACAACATTTGGAATAAAAGACCTCTTAAACATTTTTTTATTTGCTAGAGGGGTTCTGTAGCGTCTACCCGATTTCATGGGCTCAAATTGACTGAAGAGAGGATGAGAACTATCTGCAAGAATATCCTTGCCTTCTTTGCCCTTTCAGCATAGAGCTGCACTAGTGGCCTCTGTTGTCTGCCAACTATTCTGCTTGCAATTGTCACAATTCTGGCAAGTTTGTTCTTAGATCTGCTATTTAAATGATCATACCAAGCTCTCTACCATGGATTTGTACACAAGTTCTAAAATATGCTGACTAACTCCAAGGCCACTAAGTTGTCTAAGAAGAAATAAACGTTGCGAACACTTTTTAAAAAGGTATTCTGAATTATCAGCAAAATTCATGTGTGAATCAAGAATTGAACCTAGATATTTAAACTTCTTCACAATTTCAACTTGTTGACCCACAAGTGAAATTGGCTGGATTGACATATCTGCTTTTGGGCAGATAGCCAATTCTTTTGTCTTTGCCACGTTAATTTCTAGTTGGCTAAAATGACACCAATTCTCCAGGGCCTTAATATGAGCCAGATAGGCAGCATCATATAAGAGAAGAGCACATGGGAAAGGACACAGCCTTGTGGGCAACCTGTACTTAAAGTTAGCATATCAGACACAGTCCCTCGAACACAGACCCTCTGTGTACGACAAGAAAGAACATTTCTAATCCAGCGGACTAAACCTGTATTAACATCCAGATCAACCAGTCTTGTTAAGAGAATATGAATCTTCATTGAATTAAAAGCCGAGCTAAAATCCACGAATAAAACCCTGACATATGCTTTGGGATGCATGAGATGTTTTGTAACTGTATTAACCAGTGCCAGTACAGCATCATCTGTACCTCTGTTACTCTTATATGCAAACTGAAGTGAATCTAACCTAGAGGTGACAGTCGAAGTTAGATGATTAGCTAAAACTCGTTCCATAGTTTTACACAATATAGAAGTTATTGCAATGGGCCGGAAGTCATTTGGCATGCTCGCCCTTGGCTTTTTTGCCACAGGCCTAATTATTGAGTACTTCCATAATTTTTGCACTTTATACCTGTGTCCAAAAGTAATTGGAACAACCTTGCAAAAACTCCTTTTAGTTGGGGAGCACAATCTTTAAGAAGGCATGCTTTTAAACCATCTGGGCCAGTGGTCTTATTAGGCCTTAGTTTACAAAGGCTTGCCATGACATCGGCCTCAGTGATAACTATTGATGATTCTGCAGGGAGATTATTACATATCTCATAACATTCAGTCTTGCCTTCCACAGTGTCAAATCTACCATAAAAGTATTTAAATCATTAATAAAACTTTTACTTACACAGTTATCATCCTTTTTATTTGGCCTATACCCATTAATCTATTTAATCCCTCCCAAGCCTGTCTTATATCACCAGTTAAGAATTTTCCCTCTATCTTTTTTGTTTTTGTTTTTCTAAAACCTAGCTGTAGTTTGCCCTTATTTGTCACTTAATATTTAAAAATAATATTGATCTGTCTGCATTGATACCATATGAGAACTAAACTGAGCTGGACGATGACATCACTGTTTTCACCAGAGTGGCTGTATAGATAAATGAACTAAATAGATAACTAATGATTTTTTACAATGGAAATAAAAGCTTTAGCTTAATTTCTACCAGGAAGACTAAATTGTCACGTCACTTATTACCTTCTCATCTATCCAATCCTGGGGGTCCTTCATCTGTCCATACCTCATACCTCCCTGGGGTCGCTGCGCCCCTGCCTTCGTCTTTAAATGCGAGTTACGGACGGGACCTACGCAACAGAACTTTATAACACAATACTTGCTTGCTGGGCTGTTAATAAATGTATTTGTCACGTCATTTTGCCATATTTTCCTCATAATTTGATGGTTTAAGCAAACTTGTAGGGTCATTTTTTTTTTAAACTCCGCACATCACTTTTGGCCACCACTGTATATTTGGTGTGGTCAGTGTCACAATAGTGCTATTCAAGAGCCTACTAACTGTGGACTGAAGGGCCCGAGTCATCACAGGTGCACTGCTGCTGATTTCTCCAGTCGCCAAAAATATAATTATTACTTTAATTTCATTGCTATGAAACTTTTTAAAGGTAAGTTACAAAAAGAATACCTTGATGATTAAACTTTTTTTTTTATTGTTTGATCAACTCATTTAACTACAATACATCATATTTTCGTTGAAAAGTGCATAACCTCTCTGCTGCCATCTTGTTACTCCTAACTAGGTTAGGAGACCTCTCCAGCTCTCTTAAATAATTTAGGAGCTGAGACCAAATCTTAACACTTAGGAACCTTTATGAATCACACTTATTCTTAAGTTTAGGAATAAGAGTAAAATTATGTAATTCTTAGAATTTTGACAGACTTGAGACTGAAATTTTACTCTGAGTGGCTTTATACATACGGGCCCTGGGGATTTAGGCCCTGTCCTAAATGTACCCTAAGCACTCGTGGTCTTCCTACGAGTTCGCACTTTCGTTACTTATAGCGCGAGAATGTCCGATTTCTCTGCATATTCTTGATTCAGTATAATATAGGTGTATGGTGTGAAATGTATTAGATCACTTTTTTAAATTTATTTACTGTATATATATTTTTATTTTTCAGAATGAAGGCAGCAGAAGACCTTGAGAATGTTATCAATGAATGTCATAAGGTATGGTTCTGGTAATTTGCACAGTTTACATTTGATACATCCCTTTAATTAATTAAAGGTATGGTTCACCCAAAAATGCAAATGTACTGTTGTTCCAAACGTGTAGTTTCTTTGTTCTGTTGAACACAAAATAAGCTATTTTGAAGAATGTCAGTAACCAAACAGTTTCTGTTCTCTGTTGACTTACACAGTATTTTTGTTTTATACTATGGAAGTCAATGGGGTCCATCTACTGTTTGGTTACCTGCATTCTTCAAAATAGCTTATTTTGTGTTCAACAGGAAAGAAAATCTTATAGGTTTAGAACAACTTGAGGGTGAGTAAAGGATTACAGAACTTTCACTATCCTTTTTAATTAATTGCTCCTTTATAGCAAGTAACAAATACTATCTTATTTGTCTGTTTTCAAGGTTTGTGTCAAATTACACAAAACAATACACTCCCTTGATTGTGAATAATTCTAAAAAGATGTGATGCTGAGCAGTAAAAAAGAAAGTTTTTACTAAGAAAAAAAAATTGCCACTTTTTATTTATTGCAGAAAGGATAATGGAGAGAAGACAGGAAATTACAGGGCAGAAGAGTATAAATGTGGATTGGGAAAGGACCGATCTGAAACTTAAAGGTCCCGTTCTTCGTGTTTTTTGAAGCTTTGATTGTGTTTACAGTGTGCAATATAACATGTGTTCATGTTTCGCGTGTAAAAAAACACAGTATTTTTCACACAATTTACTTATCTGTATACCGCTGTTTTCCCTGTCATAAAAACGGGCTGATGACTTCCTTGTTCTATGAAGTCCCTCCTTCAGAAATACGTAACGAGTTTTGATTGTGCCAGCGGTTCCTGTGTTGTGATTCGACAGCAGCTTATCGCACGTTGCCCGGAAAGGTCACGCCTCTTACCATAACGTGGAGATGCATGCGCTGATTATTGTAAACATGTCAAACATATTACCGTATCAATTTGAGCCGGAATCAGACCCGGAGAACATAGATGAAGAGAATCGAGTAGAGCCTGTTCAAGCACGCCTTTTGCAGGATGTTTCACAGTGGTAAGCTGTTTATTTAGTAGTTGTCATACTTTTATGTTTGGCTGTTACCTTTAATATATATATTTAATATTAAATGTTACAAACTGTTATAAAAGCTTGTGGTATATGGTTTTGTCCGTCTGTCGAATTAACGATGGTGTTGTTGAATTTTTAAAATAAGTGCATTGTTTATTCCTACCTTAGTTACACGCGAGCACGAGTTTTGATTAGTAATAAATGTTTTATAGTTGTAGTCCTGTAACTGTGACAAAATGCCAACGGAGGTTGAAAACATCTGCTGCAAAGAAATACAAAAAGTACTGTAACACCACCTCATTAAAACTTTTGAAATTGTTTTCATCCAAACAACTTTATATAAATACACTTTATTTTTTACCATGAATATAGCCTTAAAAGCTGCTATGTTGTGTATAAGAAATCGTTGCCATGCATTACAATAATTTATTTATTAAAAGTTGAATGTTACGTGACTGCACATTAAATTATTACTGACTCACATCAACGAAACTCTTCCTCTTCTCCGTGGGAGCGCAACAAGACAACGCCCCCTTTTTTGTGTATATTCCTGTAGGCGGAGATTAGTCAAAAAACTGTTTTAGTGACGTCATTAAAAACGGAAGTAGAGGGATGTAGTCCAAACCGGCCGTTCGCTGTAGGCTTTGAAAGGGGAATTCTGTTAAATAAAATATCTCGCTAGGCATTGAACTTTGAGCTTTATAATTTTACAGTTATTATTTATGCTCTAACAGCAACATTACTCACTAACTAAAGTTTGAAACATGGAATCACGAAGAACGGGACCTTTAAACTCCAGGCTACATCTCTTCGAAGAGTATTAATGTGATGTTAACAGGACCCATAATTCTCTCTTCTTCTTTTTTTTAGCCGTTCCCAGACACCACCCCAGAAGACATCCAGCTAACTACTCCTGATGAAGAGTGCACTTCCAGTCCTGTTCAGATAGAGGATCCAGTGGATTCAGGTCAAACTAAAGAGCAAACCCAACTACTTCTTTTGGCACTTAAGCTTAAACACAATTTGACCAATGATGACTGTCTTGAGGATGTCATGAAAATTCTAAATGTTGTTGGTGGTAATGATTCGGTATGCAGGACAAAATATTCATTTTACAAAGCTTTCGATTATACCAAAGACATTATGAAAATCTGTTATGTGTGTGACCAGTGCAATAAAATAATGTCAGCTGAACTGGACCATGTTCATTGTGTTCAATGCAACATTACTTATGACAAAGCCAGCAGGTTCACCAATAATTTTTTCATATACCTCTCCTTGGAAGATCCAATAAAAAATCTTTTGAAAATTCCAGGAATTACAGACGAATTGGTACAAAGGCAAACAGAAACATCAACATCTGTCAGTGATATTTGTGATGGTTTTTTGTATCAGAAAGCTTTAAGTGGTTCAGATACGCCCCTTCAAACCCTTACCTTGACATTTAGCTGTGATGGTGTGCCAGTTTTTAAAAAGTCCCCTTGTAGTATTTGGCCCCTTTTATGCACCATTAATGAGTTGCCGTTGAAAATGAGACAGGATAATGTACTCCTTTGTGGACTGTGGTTTGGGGATGAGAAGCCTAATATGAGAACATTCTTAAATCCTTTTGTAGAGGAATGTGTAAAACTAGAGGACAACGGTTTCACATGGGAAAAGGACAAAGGTGTTTCTATCACTACAAAAGTAATCCCTCTAGTTCTGATGAGTGACTCAGTTGCCAGACCTCTAATACAGAATGTCAAACAGTTTAATGGTGAATATGGCTGCTCCTATTGCCTTCACAAAGGAAAATGGGTTGAAAAGGGCAGAGGATCTACTCGTGCATATCCTTTTCAGAAAGACCTCCAGCTTCGCAATCAGGAACAGACTAATGAATTTGTAGAAGCTGCGTTAGAGTCAGGACAGCCTGTTATGGGTGTCAAAGGACCAAGTGCATTGTGTCGGCTTCCCAGTTTTGATGTAATTGAAGGGTCTGTGCCAGACTACATGCATTCAGTACTTCTGGGTGTTGCACGAACTGTAACAGGGCTGTGGTTAAACAGTGAAAACCATGAAAAACACTGGTATATAGGTAGGTCTACAAAAGTGATCGACGAGTTGCTTTTAAAGATTAAACCACCATGTAATGTACCTCGTGTGCCAAGATCAGTCACATTGAGGAAATTCTGGAAAGCCCACGAGTGGTACATGTGGCTCTTTTATTATAGCTTACCTGTACTAAAAGGTGTCTTGCCAGAACCACTACTGAATCACTGGTCAAAACTAGTTAAGGGTGTATCACTTCTGTTGGGTGAAAATATAATCAGAGACCAGATTACGTGGTCTGAGGCACTTCTAACAGATTTTGTGAAAGACATGGAGGTATACTATGGGGAAGCCAATATGTCTTATAATGTCCATCTTTGCCTCCATTTACCAAGAAGTGTAGTTAACTGGGGGCCTTTGTGGGCTCACTCTGCCTTTGTATTTGAGTCTTATAATGCTAAACTACTCGACATGATCAAAAGCACTCAAGGGGTTGCACTGCAGATTGTCAAAACTTTTTGGTTACAAAAGGCTTTACCTTTTTATGGTCAGACTATCCTAAAAGATGCCTCAAATGAATGCAAGGAGATCTTTGAAACTCTGACAAGACCAAAACGGTTGAAACATGTAACTCGCACACATGATGTCACTGCACTCGGTCGTCCTAAAGTGCGATTACTTAGGAGAGATGACTATATGGCACTGAGTCGTTATGGGGTACAAAAAGGCAGGGTAATACTTTCAACGAATCATTACAAATGACGAGGTGGTTCACTCAGAAGATTACAGCCGTGTATCTAAACGCAATTCATTCACTGTTGTGTTGAATGACGAAGATCAAAACTTTTTTAGAATTAAAAGATTCTTGATTTGTCAAAATGAAAATGAGGAGAGGTGTTATGCCATTGGCAGATTCTATGAACAAGCAAAGCATAGTCTCTGTGCCTCAAATCCAAGTTACTTTGAACCAGTGTCAAAAAATCTTGGACATCTTACAGCTATTCCTGCTTCAGCTATCAAATGCAAATGTCTGATCATTCACACTGAAAAACTCAAAGTTGATTACATTTTTAGAAATATTAATCAGTCTGAATTCCTTAAATGAGACGTCAAATGAAGCTAAGAAGAGTGGCCTAAGTTGTTTTATTCAATTTGATCTTTAGTGTCAGTGTACAATGTTTTTATAATGTAATAAGTGTATATTTATCTTTTAAAATTTGACAATGAATTAATGGCAAAAAGCTATGTGTACATTACTAAAGCAATGCAAAATATTATGCTATGTGGTATATTTTGCAAAATGATTTAAAAACAATTTATGTAAATAATTGTAACTTTTTCAGTTTATTTTGTAATGCTTATGTTGATATAACACAGACATCTTACCGCTATTCCTGCTTAAGCTATCAAGCAAATGTCTGATCATTCACACTGAAAAGCTCAAAAGTTGATTACATTTTTATAAATATTAAAAATGATTTAAAAACAATTTATGTAAATAATTGTAACTTTTTCAGTTTATTTTGTTATGCTTATGTTTAAATAACACTTACATGTCATTATCATTAAAAAACACGTAATTAATTGAATATTTAATGGCAAGAAGTCAAATGTACATTTCAAAGCAGTGTTTTATATTGTGCATTGTTTTTGCTCTGTTTATAGGCTACTGATGATTTTAATACTGTCACGGCTTGGCAGATAAAACAGACTGACGACGTAAGTTTCAGACGATAAGATTTAATGTAACAGCGTGTTAACAGAAACATCACGTTCACAAAAACAATAACCGACCCGGGAGAGAACTGAACGGGAGAATATATACACAGGGTACTATATACACAGGTAAACGAGAGAATATATATACAGGTAAACGAGGGAACTAACTAGACACAGGTGGATGAAGGTTAACTAATCAGGGATAGAACAAGAACAGGTGCAGACAAGACAGAGCATAGTGACATGCCCGGATATAACAGTAGCACCTCAATGCAGTACATGAGATCCACGGGGAGGAGTCGGATCAAGATCCAAGGGGTGGAGATGGGTAGGATTAGGGTTGGGTTTAGGGATTAGGGGTGGGTTTAGGGATCAGGGGGCGGAGTTGGGTAGGTTTAGGTGTATGTAAGGTGGGAGGAGTCGGATCTGGATCCGACTCCTCCCCGTGGATTTCATGTTCCGCAGTGAGGACCATCTCGGATATAATGGATACTTTTGCTATCCATCCACATTCTACTGTAAGGTTGGAAATGTATTTTCTTGACCCTGAAATACATTTTGAAATATATTTTGGTAAATGAAGGATGAAAATAAATATACTTTAGATTTCAAAAATATATTTTTTTGAATTTCACAGTTACAACATATATTTAGCATATATTTAAAATATATTTTGGCCAGAAAAAATATATTTTTTTACCGTATGGGAAATAAGAGAGTATATGATAAAATATCATTGTATACAGGAGAAATGCTGGCCATTCTCTTAGCCCTTGAGTAGGTTGAAAATAGTAGGTCAAGGGAAGTGTTAATAGGGTCAGATTCAAGTAGTGCGTTAACCAGTATTAAGAACATGAAATCTGAAGCAAGATATGATATTTTGTTGGAAATAGCCCAAGCTGTTTAAATAGAATTAATAGAGTAGGAGTAGCCTAGTAGTAAAATTCATCTGGATTCCAGCCCATATAGGAGTAGAAGGAAATGAAATGGCAGACAAATATGCCAAAAATGCAACCAAAAAAACAGAGATAGATATGGTAATAAGTTATAGTAAGGCGGAAGTCAAAAGCAAAATCAAAGAAGAAATGAGAAGTGGCAAGAGGAGTGGAATAAAGAAACAAAAGCAAGAATGTATTACAGTATCCAGAAGAGGGTAGGAGGTATGAGAGAAAATAATAGGGATAAAAGGGAAGAGGACATTATTTCAAGAATGAGATTTGAGCATACTGGATTGAATAGTACACTTAAATTAATAGGCAAACATGAAACTGGTATGTGTGAGGTCTGTAATATTAACGAAACGGTAGAACATGTTATTATAAATTGTCATAAGGAGGAAAGGATGAGGCTGAAAAACTGGTTTAGAAAAGAAAAAATTAGATTTGAAATGAAGGAACTATTACAAATGAATTCAGGACATGTAGGGTATAGAGCGATATTTGTGTTTTTGAGTAAAACAGGGCTTAGTAGAAGGATATGAGTTTAGTTGTCCTAGAAAGTTGTATTTAATAAGAATGATAATGTATGAATATTAATAATGTTATTAGATATTTATGAAGTTATTTATTGGTTTTATTATGGATGTACAGGTCCTTCTCAAAAAATTCATTATTATAAAGTTCATTATTTTCAATAATGTAATTGTAAGACTGTAAAACTGGTTGAAGGAATCAACCTCACCACAGATCTGTACAGTGGCGGATTTAGCAAATTGGGGGCCCAAGGCGAAGGTAGTATGGGCCCCCCTTAAAAAGAGAACGAAAAAAATATATTTTTTCAGAATTAAAAAAATAAAAATAAACCATTAAATGGCACTTTCTAGAGAGTTTTGTGCAAAGAAATATAGAAAAAAGTAGGTCTAGCAAGTCTTATATTTCTGTAATTCACACAGATCAAACACAAATATGCTGACTGAATAGATTGCTAGTTGAGAAACACTGCTTTAATTAATGTTTTTATGATGACTTTGTGAAAGGTTATGAAGGGTTGGGGTCAGAATCCCTTGCCTCTTCAATTCAACTATATGTATATCCTTTTTTATGATTACATTATTACTATAATAAGCACTAATCAAGTTATATAATCATTCCTATACGCAATAAGTGATTCACATATAGTTTTTATTCATACTTTTGTTGAATGCACATCTTTCCTGAATGTCTTATGATGTCTGTGACTGATCTTCTGTGGCCCTGAGCGAGAACATTAAATACAGGCTTTTTGTCCATATGTATACTAATGAGTGTGTTAAACTTAAAGAAAACCCTCATCATATGATCATGTTTCTCTGCTGACCCTATTAACGGACAGGGGTCAATTTCTGTATGATTCTATGATTTGTTTTACTTCTTTCACATATATCTCTCAAGAAGTAAAGTAATTGTTATTTCTTCTCTCTGAGGATGGAAGGTTTTATCAGTATGTTGCAGGTCTCATGACATGGGGTGGCTGGTCTCGTGACGCTTTTCGATGGGCCCTCCGAGGTCATTACTGGATCTTCGTGACTTGGATGACAGCTATCTTGATTGATGTCAACGTACCCTTCTATCTATGTGTAATTGTTTAGACTTAATGTCCTCTGAGCCAATCAGAAGTGAATGTTTATGTAATGTATGCCCTTGAAAACAGTATAACTGGTGTACGATTTTCATGTAAGGTAGAGTTAGCTTGCGACCTCCTCGTGAGACTTTGACGCTGGCTCTACCAGTTTAACTGCAAACTATTCTTCAGTAAATTTTACTCTTTGATTGAACATCACAACTCCTGGTCTTCTTTCATCATCTCTGGTCCTGGGTCAAGAAACTGTAAACCCCCCTTTACAGTCCTTTCAGTTAACTACAGCATGAGCCGTCTTCCTGCTGGCTAGTAAGTTATTTGGCAAATTTCATTCATACAGATCTGTATTATGCTATGGTTTCTGATAGTGTTATACATTTCTTACAGATAATCACGATGATCATTGCGTTTGTCTTACTGAGGCTATGTTTACACGGAAACGATCTAAAGAGAAAACGCAAAAGTGGCGTTGCGTTATCACTTTTTATTCTGCGTTTAGACGAGCGTTATTGTTGGGAAATCCGCGTGCATATGGCAGAGACTATTTATATAGAGACATGCCACTTCCCCAATCCTTAATACAACTATATAGGGAAAACCCGTAACGCCAAAGATGGCGGTTGTATGCACATGCCCCGCCCCTCCCGCTGGAAAGCCAATCGTCTGCTTTTAACAGTCAAGCCGGAAAACATTTAAGCCTATCGTCTGGTTCCACCGACGCATGCGCACAGTTGAGGTTTGCGAGAGCGGAAAATATGTTACTGTTTGAAAAGGCGGCAGATTTGATGTGTTAGTTGTGTAAATATCAGAAATCCCAAGTCTCCCGGAAGTTCCGGGAGTCTCCCGCAGATTGATAGCGGCTCCCTGATGACCGCAAATTAGTTCAAATCTCCCGGAATCTAGAGCGAGCGAGCAGTAGCGCGCGCACGACAGAGAGCGAGAGAACCCTTGCGCATGCGCAGTAAAAGTATAACCTGTGGGGAAAAAGGCGTTTTAAACCTTATTTTGGGGCAAAGTCATCACACTTTTTCAGCGATTTTTATCATATTTTATTAGTGTTTGTATACATGCAGTTTTTATGTCCCGGTGACCAGTAAAAGTGCAGTTCTGGGTCTCTGCCCATTTATTTAGATAGGAGCCTGGTCTTGTTAGTCCGAAATAGCTGCCCGGAGGCGTTGCCAAGATGGCGGCCGAGTGGCATGACTTGCCTAAAAGGACTTTGCATATGGTGACGCAAAAGTGTGTGAAATTCGATGTAGTATGCACTCCAGGCGGCTAGGTGGCAATGTGAAGCACTGCCACACAACAACACCAATATCTTAGAATATTTTGTACAACTGCTGAAAAGACTCTTGTATGTTTTTCAGAGCTGCTAGGGCAACTTGAAGGTCCGACGTATGGAAATAATCTGACATGTTGGTTGTTATTTTCCTGTACTGGCGCATGCATGTGGCGTAAATGCGTACGCGACGAGAGCCACCGTGAGCAGATTTGGGTTTTTACCGTTTAGACGGAAACGCGACGGTGGAGCGTTTTTTAGATTTCCACTCTGGAGGGTGGTTTCACTTTTTTGCGTTTTTAAGTCCCCAAAACGCCGTTGCCGTGTAAACGAAAGGCACATCCGATAAAATATTTTTACGTTTTCACTCGGAATCGTTCTCGTGTAAACGGGGCCTGAATGTGGTAGCTTTATGCAATTACAGTTTGTCTATAAGCTTTTTTTTATTAATGCCGACAGTAAAATGTTGCCAGATATTGCTACGAAAAACAAGAAGAAAAATAATAATAATCCGAAATAATTCGGATTATTGTCTTTTGGAAATAAGATTAAAGGATTAGTTCACTTTTAAAAAAACTTTTGCTGATAATTTACCCACCCCCATGTCATCCAAGATGTCCATGTCTTTCTTTCTTCAGTCGAAAAGAAATTAAGGTTTTTGATGAAAACATTCCAGGATTTTTCTCCATATAATGGACTTCCATGGGAACCAGACGGTTCAAGGTCCAAAAGACAGTTTCAGTGCAGCTTTAAAGGGCTTTAAACGACACCAGACGATGAATAAGGGTCTTATCTATTTTGATGAACGAGTTCGAGCAGGAGAGTCACGAACGTGTATCATTTGTGCTTTTTAAACTTCAACTTTTCTATTTATTTTTGAAATGACAGATCGTTTCGCTTGATAAGACCCTTATTCATCGTCTGGTATCGTTTAAAGCCCTTTGAAGCTGCACTGAAACTGTCTTTTGGACCTTGAACCGTCTGGTTCCCATGGAAGTCCATTATATGGAGAAAAATCCTGGAATGTTTTCATCAAAAACCTTAATTTCTTTTCGACTGAAGAAAGAAAGACATGGACATCTTGGATGACATGGGGGTGAGTAAATTATCAGCAAAAGTTTTTTTAAAAGTGAACTACTCCTTTAACATATCATTAACCCTAACATGCAACTTTCCACTTTAATAAACTTCCTAAAGTGTCACATTAAATCAGAAAAACAGGTCCAGAAGACTAGGCTACTGCCACCTTTCCATTAGGTGGATCTGGCAACACTGGTCTGGCACCCGCGCGCGCCCTCACTCACAGCGCGCTCTCAAGCCCCGTTCACTGCGCTAGCTTCTCGCAGCAACATGAATTGCAAACACTCATATGAGGTGGTTTAAATGGCTAATTAATCATTCAGAGAGCTTGACATTTTATTTTTGAATGTAAAAAATGACAGAGTTCCGGACCTCGGTCACCTCATAGCTGGCTATACGGCCATGGACTTGTAACATATCGTTAGCACATACTGGGCAACACAAAAAAGTTTGTTACCTTCTGCAATTTTGCTAAAAAGGTTTTGCTTTCCTCCCGCTTCCTGCTTTTTCAGCACCGCTTGGGTAGCTTCTCTGTCTGTCACTCTGTAGCCTACACTGTCTGTCAATCACTTCTTTTTCTCCGTCAGTTTTTTGGCGCATTACAGCCTTGTCACTTTCGCACGCAGAAAGTGAGATAATGGAATAGTCCAATGTAGTGAGGTGGGGGGCCCTCTCCTGTCTGCGACACTAATGATTTGATGCCTTTTTTCGCAAATGTTTTTTTAGAAATATATAATTTGCGAAAAGTAAAAAAAAAAAAAAAACTTAAGTATAATTTAATGGGGCATTTTGGGGGCCCCTAGGTAGCTCGGGGCCCAAGGCAATTGCCGACCTTTGCCTAATGGTTAAGTCCGCCCCTGGAGGTGCCTTGACACAGCACTCTGGGAACAGCCTATTTGTTCAGAAATTTCTTTCTGTCTTACCCTCTTGCTTGAGGGTGTCAATGATGGCCCTCTGGACAGCAGTCAGGTCGGCAGTCTTACTCATGATTGTGGTTTTGAGTAATGAAACAGGCTGGGAGTTTTTAAAAGCCTCAGGAATCTTTTGCAGGTGTTTAGAGTTAATTAGTTGATTCAGATGATTAGGTTAATAGCTCGTTTAGAGAGCCTTTTCATGATATGCTAATTTTTTGAGATAGGAATTTGGGGTTTTCATGAGCTGTATGCCAAAATCATCAGTATTAAAACAATAAAAGACCTGAAATATTTCAGTTGGTGTGCAATGAATCTAAAATATATGAAAGTTTAATTTTTATCATTACATTATGTAAAATAATGAACTTTATCACAATATGCTAATTTTTTGAGAAGGACCTGTATATTTATTTTAAGGTATATTTATTTTAAGGGTTGTAGGAAAAGCTATTGTGATCCACACTGCATATCAGAAGGTGGCGGTAATGCACACTTAAAAGTTGTTTGCCAACCGCCATTAAAAGAAAGAAGAAGAAGAAGAAGAAGAGGAGGCGCCCTATGGGAGGCGCGCGCGCGAATCTGTATTTTTCCACCCATCAAGCCAACCGCCAGAAAGCTCTTCACGCCAGAAAGCGAACGCGTCGTAAGCAGCTGTGTGAAGTAAGTAGCTATGACAAAATAATTAGCTATGATGGCAAAATAAGTGTAACATCATAAACGTTTACCTTATTTCAACCAAACCTGACTTTTTTTTATTGTAAACGTACTGTAGCTAGACATTTTAGTTGGCCACCGTCGCGACAGAGCAGCTTGATATGCGTTTGCATTTTTTCTACACTCTAAAGATTCAGTGGCTTAGAAAATATCTCAGTAATATAACAAAGAACGTAACGTAATACTGACAAGAAGTGAAAGACAATAGAACGTTCCATTGCAGCAGCAGCGCTACGCGTCCGCCATTTTGGGGTGAAAGCGACTCGGTTACTTAACGTTAGTCATATATTCAGTCCAGTGCAGAGGTAATTTTTAGGTTGAAATAATTAGGTGATTATTTTAACACACAACAGTTAACGTTATAGCAGTTAAAAAGTTGCTACCTAGGCTTCCCCCCACATAACTTGAGACAGGGAAGTTCAAGGATTTAATTAATTATATTACTCTACATTAAGTGTGATAGGTAAGAATAAAGTGATATGAGTTCATAACGTTATAATAACGTTAGACCGTTTCCCAGGAGGTACACATAACGTATACAAAAATAAGTTATCAATGACATAAATGAATTCAGCAAATAAATGTAATTGTACTAAAATGTAAATGTTGGACAATAAATATATAACAGCAATAGAATAGCTTTACAGTAAACTGTTTTTTGCAGTACTATCTTATATTAATGACCGTTAAAGCAAGACTATGTAAACAAAAAAACACAGCCACTGTCCAAAAGTGTCAATTATAGATAACGAACACAGTAATGCATCATGGTCTATAAGATCATCATGTTTGTAGCATGATCCAGGGGATTAAAACGCACAAAATATATTTCAGGCCTAGTGGAGTTGGTAACTAATAATAGTAGTAAATGTGTAAAGTTGCATAAAATGGAAATACTCAATAATGCAAGAAAAAATTACCTCAAAAAACTTATCTGTGCTGTTGTCCAGTAGGCTTGCTACGGTAGTCGGTGTTCAGTCGCAACACCGGTTTTATCACTTGCCCACCGCGACACAGAAAAAAAAAATATATATATATATAAAGCCTAATTTATATTTAACGCAATTACGCAGTGTCCGTTTTTTTTCTGTCACCCGTTGACTAGCGTTGTATGATCACGCTCTTATTAATGTGAATGCTTTTAAGCGCGACAAGACTAAGGCCCTGTCCCATTTCTCCACCCTTAAAACTTC
This sequence comes from Rhinichthys klamathensis goyatoka, assembly GCF_029890125.1. Taxonomy (NCBI): domain Eukaryota; kingdom Metazoa; phylum Chordata; class Actinopteri; order Cypriniformes; family Leuciscidae; genus Rhinichthys; species Rhinichthys klamathensis. Next base: position 1,652,490 of record NW_026606766.1, on the reverse strand, counting down.
CACTTGGTTTTGAGTGCCCTCGAAAGTAAAGTCCCCTCAACGTGGGAAGTGGAGTTGAAGATCTTTCCCTATGAAATGGGACACCACTATATGCAAATTAGCGCGGCAATCCTCAATACGTCACGCGCAGCGTCAAAGTGTCTACTACTTCTACTACTATTTTCATTCATAAAATTGCCGGTTCCAGTTGTTGTGTTGCCTGTTGTGTGGGCTGTTTTCGTTTATCTACGTCTGATGAATCAACAGAGAAGACGTGGAATATAGAAGACGCATTTCCGGTCATTTTGCCATATATTTGTTTGTATCTGATCGTTTAGAAGCGCACACAAAACCCAAAGTTTGCTTGTCTAACGTTAGTTGCAATCCGTTTCCGAACGCGCGCGCGCCACCATGGGAACCGGGGCAACGTCTCTTGCGCGGATCATTGTGCTTTTAGTAGCTGTTTTTACCACCAACGTCCCGCAATTTAGAAACTGCAGACACTGCACTTTACAACAATCACCGATTGTGCTCAGTGCTGATTCTGATGTTAAGTTTGGGTTTAGAGAGAAATGACAGCGCGCTGTGAAGGGAAGATGATGCGCTAGACGAACGCGGCTAGTTTTTAATAATTTTACCTCACATATCTTCTTTTTATAATCATTGGAAGCCAAAATCGAAAATAAAATTAGATTAACTAACTTACCCAGATCAGATGTATATTTGATTTGCTTTTGAAGCACTCGGCAGATATCATATGAACATCGTCAGATAGCTTCGTGAAATATTTTCTAACATTAGTGTTGAAAACTCAACAGTCCATTGGATGTGCATCAAACTAACATATTCCAACATATTTTGACATTTTAACATGCGTATTTGCGAAAATATACTTAAAATTCAATTGTTCCTTTCCAGCGGTGTCCGCCATCTTAGTTGAAAAATTTGACTGGCTCGCTGAGTTCGCAAGGTATCCTGGGTAATTTCATCTTCCACTTCGTTTTAAGCCTGCATCGGACCGCACTATGTTTTGAGAGTTGATTTTAAGGGGAGAATAGCACTCCCCCTTGCTCTTTGGAGTATTGGGACACCCTACCCCTACACGAGAACGCGCAAAAACAAGGGTTAGGGCAGAAATCTAGGGTAAGGGGAGGTATTGGGACGCAGCCTTAAGATATGGCGCTCGAAAATTTCCATTCGGCGACGAGACTGACAAGCACGACAGATAACACGTGCGTGTACGTCTCTATTTGTTTTATATGGAGACGTACACGCAAATATCACGTCAAGTAGACACGTCAATAACGTGTAGCTGTTGATCTATGCAGACGTCACACACGGCGGTTTATACACCTCATCCTCTCCTCCTGCTGTCGCACCTCGTTGACTACCAGCTTCCTCCTTTGAGCTGGGCCTGCCTTGTGCCATTTAGGAGGAGCTAAACTGAGCCCAAAACCCCCTCTTCCATGCTGTACCTGTCCCACGATATCTCCAATTTGAAGGGCAGCCTTTGCCTCTAATACAGATTTCTTTGCTGACCACTTTCTACCAGTTTTTAACACAGGGGCTGCCTCCCTTACACATTTGTCGCGTGACTCTACTAAGGTCATTTCCAGTCTGACCTTGGCACACTTGAACTCCTCGGTTAAAGCAGAGACTGGCAGCTGCAATATTCCTTTACTATAAAGTCCTACTCTGCTGAGGCAGCGTGGAACTCCCAACCATTTCCTGATGTATGAGCTTATCAACGCTTCCAGCTTATCCACTGTTGTCAAAGAAACCTCGTACACAGTCAGTGGCCACAGCAACCTCGGCAGTAGACCAAACTGAAAGCACCAGAGTTTTAGTTTGCCAGGTAGAGCACAGCTGTTTATGCTCTTCAACCCTTCCACTGCTTGTCGTCTAACTTCTCCCACCCGAACTGTGTCCTTTAGATCCCCATCGTACCATCTCCCAAGACTCTTCACTGGCTTCTCAGAAACTGTTGGTATTGCCTCACCATTAATGAAGAATGTTTTATCTACTACCTTTCCTTTAACTATCGAGATGCTCCTTGATTTAGAGGGCTTAAATTGCATTCGTGCCCATTCAATATTATCTGTTAACTTCCCCAATAACCGATTAGTGCAGGCTACTGTTGTAGTCATGGTTGTCATGTCATCCATGTATGCTCTGATTGGTGGTAGTCGCATCCCAGAAGCCAAGCGCTCTCCTCCTACTACCCATCTTGATGCCCTCATGATTACTTCCATCGCCATGGTAAAAGCCAGTGGAGAAATGGTGCATCCTGCCATTATTCCAACCTCTAGGCATTGCCATGCAGTGCTGAATTTTGGAGTTGAGGAACTGAATTGCAAATCTCCAAAATAGGCTTTCACTAAATTTGTTATTGACATTGGTACTCTGAAAAAATCGAAAGCTGCCCAAAGAAGCTCATGTGGCACTGAACCATATGCATTAGCCAAATCCAGGAATGTCACATGGAGCTCCTTCCTCTCCTTTTTAATAATAATAATATATATAAAAAAGGATATAAAATATCCATTTATATTTATTTATACATGTATACATTTGAACTGTTGTGTTGTGACCTGTGAATCTACAGTTTAAAATATTTCATAATAGGCTAAATGTTATGAACTTAAGACCTATTTATGCATCTTTATTGTTTGTATTTGTTTGTTTGTTTGTAAACAATATTGTGTTGAGAATAAGAGTTTCTGTGTTGGAGTTTTAGGGGTCACCTGTGGATTGTAGTGGATTCACTTGTAGAGCACCTCCTAGTGCTCCAAGAATAGGATATTCCAGAAACTTAAAACTACTACACTTTACTGTAATATGAAATATTGTTACTGAAAGTTTTATATAGCATAATTCAAATAATTAATTTACTTTTCCAACAAAAGTCCAAAAAAGTCCATACTGTCATGGTGCTCTTCCGTCACTTTTGACCAAACGATTTTCTGTTTTGAATTTTAAAATTCACAATTATACGCAAATGAACTATTAGGGCTTTTACCACACAGCATAATTGAGTCAGAAGACTGAAATAAGAGGTTGAAATGAGATCAGATCCAGATGGATTAAGCTGTGATAAAAGATTTGCTGTTTATTATTTATTTATTGAGTTTTACTGTTATGTGTAACAAAATGCTTTCTCTGTATTCAGGTTTGACTGTAGTAACAATAATGCAAAAACGTGTACACTTCAAATCAAAATGTATTTATTTTTTATAATCTTCGACAAAAAGTATTATTTGAGAATTTAAAAAAGAAAATACATTCAAATACACAGTTTAAAATTAAGTAATTTTGTCCAAAAACTACTAGAGAATTCACAAGCCTCTCCAGAGAGCAATACGGGCATCTAGTGGTAACACCATGAAATTACATGTTTTATTTCATTTTCTCTCAACAGATGGCACTAATCTGATTTAAACAAATAATAATTTAAAAGGTCTAGTTTCTATATTAATCTGAAATACTGCATTAATTGAAAAAATATTTAAAAAATTAGAAAACAATTTTTTGGTATTATTTTTAATGGCAAAAATGAACCATAATTATTGCATATATATATATATTTTTTTTTTTAATTATTATTATTTTTTCAATATTAAAATAGTTCAACATAAACCTATTTTAGTTAATACTTTGATGTTTAACACTACAATTCAACCTTTACAGTGGACCTTACTTAAAGACTTTCAATAGGCCTATGTTCTCAACCGCTAGAATCTGATTTTTCATAGTCAGCTCTGGATGTTTTAATTGAGGTTATACAAAATAAACACATGTTCAGTTTCCATAGAAGCCAAGCTGATTTTGGTGTAAGGTCTTGAATGAAACAAAGAACATCAATTTTATTTGCATTACAGAGATACTGTATCTGCTTGATCAAAGATATCCTCATGAGATTCAGACATATCTTAAGTAGGAATAAACCTTTTTATATTTATCTGAGACCACAATTGTTACATTTGTAAATTCCATTTGTCTGATTTTTAATTCATGTCTATTTGATTTGTATTATGCATAAAAAAGCAGATAGGGCTGCAGTTTTCGCTGCATTTGAATGCTAAAGTGCTTCAATGTTAAAGCGTATTTCCATGAAATATGAGACATTGTCTGTTCCTAAAACTTCCGTTTTAATGGGAGATAGAGAAAAAGTATGTGGAATATCTCGTGCTTTTCCGAATTAGCCGTCAATCCCCGGTTTGTTAATAGCCTAGTATGCTCTGCTATATTTAACTTTAATAATAGGGCCTACACAGCACATAACTTTCTAAATCAGCCAATAATCAAATGTGGACTAGTTAGAGGACACAATAGAAGCATAAGAAGTTAAACTAAGGTAAGAAAAACACAAACGTGTTACAACGTGTCTTCACTCGTTGGGATGACGATCGGTTACTCGCACTTCCGACCGGTCGCCATAGTAACGCGTTAACAACACGTTGTCAGCACACGTAGGAACGTGTTACATAAGATTTTATAAAAATGATCAATAATTTCGTTTTGGCTCATTGTTTATATGTGGCAGACATGAAAATCAACGAACCTTAATTACAAAGTAAATTATATTCAGCTGATTATGTCTAAATGTAATATTAGAACTTAGAATTTTTTTTAAATAAACCTTTCCACTTTAACATTTATGATGTCTATTTGTGAAAGATTATGATAATTTAGTAATTTTATTAAGACTGAGATTATGCTTGATTAGATTAACTTTTTATTAGTTTATCTGTGTGACATGTATAAAAAATAGTATGCATGTTTTTAATCTATATTAGCCTACAGGTTTCCTGAATTGCTAAAACACATTTCTTGGAAACATCATTAATTTTTTAAAACCTTAAACACAAAACCAAATTTTCAAACTACATTCAGAGAACATCTGACTCTTCTTTCATAAAAAAGAAAGAAAAAAGACTCAAAACCATTTTATCTGTGCTCAAAATCAAACAGTGCTTTCAGATCATGCACACAAGAGTCAATAAAAAATATATATTTGCATTATTATTACAGTCAAACCTGAATACAGAGAAAGCATTTTGTAACAGTAAAACTCAATAAATAAATAATAAACAGCAAATCTTTTATCACAGCTTAATCCATCTGGATCTGATCTCATTTCAACCTCTTATTTCAGTCTTCTGACTCAATTATGCTGTGTGGTAAAAGCCCTAATAGTTCATTTGCGTATAATTGTGAATTTTAAAATTCAAAACAGAAAATTGTTTGGTCAAAAGTGAAGGAAGAGCACCATGACAGTATTGGACTTGTAACATTTGTTGGAAAAGTAAATTATTTTAATTATGCTATATAAAACTTTCAGTAACAATATTATTTCAATAAATTGTACTTAGCTTTTTTTTTTAAGTTCTGCAAATATTTTAAACTGTAGATTCACAGGTCACAACAGTTTAAAATATAAATGTGTGTGTGTGTGTAAATGGATATTCTATATAGGCTAGGTCTATCTATATTTCCAAATATATAAAAATATAATATATAGGCCTATATTTATGAAAACCTTCTTTTTAAATGAAAGGCAACATTTATTAATTCGGAGTGCTTTCTTTTATGGACTGTGAGAACATTGTACATTGACCAATATAATCATTTTAACTAGTTTTTATTGTTCATTTTTATTGCCCAAATTAAGACTATTGAATGACTGTATATAGGCTAGCCTACAGTATTTCTGCTCTTTGAAAGTAAAACACATAGCCTCACATGCACAGGATTCAGGAGAAATGTTTTAGTGTTGTTTTAGGGGTACAATATTTATATGTATTGCCTTTAATGTCCATTTATAGTCTTTACACATTAGCTTGGATACTTGCATGGTTAAAAAACTGCTAATTTCAAGACGTTGACGTCACGTGGGTCACCCGCTCGGTAAGACGCTCAAAAGTACAAGACGTTCGGATAGACGTTCGATCGGTCGTTCGAATGTTTGATTTTGGCACGGAGTTAGCGCCATAGACATAATAAATACATAGACGCCCTATTGGCCGCTGGAGCGTACGTCAACGGCGACGCCATGTTGGGGATGGCAACTTTCCCATACCTCTAATAGCGGGAATTGAGAAAAATGCCTGTTTTGTGCGCTGTTTGGGGCTGTACACATCGCCACACAATTGAAAACCGCTTTCGAGGAATTACCTTTCACAAGCAAGACTGAACGTTTGTTTTTGGTTGTATTTGGTCATGATTTAATTAGTAATAGTAACGTTCAGAAGATAAATTTAAAAATACTACTGTTATTGTGTCACGAAATGTAGTTTAAATAGTTTTTCAGTCGACAATGTAGTTGTTTAAAGCTCAAATATGTGGTTTGTTTATAAAGATAGCGCCTATTTAAAAATTCGATCTGACGTTTTCGGAGTTGTAAGATGCGCTCAGCGCTCGTCTACCCCGCCTGGAACAGCCGTACCTCGGCCAGTGCTTCTGAAGTTTTGCCGCTGACTCGGATGTCTGTAGTCGACTCTAGTGGTTAAACATGAGATATAATTCGTCTTGTGTATCTAACGGGCGATCTTTGGTCTCATTAATCTATAAATGGTTCCCTGGCAAATCGTTTTGGCTGAGGGCAAAGTGAAGTTTCATAACTTTATATTTAGGCTATTTTAACATTGTATCCTGCTGTATGTTTGACTGAAGCTACTTCTGTTATAATGGCTATTACTGATCAATAAAACTGAAATTTAACAAAAAGAGTTAAATATTAAAGTCACTATTTAACTTATTTTTTTATTGTGTATATTCTGTAATTGATATTTCTTATTCTATTGCTATTATTATAGTATTATTAATAAACTATGCTATTATCAATATTTTTATGATTGTATTATTGTACTTATGATATTATATAATTATACTAATCATTACAATTTTATTTGCTGTATACTATGTTTATTTTATTGACTAAACTATTTACTATTACTTCTCACTTTATGTTATATATACTATTTGCATTGCACTGTAGTTGTACCATAACGTATTATTATAAAGGATCCATCAGTTATCTTTGTTATTGCTAAAATCTGGTCAATCACAAAAAATGCTTTTTCCACAATAAGAAAACTTAAATTATATCTCAGTATGGGGGTCTTCACCATTCTTATCCAAGAATAAAAAGCCAGATACATGACAAGCCTGAGCTTTGACCATTCTTTATTAAAAAAATATATATTTTACAAGTCTAACTATCGAGATTTTAAATAACTAGAGATGGAACTTTTTGTACACCACATGCAAACCACTGAAATCGGTTGATAAATGTAAAAACAGTTTGTTTTTATCCAGAAAAAACGCAGCTCCCCCGTTTACTTACATTTGATTACAGTGCAGTCTTGCCCTCAGCAAAATGGCGGACCCGTTGACGTATCGCAGCAACGTTCCAAAGCGGCCAATAGGGCGTCTATGTATTTATTATGTCTATGGTAAGCGCCATACAAAGTTACATATTTGAGCCTATCGGGACGCCATACTAACCAAGCTTAAAGACGTGATAACGTGCGTGTGGAGAACGTCTGCACGTCTGGAGCTATCTCCATTCAGCTTTTTTTTTTTTATCCAGCCAATGACGCCGTTTCTGACGCCGCAGGCCATCCATAGTGCGCCGTAATCTGCGGCGCTTCTGTCTGACAAAGACAGCGTAAAAAGCGGCGTTTTGTAAAATATTATAATCAGCCCCAGCCTTTTCTTCAAAGTTCAGCCCATCTTATGAAGTAGATGGAAAGACAGATTGTCGATCTGAATGGCGATCCGTCTTAAGGGTTCTGGTTTTCTATCGTTGTTAGGACTATGTTGTATAGCTACTCATTTCGTTTTCATAAATGCTAGCATTTTTTTATTATGATCTGAGAAACCGACTTCTCACCAAAACAATAATATCCCGTATTATTACTGAAGTAGCTAGACAGTCCATCATACAAACTAGACCACAATCCTTTTGCATAGCCTGCTACATATTGCCTACTTCATAAAAATGAGTAACAAAAACGTTTCAATTCCTCCAACAACACAATGATAAAAACAATACATACCAAATAGCAATAAAATATGAAGCCTACATATGTAGAAGGGCTGCACAATATATCGAAATATCGCGAATGTATTTCGCAATATGCATATCGCAACGGCTTGCAATAACTGGTCGAAAGACGAGAGAAAATCACTCACTGCTCTTGGCTGAATAACTTTTGTAGCTTTAATAATAATCAGTATAGGCCTATATTTAATTGATACAGTGAAAACTAATGTGTTTTTTTTTTTTACATTTGATTCAGTTTCTGTTGTTAAATATCCCTAATGTAGGATAACCTGAACAAACCCCGTGGTTTACATTGATGTTAAAATAGTGCTTATTATTATAAAACACTCTGATGTTCACTTTATAGAAGTTGTAGGAATGTTTTCTTGTCACAAAAAGATTGTGAAACACGTAGGCCTATATGGGTTAGGCTATATAATTTTAAATATAGCCTAATTTAAAGATAATATTTCGCATTTTTCTTCAATATCGTGCAGCCCTAATCTGTAGCATATAGTCATTTATAAATATAATAATGTTTCAACGTTTTGTGTAATAAAGCATATAGCCTATTGATTTTCTGACAGGCGGAGGGTGAACCAAGACGCGCTTCCCATTTAAAAACAAGTTTCAAGTTACTTTTCACCGTGACTGTCCGCTCAATATCCACACTTTGCCAGTTTCACATTTGTTTAAATATTATAATTGGCTTTTGTTATTTTATTTCATTTATGTTGATTATGAACAGTGAACAACATGAGTAAGAGCAACATCATAGGATGCGAAATATGACGGGAGACATGAAGTGGGTCAGACATGATTTTGACCACTTCATTAAGTTTTGTTTTGTAGAAAGACTTTCTTTAGAGTGAATTTCGTTTTGTATCAATTATGCACGAGCATGCATGGGAATAGGCAATAGGCTATTTAATAATATAAAAAATATATATAGTGTAGAGTGGCAGTGGATGGAATTATATTCTGAATTTCTATGTTATAAAAAATCGTTCTAACTTCTAGCAAGCTCATTTAAACCGAGTTGTAAATGCCGAAATGAAAGGATCTCGGCCAAACAAATATGAAACTACTAAATATAAATATAAAACCGCCAGTAGATGGCGGCAAGGCACTTTTCTATTGACATTACTGGTTAATGTTCAACTTATTCTTTCAAAAACACAGAGGCTATATATTTAATATCCACACAACTACTCCTTTTAGACAATTGCAGTTGTTCTGCTGTGGTGCTGTTTGGAACTATTTTTTTATTGTGTGAAATGTCATTAACATATTGTTTATTTACAGGCATTCTGGTTTTCTAATGATTCTTTTTTTAAAAGCTAAAGACTGCTCATTACAGAACATTAAAAGAAATTTTTAAAGGTATTTTTTCTCATCTGTAAATGTATGAGAAAATCAGGAAAAATAGATATCTCATGAGTCATGACATTTCTTTAATGATAGAGGAACCAGAGGAAACCATAAACCAGGCGCGTGCCAAACTAAAAAGAGTCCTTGATCAATGTACTATTCCTATAAAGATGAGAAGCGGCTCGTACCAGTGGGACCAAATTCTTTTAAAGAAAGAGGAACAAGCGGAAGCCATATTCCAGGGGAAAAAGCCGATGCCTCCAAAGAAGGTTATAAAGAAAGAGGAACCAGTGGAAATAATAACATGTGATGTTTTATACAGGCCTGTGTCCAGAGCCACCGGCTCAGAGGAAGACGACGACTGCAAAACCTGTGTCTGGTTCAGTCACGCCTGGACTGAGACCACAACCACCGCCTCAACGACACCCAGAAGGCATTGCGACGATGAGGGTAAGAAGGCTATCATAGGATTCAATGTATTTTTTCAACCATCATCGGTCATTATTAACATTAAGCTTGCGTTCATATGTTGAGCATTGTATTAAGGTGTTTTCTTATTCTTATGTATCATCAACAGAAGCTCGCTCGCCAGAACAGACTTATCCTGAGAGAAAAGTCCCCGATCTCCTTCCTCCTATCCTCGGCTCTTCCCAGCCCAGAGGTGAGCTAGTGCAGCAATCTCAAACCGGTTTGCTACATTTGAATTCAGAACATATCACTTGAATATGAAGTAAACATAAGTTTCTTCATGCCATATTAACATGTGATGTTTTATACAGGCCTGTGTCCAGAGCCACGATACGGCATCAGGGCTGATCAACGCAGGGCTGAGCTTGCTCATCAAAGGCGCAAGGAAGTAAGTGAATTTTGTATATTCTGATCGTTTCAGTTCAAACGAATATGAAATGTTGAAATATGAAATATCTACTGCTTGTAAATTGTGTGGACTAAGTTTTTCTTTTGTGTGTAGCATCTGTACTCTTGCAACCTTTCTCTCTTTTTCTTTCTCAGGATAATTTAGCGTTATTTGGCGATGATGATACCTCAGAAGGAAAGTCGCCCTTATCATTATCCATCTTTAAGGCCATCCTTAAAAAAAAATTCTTGTTTGCCGTAACCTGGGAAAAGGGTTAGGCCTAAAAGGCGTGACACATGTTTGATGTGTCAAGCTACCCCTGCCACACTCCCCCCAGCTGCACCCATCCCTTTGGTTAACTCCCCTCCAGTTTCACCCACCCTGCTATTTTCAACACCCCCAGCTGCACCTACCCCCCACCAGCACCTACCCCCTCAGCTGTTTGTTCAAAAAGTTCATACTTATATTTATTAAGTTAATATTTTGGTCAATAAGTTCATATGTTGTTCAATAAGTTTATATTTTGTTCAATGAATTAAATTTTTGTTCAATAAATAATCCAGTTTTTTCAATGGTGTTCATGACTATCGTTCTCAAAAGTGTTCATTATTCCGTAGGGTTTATACTTGCTGTGCACATTTGCTAAGCCGATATCCGGATAGGTACTGTAGATAAATAGATTTATTGCAACTGTACAAGTACAATAGAATGTTGTTTGGATGAATCCTGTTAATACCCACAAAAAAAATGGAAACTTCAGAGGTACAACTAATAACTAAACTATAAAATTAACTTTATTTTATTTAGTTAATAAATAACTAAACTAAAATCTGATTCAGATCAGATCACTTCCTCGAACAAATGTTTTAAATGCGTAACATTTCCCGCTCGGTCAAAACCACGCCCATAGCGGCAAACAGAGGAACGCCCATCAACGTACAAATGTAGGGAGGCGTCACGACACCACGCGACAGTCGTGTAGGGATGGGAATTGAATTGAAAACAGGTTCCACTCGAGAACCGGTTCTAAGTTTTACGATACATCGATATTGTATGCCCTCGACGTTAACGAGTCCTCTTATCGATGCTCCTGCTCTGAGTCAGCCATAGGATAGGCTACAAACTGTCCCTTTTGTCCTTTATCAAGCACCATAGCATGGCCTCCAAAGCGAATTTTTGTACAGCCAAAGTCTTATTTGATCGGTGAGTAATGTAGATGAACTGCTGCGCTTGTGACAGGGCGAGTGTTTAACTGAACAAGCAGAGAGAGGGAGAGAGAGAGAGAGAGAGAGAGAGCAAGACGAAAGTATATGGCTTCACCGTCTCAAAACTAAGCGCTGTCTTCTTCTCTCCCTCGCACATATTAATCAAAATAAACGACACGATGGTAAGGTCGGGAGACTAAAGTTTCATGTGAGCATTCGGAGATTTGTTTTTCCTGAATTAGGCTACCGCTAGGTGTGAATTGTGCTAAAATACGTTGCCTTATCTTCTCTGAAAAGCGTTCCGCACATTCAGCTGACATAAACCACACTTTTAATAAACGAAAAAAACTATCCAGTCATGAAATGTTTTCTGTGATGACACACATCTTGTGGGATGTCCCAACCGACAGGATAATCATACAACGCGCACACGTCCGATATAGACACTTCTAATTTGCGAACTAATGACTTATTTGAACCGATTAGTTTTAATAAATGGTTAAAACAACTGATCTTTCCAACACTGAACTCACGGGACGTTTAATCGGTGTATAACTAATCGGTAACACTTTACAATAAGGTTCCATTTATTACATAAATTACATAAAAAGTACAGTTTGCTTACTCAAGTGTATAGCTTTAAAACAAATAAAACCACTTGTTTTTTTCACCGAAAAAGCATATGACAACTTTTTTCCACACAGTGCTATCAGGAATCGATAAGAGAATCGTTAAAGAATCGGATCGATAAGCAGAATCGTTAGTGGCATTAATATTGATAAAATCTTATCAATTCCCATCCCACCAGTCGTGTCGGACAAGTGGATCAGCACCGAAGCGTTTTCTTATAACGGGTTTCTATGGGAAGAAAATACTTAAAGGGGTCATATAATGGTACATGCACTTTTTCAAGTTGATTGTACTGAAATGTGTGTTGGCAGTGCCTGTACACAACCATCATAAAATGATCAAAATCCATCCAGTGGTTTTGTTTTAATCTCCTTATATGTTTTCCCCTGCCTCAAATCAAGCCGTTCGACTGTGTGACGTCACAAGCTCGGAAGCCCCTCCCACTATTGTTGATTGACAGCCGCGTTTCAACACAGACCCGCCCTCGCTCGTGAGCCAGCTGTCAATCATAGTCTGCGCGGACCGGCGCGCTCATTGTTGATATGCTGGAGCACTGTCTATGAGCAGAATGGCGTCTAAGCGATTGTGGTGTTCTGTTCTTGGGTGTAATAACGAACACAGTCATTTTAATGTTCCTAAATCCGAACCGCTGAAGACGCAGTGGCTGAGTTTGTTTTCGAAGGGAATATTCCCCACGAGCAACGTCAATGCTCTCATGTTTGCGAGAATCATTTCTCAGCAGACTGCTTTATAAACGAGGGTCAGTATAAAGCTGGTTTTGCTAAGCAGCTGCTCCTGAATAAAGGATCGGTACCAGATATTCGTGTTCCTGCAGAACCTCCAGAACAACTGAAGTGAGTGTAACGTTTTATTAACCTTTATATTAATATTTATATCTTTGCAAATCGCTTGCACGCTTCACGATGAATGCATCTAAGGTTTACACTCAGGGTACATTACGGCATGTTTTCTATGTATGACGTTCTCAATATAATTCATAATCCCACGTTTATACTGAACAACGCGTTATGGTTATTGTGTTATTGTGTTACAAATGGTGTACACAGAACAGAGAGGCGGAGTCAGCAAAGCTCATGATCATTTAAAGGCATATGCACTGAAACGGCGTGCTGAAAACAGAGCTGTCTTTGACCAGGTGAAATAAGTGTTTTCTTACAATACTAATGAGAATTTTGAATTAAAGTATATTACAAACTTTTAATTTAGACCTTAAAGAATCATATTAGCTTGTACAAAAATGGCATTATATGACCCCTTTAACGTGTAATTAAATGCGTTGCGTTCATATTCTGGGCTCATCAGATTTTTTTATACATAGTATGGTTTATTAATATAATGAGTTTGGTCTTTTTTTCCCTTTTTTTTATACATTATCATTTGCTTTATTATTATTATTTTTGTCCATTAATTAATGCAAGATTCTAAATTACAATCTGATCTGCTGTAGCCCAGTGGTATTAAAAAATACATCAGCATCTTTTTATTTTATTTTTTATTTTTTTATTATTTAACAGTCAGACATACAAACCAACATAGTGCAGTAGAGTGAACAATCTTGTAATTCCATAATTCCACAATTGACATAAAACTGTTGATCTATGAGTGTGTGTGGGTGGGGGTATGTGTATGTGTGTGTATGCGTAAACAAAGTAACCATTTATTATTTATTACCATCGTCATTACCATCACCACCACCACACTGCCAATATTGTATTAGTCGATTTTTATTTCCATCCTTCCTCCTATGTAATAATTGCCATTGTCAACACTGTCTAAGATAGAAGATGGCATAATATGATAATATAAGATAACCTTCCCCCACATCTCTTCAGTCCCTATCTTCTCCTCAATTATTATTATCTTTTTTTTTTGTTGTTGTTATATGCAATGTCTAAAGTGCATTAAAAGAGGGAGTACAGTGTGAAAGTGTCTCAACTTGGGACAGAGATGCTGTCCCATTGAAACCACTTCTCGCCTGTTTTGCTTGCTTAGGTGTTTATGAGGTTATCCATACAATTTTTTTTTTTTTTTGCTCCTTCCCTATTCTACGTTGTGGTGCATTAAAAACACATGGAAAGATAAGGGGGAAATTATTGCAGTAGTGATGACAATAAACACTTAATTCCAATACAGCATTGACAATGGCAATATTGATGATAATAGTAATAATAATAATATTAATAATAAATGACAATGATGATGGCAGTGGCGAAAGCTAAGACAGCAACAACAGCAATTACAACAATGAACAAATAAAAATAGTAATCATAACACTGACAGCAATAACAATGATGACAGAAACAAGTTCAAACAACTAAAATGCGTTTAATATTCGTGGGTTGATTAAGAAGGTGGGAGGAGTCGGAGTTGAAAAGAGAGCAAGGATTCATAGCTGTCAGAGGTCAGAAAGTGTTGGATGGCAGAGGTCAGTTTCAGATGTGTAATTATGAAGGGGAGATGTGTATTCCATTGCAATGAAGTCTGTAATAAGATTTTTCCAATAGTTAATGTGTATTTTGTTTCGAGTTTTCCAGTTCATGAGGATAGTTTTCTTGGCGATGGTTAGAGCTATGAGGAGCATTTTAGAGTTTATAGTTTTATCAGTGATTATTGTGAGGTCCCCCAGCAAGCAAAGAGAGGGCGATAGTGGGATGTGGCAGCCGACTATAGTGGATAGTGACTGTGTGACCTCTTCCCAAAAGTGTTTGATTGGAGTGCAGTGCCAGGTTGCATGGATGTATGTATCTGTAGAATTGTGATTACAATGTGTGCAAACTTCTGATGTGAAACCCATTTTAGCTAATCTATTGCCCGTGTAGTGTGTTCTGTGAAGTATTTTGTATTGTATTAACTGAAGATTCGCATTTTTGGACATGAGATAGATGTTTTTACAGATTTGGGTCCAGAAGTTGGCATCAGGAGCTATTGAAAGATCGGTTTCCCATTTTATTGTTGGTAAGTATATGGTCTGAAGTTAGTTTGAAATCATTTTGTATATTTTAGAGAGAAGTTTCTTTGGCGAGGAAATGTTAACCAAGTCTGATATTGCCGGTGGAAGTTCTAAATTTGTGTCTCTAATGTTTATTTTTGTCAGAACAGAAGATTTGAGTTGTAGGTATTTAAAAAATGCGTTGCTCCCGATGCCATACTCCAGGGCCAGTTGCGGAAATGGTCTCAATGTGTTAGATTTGAAAATATGATTAATGTGGGTGATACCCCTTTCCGCCCATGTGTGAAAATTCAATGTTTTTTTATTACTTATGAAGTCACGGTTGTTCCACAGTGGGGTGAGGTTAGATGGAGCTAATGTAGAATTTGTGATTTGGTGAAATTTCCACCAGGCTGTCAGAGTGGCGGCTATAGTTGCTGCATTAAAACGTGTGTTGTTTGATCGATTTAGTGAGGAACGGTATGTCAGCTATATTTAATTCTTTGCATAGTGTTTGTTCTATATCTAGCCATATAATATCTGATCGGTTGGGGTTGAATCCATTTGTATATGTATTGCAGTTGGTTAGCCATTGAGTAATAGTGAAAATTTGGTGCTTCTAGTCCTCCTTGAACCTTACTTTTTTGTAGTGTAGTGAGTTTTATCCTTGGCGTTTTATTTTTCCAGTAGAAGTGAGTGATAATGGAATCTAGTGATTTAAACCAGGTGAGTTTGGGGTGAGTTGGAATCATTGAGAATAGATAATTAATTTTCGGTAGGATCGTCATTTTTATTGCTGCTATCCTGCCGATTATGGAGATTGGAAGGTGGAGCCACCTGAGCAAATCGTCTTCTATTTTTTTAGCATTGGTGTGAAGTTGAGTGTTACCAACTCTGACAGTCTGGAGGAGATCTTAATGCCTAAGTAAGTGATGTGGTCATGACATAAAGGTATAGGTGATTGGTGGGGTGCCACATCCCATTTGGTTTTATGTAAAGGGAGGACGGAAGATTTGTTCCAGTTTATTGCATAATCTGATATTTTTGAGAAGGACTGGATTGTTTTAATTATTTCTTGAGTAGATGCTAGGGGTTCTTGTATATATAGTAGGATATCATCTGCATAAAGTGAGTTTGGTCTTTTAATATCACTGTCTTAGTGCAGTAAGCCACGTTAAGGGTTTTTCACGTTAAGCGTTTTAGAATGTCCCATGCATTCAAGGTTGTTACGCTGATCAGTTGTTTCGTTGCTGCCGCGCTCTATCACACTCAAATAAATTACTCTTTAAACTTACTTAATTAAATTATCGACAGTGGTTTCACACAAGCATATTATTTTTTATTAACATTAATGACATTTTTTGAATCTATGTAAGCTCCTTGTGTTGTGACAACACAACTGAATGAGTCCAAATAAATCAATGGAATTGCTTCCCTGTAATTTAACCGGTTAAGTTTAGTGAACATGCTTTGGTTTTCTTTTTTTAATTGCACTGAAAAATAAATGTAGGATTTACGTGATTTCTCAAATGAATCATGATGCGTTGCCTGCAGTCGAGGGTGAGGCAGAGGGTTATCACAGCCAATCAAGTTAATGTCCTCCGTGGCGAGGAATTTGATTGTGCGGTGAGAGCTTTCAGTCGGTCCACGTTTGCTCCTCAGTCCAGGTGTTTGTGGATGAGAGTGGAGTGGGTGAAGGGGCTGTTGATGAAGGTGGGCCGACAAGGGAGTTCTGTCGCCTCCTCATGGGCCAGCTCCAGGAGCACCATATTTTTGAAGGGCCTTCCGAATCACGAGCTTTGGCTCTAGACAGTGTTGGTATGTTTGCTTTCCACACAATCATCTTAAATGTCACTATTTTAATATTATTATATTATATCATTAGTCACTAAGTATGCTACGCTAGCACTGAACACAAATCAATTGTAATGCATCAAGACCTTAAATTTTACATTTTATTCCTATAGCTCTGCACAACGGGATATATAGGCTTGTGGGCCAAATGCTTCCAGTTTGCCTAATTCAGGGATGGGTTTCTCCACACTTCTCCAATCGGCTTTTCAGGCAAAAATGTGGCCTTCCATCGCTTGCCCCTTTCGTAGAAGAGGTGGCAGACCCAGAGTTGCAGGACAAATTGCGCAAGGCAAGTTTGTAAATGACTTTATACTCTAATATCATGATGTGATATTAGATGTGAAGCCAGATGTGAAGTTATGACAATGGCGGAAGGTACTCAATATGGGAAGAAGAGGATTTCGAAAGTCTGATGCTCGATAAGATTTATATTCTTTAGCCAGATAAGATGTAATTTCTTACAGGAGTAGCGTGATTAGCGTGAAATGGACTAACCGTTCTTATAGTCCATGCAAAGCTGAAAATATCTTCAATTGTGTTAATATTAAATTATTTTCAAATAATTGCACGTGACCGTTTCTGGAACCCAGATGTCATTGAGTGGTCAAATGGGTTTTAAAATGTTTTCT
This sequence comes from Rhinichthys klamathensis goyatoka, assembly GCF_029890125.1. Lineage (NCBI taxonomy): Eukaryota > Metazoa > Chordata > Actinopteri > Cypriniformes > Leuciscidae > Rhinichthys > Rhinichthys klamathensis. The sequence continues at coordinate 1,634,969 of NW_026606766.1, read as the reverse complement.
CTGATATATTTACACAAAATATTTCCCCTGCTACCATCTTTACTTTAGGTTCAAAGAAGGTCTAAATGCCCTTGGGCTTCTAGATGAGCTTTTGGCCCACCACACAGTTTTTGAGGAACTATTCTTGAAAAGTACTGTAAAATTAACTGCTGCTGACTTCGTGGAGCTGTTTAAGCCACAGTTCACCTCACCAAGAGGCACCCATAAACGGAGACAGGAGTCCAGGGCAGTTGCATTCTGGCGGGACTGGCTTCTGGAGGTCGAGGGTAAGACAGTCTTCAAACTCAGAACCACAAAAACCAAATTGAAACATTTACTTGTTAACTAAGTAGAAGAGCTGCATGATTAATCATTAAAAGATTGCGTTCTCGCTTCAAACACCCACAAGATATCATTCCTATTTAAAACAGATGTGTCTGTCTGTTTGACCTTGGGCAACTGTTTAATGTATTTGTCACTGAATCATTAATGCAAGAGATTGTTCAAAAATGATGATTCGTCCAGTGATTAAACAAGTCTTTATGAGAGTCATTCATTCAAACGTTTTTTAGAAGAGAATATAGCAGCAATAAACAATTTGTCAGAACCTCAAGTAAATTACTAGTTTTTTTGGTTGTTTAATTGTCTGTTCAGAATTGTGTGAGAATTGTTATATATTTGAAACAAAAAAAATGCTATTCTAAATGTATCCAGAATCGTGCAGCTCTACTTGAAGTAAAGAGTTTATAATCATAAATATTTCTCATCACTTGACAGGTGGAGATGCAGCTCCAATTTCTCTCCCAGATGTTTTAATTTTTGCCACAGGGTTGGAGAGGGTTCCTGCAATGGGATTTCAACCCCAGCCAGAGCTGTCCTTCCTCCACAAAGATAATGACCAGCTGGCAATGTTCCCCACTGCAAATACCGGTTTGTTAATTTTACGAATTCCTGTTAAAAACACATATAGTGAATTTAAAAGCGCCATGGAAACAGGAATTGGCTGTTCAAACCAGTTTGGTTTTCAGTAAAGTTTAGTTCCTTTATTGTCCACAAGTGGAAATTTGTCTTTGGCTTCACTATACACCACACACAAGGACATCACAAACACAAAAAATATACATAAAATAAAAACAGTAACATTCCCATGCAACTATACATAGCTTACATATCCACCCCTACTCATATTCATATCTTCTCAGCATTTAAAATTCGAATAGCAGTTGGCACAAATGACATCCGGTACACATTTTTACTCGCCCTATAGGTTGTCTAAACCTTCTCCTCGATGGAAGCAACTGAAAGCTAGAGTGTAAGGGATGAGAGGAATCCTCTATAATAACCCATGCCTTTTCTTTAACTTTCAATAAATATGTCTCATTCAGTTGTCTTTGTGTCTTACCTACGATTGCGCTAGCTACGTTAACCACCCTAGACAATTTCTGCTTGGATTTAACAGTCAGAACTCCATACCACATAGTCATATTAAAAGACATAATACTCTCTACAAGATTCTTATAAACCATTTCTAAAATATTTTTGCTCACACCAAAGTGTTTTAGCCTCTGAATAAGATGCAATCTCTGCATTGCCTTTTTAAAAACATGATCCACATTTCCAGCAAAACTCAAGATACTATCTATGAATGTTCCCAGGTATTTGAAACTATTAACTATTTCTATCTGGTATCCATTGAGTGTCAATGGTTGCAATTGTTCAGAGATTTCACATTTGTTTCTGCTAATCACTAATTCCTAAGTTTCGTGCAAATTTATCTCAAGTGCACTTAGTTTGCACCATTTTTGTATGGAATTTATATAATTATGATACAATTTATCTCTTTCGGTTCCACCTTCAAGGCCGACAAGTGCCAAATCGTCAGCGTATTTAAGTAGACTAAAATATGAGTTGTGAATTTTAAATTCATTTATGTACAATGAGAATAATAGAGGAGATAATATATTTCCCTGTGCTACTCCTGTGTTTAAAACAATTGTTTTTGAAACTTTATCATTAAGGAAAACTCTTTGAGGACGATTCAAAAGAAAGTCTCTAATCCACCAGATAAGTCCACCATTCACTCTTAAATCAAGTAATCTCTGTAAAAGAACATTTATCTTAAATGAGTTAAATGCTGAACTAAAATCTATAAATAAAATTCTAGCATAGTTTGTGGTCTGTTGAATATGTTCGGACACTAAATTGCATAAGGTTAAAGTGGCATCATCAGTGCCCCTAGCTGTCTTATAAGCAAACTGCAAGGGGTCTAAATATTTATTTACATCAGTCTTAATATATGTAGTTAACACTCTTTCCATACATTTACCCAAGATAGATGTAAGAGCTATTGGCCTAAAATCCTTTAACTGATTAGCATTAGATATTTTCGGTACTGGAACAATATTTGATAATTTCCATGAACTAGGAACCACCTTATCATTTAACAAGAGCTGAAACAATTTTGTAAGAACACCAGTCAATTGAAAAGCACAATCCTTTAGCACTCTACCCTTTAATCCATCCGGACCAGGTGCTTTATTTGGCTTAATACAAGCGAGACTAGCTGCTATTTCATGCTCTTTAAGTATAATATTCTCATATGTAGGAATGTCAAGGCATATTCTATCACACTCAGTATTACACGTTCCACAATCAAACCTACTAAAAAAAATATTCAGATTTTCTGCAAAAGATACACCTTGTGAATAATACATTGGTTTCCTTGTTTCTCTCCCCATCATGGTATTTAGACCCTCCCATGCCTGTTTTGCATTTCCCATATATAACCTACTTTCAACCTTATTCTTAAAATCTAATTTAGCGTTCTTAATTCGACTTCTAAGTTCCTTTCTTTTTTCTCTAAATAGTTCATTATCGCCTTTTAAGAAAGCAGCTTTTTTCTCATTTAGACAAATTTTAAGTTCTTTAGTGAGCCACAACCTATTATTTGGATATATTCTAATTGTTTTTGTTTTAACACAATTATTTTCACAAAAACTTAAATAAGATGTGATAGTGTCAGTAATTTCATGTACATTATCACATTCATCAAAGAACAGTTGCCACTCTGTTTCTTCAAAACAGTCTCTAAGCTCCTCTTTACTCTGATCCGTCCACAGTTTTATCTCTTTGGTCACCGGTTTCTCTTGTTTCAGCTTGGCTCGATATTTAGGAAGCAAATGTATAATGTTATGATCGGACTTCCCCAGGGGGGGGGCGGGCCACAGCCTTATAGCCCTCTGATATGTTGCCAAAACATTTGTCCAAAGTGCGCATAGATCGAGTAGGGCAATCCACATACTGATGAAGTGTTGGCAAATATCCCGACAAGTCACAGGAGTTCATATCCCCAAGAATTAAAATTGGTTGGTCAGAGGAGCGTGCCAAAGCGTTATTATAGCTGTCCGTTATTTTATTTGCGGCTTCCACATTGTCTGGTCCCTTAACATATATTAAAATGAAGGTAATCTGTCCAAATTCCCGTGGTAAATAAAATGGTCTAAAAGACACTGATAATAGCTCATAATCTGTGGTACACATTTGTTCATGGATCTTGAAATTTGTTGCCCATCTTTTGTCCACAAAAATACAAAGTCCTCCTCCCACAGACTTGCGAGACTTAACTTCATCTCTGTCGGCTCGAATCATTGTATAGCCATTTAATGAGATATCCTGAAAGTCTTCCTTCAACCAAGTCTCTGTGAAACATAACAAGTGACTTTGCCTAAAGTCACTGTCATACTTGACTTTCACTGCTAATTCATCCATTTTATTCTTTAGGGAACGTACGTTAGACAAGGTGATTACCGGTAAGGGAGGTTTGACGCCTCTTCGTTTGAGCCTTTGACCTATCCTACCTCTCGATCCTCGTTTCTTCTTGGATGGGCGTGTGCATTCTTTTGCCCTGGGATTCCTAATCAATCCTTTACAATCCTCTGGTAAATTCACCTGTAGCCAACAGGGGCGAGACTGGGATAGAAGTAGTAAAAGTTCCTCCCTGGTGTAAACGAAGACGCCATTTATGTCCACTCCTGAGCCAGCCGCGATCAAACATGTAGCCAGACATGCCGCTATCCAAACCAAAAACCAGCGAAGCTCCATGTTGAGTTAATAAAAAAAAAAACTATATATAAAAACATAAAACAAACAACAAGCAACTAAACATGTGAAGCGTGTGAAGCGAAGCACTGGGTCAGCAGCAGAGCCGCGCCCCGGAAGTTTGAGAGTTTTTGTTTCAAAACATTGAGAGTAAATGTTTTATATTTTGTAAATTAAGTTTTGTATTTTATTTTATTTGAGTTCCTGTCAAGTTTTGGTTTTGTTTCATGTTCTTGTTCCATGTCTGTCCTGTTATAGTCATGTGATCCTGCCATGTGTTCCCCATGTGAATGTGCCATGTTGTCATTGGTTGATTGTCTTGATTATGTTTACAGGTGTCCCTTGTCTAGTCATTAGTCTTGTGTATTTAAGCCCTCATGTGTCTTTAATTATTTTTATTATATGTCAAGTATTTTGTGATAGGATGAGTGACAAGTATGGTGAATATTTGGTCATGTTTACTGATGGATCTAAAGACCTTGAGTCGGGAAAAGCTGGAGCTGCTTTCAGTGTACCGAAAATGCAGAAGAGAATCTCTGATAATTTATCAGTATTTACCGTGGAATTGGTAGCTGTTTGGTTGGCATTGAATTGGGTTGAAGAAGTCAAACCAGAAAAGGTTGTCATATGTTCAGACTCAAGTGCAGTTCTGGAAAGTTTGCATTCTTTTAAGTCAAAAGCGAGACAGGACATAATATATGAAATACTAGAAATTCACTCACGGATTTGTCAGATGGGGATAACGGTAAAGTTTACATGGGTTCCAGCACATGTGGGAGTGAAGGGTAATGAAATGGTAGATAGATTGGCAAAGCAAGCGAGTAAACAAGAAGAGGTTGAAATAGTAATTACAATAAGTAAAGCAGAAGCGAAAGCACAAATCTGGTCAAATTATTAAAAAGTGGCAGGCACACTGGGATGCGGAGGAGAAAGGAAGACATTTATATAACATTCAACAAAAGGTTGGGACAGAGAGGGTCACTGGAAGGAAGCAAAGGAAAGAAATTATCTTCACGAGATTAAGTATAGGACATTGTGGGTTAAATATGTATTTACATATTGTAGGTAAGCACGTATCGGGTAGGTGTGAATTTTGTGAAAATATTGAAACTGTGGAGCATGTGATTTTTAAGTGTCAGAAATATGAGAGGGAAAGAGGAAAGATGAAAGAGAGTATAAGAAGGTTAGGGGGGCAAGGGAATTCACTAAGGGAATTGCTGGTGAAATCGGTAAATGGTGTGAGTGCATTGGTATTTCAATTCTTAAAAGAAACAAGACTGGCAGAAAGGATTTAGGATGATTAAATTTATTTTATTTTTTTATTTTATTTTTTATTTTTTAAGAAGGAAAAAGAAAAAAGGGAAAATAATAAAAAGTTATTTTTAGTTTGATGGTTTATGTATGTATTTATTTTATCTCCGGTCCACACTCCAGTATAGTAGGTGGCGGTAATTAATTAATTAAACACCATTAATGTTGGATGCCAACCGCCGTAAAACGACAAAGAAGAAGAAAAATTATTTTTATCCACTGTTTGTAAGTCTATGTTCACATTTTTGTTTTGAGAGTCATGCCACACCATGCCTTTATTTTTGATCTTGTTCAAATGTTTTATGTTAAATTATCTTGTTTTATGTTTGAATAAATACTGCACTTGGGTTCTTCAAACTTGCCTTCAGTGGATATTACTTACATTTGTTCCTTTCTATATTCAATTGTTTTAACTTAACTGTTTCCCTGTTCACTATTTCACACAATAGGCTGAAACAGTTTATTGTTACAGTTTTATTAATTTTAACACATGAAAGAATTTTCTTTTAAATGTTGCAGATATCAAGAAAACTGCATGTAAAATGAAATATCTAAACTAAATTGATTGGATAATAACTAGGATTCTGAAGGAGACATGAATATTTCAAGGAAAACCGAAATGCATTAGACATAAAGCAAAACTTAGTGAGGTGAGTGATAGAAATGGGTAAAGAGAGAGGTAGGCCTACTATACATAAAATACAATATAGTACAAAGAACAATAAAAGCTTATTACAGGGAGTCAAGGAACCTAATGGCCTCTCTCAAGAGCTCCACTCAAAGGTTGTCTCTTGGTCCTCCCAAGGGATCAACAAGTTGCTGAAGTTCAGCCAAGCGGTCATTTTCCATGGCATATTCAGTCAAGGGGACCTCAACGCTGTCTGGCCAGTTAAAAGCTGGTACCTGAGGTGAGTTGGGCACTTCTGCACCCAGTTGAGCTGGCTGCTCATCAGCCTCAAACACTCCCTGAATCCCAGTCAGATTTTGAGCCTGTAGGCGAAGACAGCCACGCACAGATCTGATATGGCAACATGTACCTTGCAGTTCTCAGGCGGTGATGGTTCCACTGATTAACAAAAAGATGCAAGTCCCGGTTTATTCGAGGAAGGTAGATGTAAAGTGCCCAAAGATGCCCCTCATTGTTGCAGTCTACCACTCCATCTTCTAAAAGGGTGAAAGCGAATGGTACACATTAACAACACCTCTCCAAACATCTCCCCACAGTCTCTCAATCTGTTGATTATGGGTGCTCCTTCCCCTCAAAGCACTCCCCCTGTCAGAAGAAGAACCTCGAAAAATCAATAATTTATAATTCAGATGAGAGTAATGTTACATTGTTAATTAATAATTGTTGGCACTGCCATCTCAATTAGAGCTAGGTAACCGGTAACACATGACGAAGGATTAAAAGGACTTACAACTCAGACATTGTTCTTGTCTGTACTTGTGTTGTTGTGAAACGTCATCTTTTGTGGCCCAAGTACTGTCCCAATACACAAGTTTGCATTTTGGCAAGAACGGTTAAAAATCCCGGATGTGTTCTTGACACGCCCATTTTACCGAGGATGCATCGGTTGGTAACTTGTGTGAACCAGTGTGAACTTGACGGCAGAAATATCCCAGCATTCAATTCGGCATTCGAGGAAGGAGAGGCAGGTCAATACAGTAATTCGTTTTTCTACAATTACGTACGCTATTTCATCACTAAATTCACTTCTGAGAACATTTGATGCGAGAAATCAACTGTGTAGATTTCAAATATTGGCATTTTTACGAAAATTTATGGCGAATCGAAAATGTGCTCAAACGTTTTCGGGAGTGAGAATCTCCATAAGTGCCTGCGGGTGTTAAGTTAGCTAGTGAGCCAACCGGCCAGTTTGCTCACAGACTCGTGTTACCCCACAGTCAAGAGACCATTGCAGCCTGGCTGTTATCGTCAATAATTCTCGTTATGTTTGGGTACTGCAGACGGCGTCTGTGCGGGGGTATTATTGCGCAATACCAGCAAGAACACATCGTCTCAAACTGTCAGCAGCGTTCTGTGTGCTCGTCACCTTGTGAGTTCATTCTTCCGAGAACAACTAGCAAGAGCTTTCTCCCCAAGAACACAAGTCCTCGACACTTGGTCAGGTGGAACCGAGGATTGAACCACCAACCTTCCGGTTTGTAGACAACCAACATGAACCACTGAGCCACTGCCGCCCCATCCTGGGGGGAATATAGCAAAAATATAGCAAATTCATTCAGGTACAATTACCAAACACATCGCAAGGTCTTTTGTCTTTTGCTTTTCCCTCCATTGTACCGAAATCGTACCGAACCATGATGTCTGAACCGAGGTATGAACCAAACGTGACTTCTGTGTACCGTTCCACCCCTATGTTATTTCAACCACAGGATGTTATTAAACACAAAATTTGTAATATTTTAATATCATTGAGATTCTTTATTTATATTTTGAATTCATATTTAATATTTTGCATTTTTATTAGTTTTTTTTAAATTATTTGTATTATGTCTATACAGTTTTTATTAACTAGCTGAAATAAGTTCAACTTTAAAATATTTTTTAATATTTTATTTTTTTGTTTGTTTATCCCATTTCAACATAAATGTTTAAGGTTGTAGTTTTAATTAACTGTTATAATCTTGAAAGGGTCACAAATAGACAAACAAACGGTGACCCTTAAAAACACGAGAGGTCATCAGTGTTATTGAAAACTGATTTTTTTTTCTTTTGATACAAATGTATAACAAAAAAATAATCATAACTGATAGCATCAGCATAAATATCGCGTCTAACAACACTGCAAACATATCTAATATTAAACCTAATTTCGCACTGACAATAACACTAATATCAATGACTGAATAAAATAATATCTGATAGAAACGCTAATGCACGTCTGATAATAATATTGAAATCATATTTCTATCTAATAATTAATAAGAGTACTATCACATGTAACACTAATGTCACGTCTGGTAATGACAGCGAAACCATATCTGATAATAAGACTAATATGATATCTGATAATAATAACACTGTCACCTTCAGGCCAGGGAATGGGGAGTTTTCTTTTTATACCAATCTGATTTGATCGTCAAAACAGCTTTTGTTGTTAGAGAGCTTTTATTTTGAAATTATTCATTAGACAGTCAATATTATGTCGATCTGAATCGGATCCGAACGTTAATGCTATCAGACGTTATTTTTTAGTATTTGTATTATTTCATATTTATTTACTTTTTATATCATTATGTATTTTATTCCTTATTGACATTCTGACTCAACGCGCTAAATGGTAGGCGTATTCTTAATGGTTTTCTATGGCAAAACATTTATCATGATCGCGGGAGACACGAGCAACGGGAGTTTAAGTTAGATCAGTCGGAATCAGAACTCGATGTAATGGAAAAACACAACAAGACGTCGTCGGTGAGAGAATTTAAATGAATGATTCATTGTTGGACTCAACTTTCAACGTATAACGTTGCCGTGTAACGTGACAGAATAATAACGTTAAGCTTTAGTTAGTTAGGGCCGTGCAGAAACTTGAGGTTGATTCTCTTACAGTTTAGTGAAGGCAAACAATAAATGGTGTATTGTATTTTTACGAGTGTAGACACAAAATATAGGCTAGGTATTATTACTACAAGTTGCCTTATCTACATTCCTCTCATGGACTTATTGTGGTGACACAGGTCATTCTCTCTTTTCAATTTTTTAAATCAAAACAATAATCCTATTCTTGCATTTCTGCGGCTCTGACGCGCTGCTGTGTGACGTCATGGAATGCATTCTATTCGACACGTCACTGCACTGGAGGCTTAAAGCTGCTCTCACTGAAACTCACTTGTGACTTTTTTGCCTTCAGTCTACAGCTTTTGATCAGTGTGCAATTTTATTTCCGTTTGGGTCTGTTTTTTAAGTACAGTTGAATTGCACATTACAGCTGTGTACGGTTCCAGATCATACAATTTGACCAGTAGGATTTTGGATCAACGTACTATTTTAGATAATGAATTGCAAACAATTTCGCAGGCTCAGGCCCCTGGCATGTGCCTATCCTGAACAACCGGTGTCTGGTTTAGTCATGCCTAGAGTGAGACCACAACCACCGCCTCAACGACACCCAGTCTTCGGCTCTTCTCAGCCCAGAGGTGAGCTAGTCCAGCAATCTCAAACCGGTTTGCTATATTTGAATTCAGAACATATCACTTGAATATGAAGAAAACATAAGTTTCTTCATACCATATTAACATGTGATGTTTTATACAGGCCTGTATCCAGAGCCACCGGCTCAGAGGAAGACGACGACTGCTCAACCTGTGTCTGGTTTAGTCACGCCTGGACTGAGACCACAACCACCGCCTCAACGACACCCAGTCTTCGGCTCTTCCCAGCCCAGAGCTGAGCTAGTGCAGCAATCTCAAACCGGTTTGCTACATTTGAATTCAGAACATATCACTTGAATATGAAGTAAACATAAGTTTCTTCATACCATATTAACATGTGATGTTTTATACAGGCCTGTGTCCAGAGCCACGATACGGCATCAGGGCTGATCAACGCAGGGCTGAGCTTGCTCATCAAAAGCGCAAGGAAGTAAGTGAATTTTGTATATTTTGATCGTTTCAGTTCAAACGAATATGAAATGTTGAAATATTAAATATCTTCTGCTTGTAAATTGTGTGGACTAAGTTTTTCTTTTGACTGTAGCATCTGTACTCTTGTAACCTTTCTCTCTTTTTCTTTCTCAGCATATTTTAGCGTTATTTAGCGATGATGATATACCTCAGAAGGAAAGCCCTTATCATTTACCACCGTTTGACCCAACATTTAAAGACATCAAATCACCCCTCAGAAAAAAGCAGACTTTGGATACGCGGTAAGATATAAAAATACATGTCTTTATGACACAAAGCGATAAAGCTACTGTGATGATCATCAGTGGCTATTATAATTTTATGGATTGAGTGACCTCTTGATAATCTCACTCTTGCTTTCTCTGTTTCACAGTGACCGTGAAAGGCTAGAAGCTGAATGGCCAATGCTGAAAGAGAAACTGAAGCAGTTTCCAGTGTACATGGTAAGTGGCACACAGAACCAGCACTACTTCCCCCGTACTTTTGTCTTGCTCATTAAATATTTTAATATGGATCAATAGTGTGATGCTGACTTAAAAATCACATCTCTATTGCAGACAAGGCAATATCAGAAATAGCCGATGCCACGCAGCTGGCTTCCAAAGAAGAACCAGAGGGATGAAATTCCTTTAATGATGGAGGAACCAGAGGAAACCATAAACCAGGTGCGTGCCGATCTAAAAAGAGTCCTTGATCAAGGTACTATTCGCCCGTCGGTGTATGAATGAGTGAGTGAATGGGTGAATGTGAGGCAAATTGTAAAGCGCTTTGGTGGCCATTGGGTCTGTGAAAGCGCTATATAAATGCAGTCCATTTTATTCCTATAGAGATGAGAAGCGTCTCGAACCAGTGGGACCAAATTCTTTTAAAGAAAGAGGAACAAGCGGAAGCCATATTCCAGGGGAAAAAGCCGATGCCAGGCAGCCGGACTCCAGAGAAGGTTATAAAGAAAAAGGAACCAGTGGAGACCAAAGACCGAACCTTAAGGCAGCTTTATGCCGATGTACACAGACTCCTTGATGATCAACTATCTTAGATCCGTTAATCTATGGCAATACGCAATTGCTCGCAAGCGCAAGCCGAAGCCTTCGCCGTCGACGAGCCCTTGCAGCGAAATGAGCGACCTGCAGCTTTCTCTCTAATCTCTTTCTTTCTTTCTTTCTTTCTTTCTTTCTTTCTTTCTTTCTTTCTTTCTTTCTTTCTTTCTTTCTTTCTTTCTTTCTTTCTTTCTTTCTTTCTTTCTTTCTTTCTTTCAACTAATCTTTCCTTCTTTCTAACTAATCTTTCCTTCTTTCTAACTAATCTTTCCTTCTGTCTAACTAATCTTTCCTTCTTTCTAACTAATCTTTCCTTCTTTCTAACTAATCTTCCTTTCTTTCTGTCTAACTAATCTTTCCTTCTTTCTAACTAATCTTTCTTTCTTTCTAACTAATCTTTCCTTCTTTCTAACTAATCTTCCTTTCTTTCTTTCTAACTAATCTTTCCTTCTTTCTAACTAATCTTCCTTTCTTTCTTTCTAACTAATCTTTCTTTCTTTCTTTCTAACTAATCTTTCTTTCTTTCTAACCAATCTTTCTTTCTTTCTAACCAATCTTTCTTTCTTTCTAACTAATTTTTCTTTCTTACTAATCTTTCGTTCTTTCTTTCTAACTAATCTTTCTTTCTAACTAAACTTTCTCTCTGTCTAACTAATCTTTCTTTCTGTCTAACTAATCTTTCTTTCTGTCTAACTAATCTTTCTTTCTTTCTAACTAAGAAAGAGAGATTAGAGAGAAAGCTGCAGGTCGCTCATTTCGCTGCAAGGGCTCGTCGACGGCGAAGGTTTCGGCTGGAGAATCAGCGAAGTGGAGAGTTCGGTGAAGGAGATTAAATCTTGAGTCCTATGGTGAAATGGCCTGCTTATATAGCCAGAAGCCATGCCCGTTCTGTTGGTAGTTTTGACCAATAAATTTGTTTACAAAGATATTAATCGTTGGATTATTTGGCTAAAATGTTGCATTAACCAGTATGTTATTGTTATAGGCATGTAAATACATTTCAAGTTCAGTGCACTGATTTACATTCAATTAGAAGTAGAAAAAAACTTTTTTTCAAATGTATTGGTTGCAGTTGTTTCAATTAAAAAAAACAAAGCAACTAAGAAAAAAAAAAGAAACAAGCTGAAGTCAAGAACATTTAATTATAAGCTGACATTGTGTTGAGGGAACAGCTCACAAACACACACACACACACACACACACACACACGACACGGGGTAGTGAGTGAATGCCCAAATGTAACAAGGCAAAAGAACAGGTAGCAGTCTTTAATTGGGCTTGTTAGTGATGTAACAATATGTATTTATTTGTCAATTTATGTAACCTGGAATGACCCTTTGAGATACAGTGTGTCTTCTACCAAAGAGAGACTGTCAAGACGGTCTACGCAAATTATGTGCGAATTTCAGGAACACTTTAGGATGACTTCAAAAGATTTGGCTTTATGAAGAACAATAACTTTACAGACAAACACTAAAACGAAATATAACCTTGTTAATGCTTATTGCAAGGATTCAAAAGAAACCATTTTGATTATATTATGTATTCCCGTGGAGTTATTAGCAAAATACAAGGTGACTTATTACCGCGCCACCTTGTGGCTGATCACCAAATTCAGTACACTTGATTTGACACAACACATGACTGTACTGGCTCTCATAATGGTAAACCGTTCAGATTACACATCATGTTACAAAATGACTAACTGCTGGCCGCAAAATTGAAAAAAATAGGAAGAAGTGGGGGAAAATGTAAAAAAAAAGAAGAAAATCAAATACGACTTCAATGATTCAGGGGAACAATCATTTTGTTTCTATCCATTGTTGTTCAAGGGTTATTAACATCAAATACTTGAGAGAGAAAAAAAACAAAATCTTACACAAATGTTGTATATTTACACTACACTTACAGTAGGCCTACTACACACTAACGGTTACTTGATGTAAGATGAGAGAAATGTACATATTGTACATAAGGTAAACTATCACATTGCACTCCCTTCATGATTGTCATATTTATTTGCAGACATTTTTAGGGACTGTATTTTACCATATAAAAAGGGCTGTTTCCCAACCCTGTTCCTGGAGGCACACAACACATTTCCCAACTTTCCATCATGCACATCTCAGTCAACTCATCAGCTCTTCAGTGGAGCCTAAGACATAAAGCAGTCTCAGGAGGGAGACTTCATCAACAACGTGCAATGCTGTTGTGTTCAGGGTTAGGAAACACTGGACTGTGTCTAAGTGAGGTTCAGAAAGAGTTTGGTGACGAGACCAAGAAAATGTTTCTCATTTTTAGAAGAGGTGAAAAATTATACATTCACAGTACATTCAAACACAGTGTTGTACATTGTCCTGCATATTTATCCCAGACTATATGCATGTTGGGCTGGTGCAGTGTAGAACAGGGAAGTCCTGAAGTCACCCCAGCACCACACATTACACATGTCTCTTCTGTATTAAGTCCCTATTAATGACCTGATCTGAATCAGATGGTTTTGATTGAAGAGACATGCAGAATAAACAGAACAGACAGAGAAACCCATAAAACATTACGTTAACAGGTAACATAATGTTTATTAACATTAACATTAATTTAACAGGTAAATTAAAATTAGTCAATGACCAGTTAAAAAAAGAAATGAATAGGTTACCTTTCTTTTTTAACCTTTCTTCGGTTTTTGATTTACCTAGGCAGCAATATTACCAATATTAAACACACACATAAATAAATATATAAATATATATATATATATATAAATGAGACATATAGGCTATTACTAATAGTGTCTACACTGTTGTAAACCCACAGAAACATGAAAACAGTGTGTGTTATGATCATATCCCAAATTAAAAAGGTACAATAGTACTGTTATGTTGATAAAAATAACGACTAGTTTCAACTTTCAATGCATAAACTCACTCGTTTATTTTCCGGAACCTACACAAACAACAGCGCACCTACGGTGGCCTCACAGTGTCAGAATGTGCAACGTAAAACAGGCATCCTGAATAGCAGAACTGTATATATGTATACTGTATGTATTATGTGAACACAACATTTACCCTCCCCAGTAGTCCAGCTGGAAGTGTGCCAGGATCGGAGACGTGGTGTGGAGACGCTTCAGTTCGTCAAACCCTGCCTGGCATTCAGAAGTCCAGGTCCAGAAGTCTTGAGCAGCATCCTCAGTGGGGCCGTGACAGAGGAGTACTGTGGCAGGCAGTGGCGGTTCTACATTGAATTACACCCTGGGCGAGACCCCCTTCGAACTTCGAAAAGTAGGCCTAATACACAATGAAATCTATTCACCAAGTTAATAACATTAAAGATGATGGCCAAATTTTAAAGGAGTGTGTTTTATGTTATCTAATAACATGTACACGTTCAAATAAACTTTTGACAAAAAAGGTTTTATAAAAAGATAAACCTCATATTTCAGCCTTTAAATCATCTTTATAAAAAGAATGGGTCAATAAAGATAAATTCCTGACATTTATAATGCACAGTAGCTTATTTTTTATTATTAATAGTAAAATTCGGTCCGATTTTCCCATGGCTGTCGTTGCTATACAACCATGCTCTGCGCTCTCCACAACGACAAAGAAGTTTTAGTAGCTAATGGATTTCCACCACAGAAAAACGCTTGCTGTAGCTCTGCTAAAAGATTTATTTACGGAGAAGAGAAAAACACCCACGTGTTTGGGTGCACCCCCATACTGAAAAGATTAAAAATGTTCATCTCGCTGCTCCTGGAAAAAATGAGCGCGTCGCTTCAATTATGAGCGCGCTTCCCGTGCGCCTACATTTGAAATAACGACCTCGAGCGCGCAAAAGACGCGATATGTGAACGGCCCCTTGGTGAGCTACCTCCAATCTGGAGACCCCCTTGACATAGCTTCTGTGCACGGCACCTTCTCAGCAAGCAAGGGCGCCATTGCCAATAATTGAATTGAAATGATAGAAAATAGAAAACCTTCGCGGCGCAGAGGATTTTTTTTAACTGCTCGTGCCGCCCCCCATGTGACATGAAAAAATGCCACCCCGGGCGACTGCCCGGTTCGCCCGTGCCTAAAACCGCTACTGGTGGCAGGAAACGCATGCAGTAGGCTGTCATCCCCAAGAACGAAGCCAGCTGCGAGGCTGTCGTGGGGTTGGGGATGGGGCTGATGGTTGCCACATTCGACTGGAGAGGGGCGATGACATCTGCCGATACACGGAACCCGACAAAATCAATGGCTGGTGCGGAGAACATACACTTCTGCGTGTTCAAAGTGACATGATGGGAGTCAAAGACCTGTTCCAGGCGGGCGTTGTGTGTGTCAACATCTGGCTCGTGTACCACAATGTCGTCCAAATAGGCCACGGTACCGGGACAGCTGGCGAGGATTGTGGACATGATCTTCTGGAAACAGCTTGGCGCTGAACTGAGCCCAAAAGGCATCCTCGTATAGCGGTACAGGCCAGTATGGGTGATAAAAGCCGTCAGGTTCCGACTCTCCGGGTGCAGAGGAATTTGTAAGTAGCCCTGACGTAAGTCCAACTTAGAAAAGACCTGGGAGCCGTAGAAGTGGGTTACACCTACGGTGCCCTCACAGTGTCAGAATATGCAACGTAAAACAGGCATCCTGAATAGCAGAACTAGAACTGCATATATGTATACTGTCAGACGGCTGGCGAGCGTATACACGTTAGTTCACCTCTCGGTTTTTTTAACGATCGCCAAAAAGTGCACAAATCACACCTCATACATCGCTCGCTCTCACACACACACACACACTGTTACAGGGTATCCTGTTGTACTGCCTAGGCAGAAGCTCCACCTTGTGGAAAACTTGGGTATGTTAACATGTAACAGGAAGTCAGCAGTTGTTGTGTGCTGCGTGAGCATGTGAGTTCTGTAATATATAAATACACGGATCTTAACCCGCTGTATGCGTAGCGTCCTTGTTCACCTACTTGCAACATGGTGTCAGATAGATTAGGACCCAAAAGTGAGCTTATGTAGCCCATCGCTAACGCGACGCGTTTTGTTTGTTTACTGGAAAGTTAAGTTCGCGGCAAACCAGTTAACGTTAGCCATAACATTGTGACTGTAATATGGCGTCGTCCATTCCGCCACCGGAGCCGATGAAGATGTCTGGTGACCTGAGCAGCAATTGGGCAAGTTTTCGAGCTGAGTTTGACGATTACTTACTGGGGAAAGCCTTAATGTGGCAGAGGGACAGCGACGGCGGCCTATCAGCAGGCCATTTGAGCAGACCATCAAACCTGCACAGAGCATGAGAGGGACAGGCGAGTGCAGGTACTGTGGAACTCAACACAGACGTGGGCGGGACCAATGCCCTGCTTTTGGGAAAACATGCCGCTCGTGCGGCACCCCTCAATCACTTCGCTAAAGTGTGCATGAAAAGAGGCCAAAACACATGCCAGTTGCACACTATGGACGCCCCCTCTGAAGAGGACCATGATGATGATGGCGGCAATCTGGGCCAGAGCTACACAGCACTGAGCATAGGAGCAGTGAACACACAGGGTAAGAAGTGGTTTGTCAACCTCCCACTGCAGAATGGGCCCCAGAGATGCCAGCTCGACTCTGGAGCAACCTGCAACGTGATGAGCATTAAGGACAAAATGGTGTACAAGCCAGGCCCGGAAATGTACATCAGTGACACGCTCAGCAGAGCTGCTACCCCACCACAGAGCACAGACACACAGTACAGGCGGGAAATGGTCTGCAGCTGGAACAGTACGACACCGCAGCAATTCAGCAGACAGACTATCTGAACGTCACCAGCCAACGCCTCACACAAATCCGACAACACACAGAGAAGGATGAGTGCCTTCAGATGCTCAAGACTGTCGTGCTTGAAGGATGGCCAGACTGCAGAGAGGAGACGCCCATAGTGATTAGAGGGTACTGGGCCATCAGAGACGAAATCAGTGTGCAAGATGGCATACTCTTCAGAAGCCAGCGTGTTATCATTGCTAAAACTTTGCGACCGGAAATGCTGAGACGGATCCACTACAGGCACGTAGGGGGAGAGGCCTGCTACAGGCAAGCCCGTGGCACTCTATTCTGGCCCAACATGCAGGGGGAAATCAAAGACTTTGTGCAACAATGCTCTGTGTGTAATGAGTATGCACATGAACAACAGAAGGAGACCATGATGTCACACCCTTCGTTAGCTTGTCGTGAACCTCAGGGAAGAAAGGTGCAGGCCTCTGCTGATGGGCCTGTCGGCGCCCCTGCAGGAACCACTCGAGCCCGAGGTCTTCGACGGCCTTGGTTAGCACGCGGGGAAGCTCTGCGTTGAGGCTGGATCTCACATCACTCGTGCTAGCTTGCGTTGAGGGGGCGGGGTCAGACCCCGTCCATTCCTCATGTTTGGATGCAGCGAGAGAAAGGCTGTAATCCTCGTCGTCCTGAAGAAGGCTTCTAATCCGTAGGTCAGCGAAGTGAAGACTTACTGAAGGAGATTAAATCTGGTTTTTGGCGAAAATGGGGCCTTTTTATAGCTATAGGCCACGCCTAAAATACATTATTTTGTGTTCAACAGAAGAAAGAAACTCATACGGCGTTGAAACAACTTGAGAGTGAGTAAATGATGACAACATTTTTGGGTGAACTGTCCCTTTAAAGTGACGAGGCACATGAATGAGCCAAAACCATCCCGATAAACACCGAAATGCTTTCAAATATAAAGAATTATCGGTATCGGACATAATTTTCATATCAGTGCATCCCTACTCTTGATATTAGCATATGAATCTCAATCAGATTTAGTGTATTTGAGCAGTTCAGTTCTGATGCCTGTAAACAAATCTGTGCTAAACACTCAGAAACACACACACACCATTCACTCACGACACGCTTTATTACACTCGCTCCAGAGTCACTCAACAATACAGTTCAGAAAATGAATATATAATAACCTATATCAGATTCAAGAGTAAACCAGACGAGTGAAATTCAGTACTATGATATCAGCTGAATTCAAAATGAAGTAAATATATCCTAAAAATACCGATTCATTCACTGGTGACAAAACGAATGGATGCTTTTTTTTTTTAAACCATGATGCCCAAATGTAATAAATTATGTATGTTATCTGAACTAGTGCAACAATTACTACTTATTATTCATTTTTTGACACAACATTATTATACTTCATACACAGTGCATTTGAAAATGTGATTTTTAGTTCCCATTTTTTTTATACATTCATCTTTGGGCCTTGCGTTAAAAAAATCCTCCTAGGAGAATATCAGCCTACAGATAGGCCTACGATACAGGTGCTTTATATATTTCATACTCGTACAGATGTAGTATATGCTGTCGCACAGAAACGCACCACTGGTAGAATGTCGTCTTATGGGCCTTTCACACAGGACGCGGAAAGCGCTGCGCTATGAAACCCATTCATTTCAATGGCTTGCGCCGCGCGAAGATGTTTTGTTGCTGCATCGACCAAAGCGCAAGCGCAGCGGTGCGCAGCTCGCGCGCATGCCGCGGTCAAAGTTCAAAATAGTTTTTTTTTTTTTCTTTTTTTTTTTTTAGAAAATAAAAAAAGTTTTTTATTTTTTATTATTGAACACAAAAATATAAAGAATGACAATATATTACATGCCAGATAGCAAGAAAATAATGTACCCTATTAAAAGATTCACAGTTTTCACAGCTTTCTTCTTAGAAAAATCAGAGATCATATAGAGTTTTACAGCTTCAAGAAAAAGGTTGAAGAAAGGCTTATTCGTACTAAATTCACACTTATGTATAAAATATTTAGCTAAGAACAAAATAAGATTGAATAAATAAAAAACATCTCTCATAATGTGTATAATAACCAAGAATAACATTTTATAATAAAAAAAGGGTACTCTTTTTTTTTTTTTTTTTTTTTTTTTTTTACTGAAATAAAATTTCAAACATACAATCATCACAGTACGTAAACAAATATTATACAACAAACAATAAATAAATACAAGAATAAAATTAATACAAAAAATAAAAAAATAAATTAAATAGACAGGCTTACAATCTTATTTATAAAAATAAAAAGATTTTTCTATTTTCAACTGAAAAATTTTGAATATATTTCAGTAATTGACATAGCTTTCTTATTTTTAACCCATTTAAGAGACTCAAAATATATATCAGTTTCAATTTGGAAAAGTTTAAAACATGGCCTTGACTTGGAAAATTTAGCTTTATGAATATGGAACTTTAGCCTGGCTCCGCCCTCCTACGCACTTCCGCTCAATTTTATTTTCCTTCAGTACTACGTCTGGGATTGTGCTGTAGACTTTGGTTTCCAGAAATAATTTTTTTACCGGTCCAATCAGCGAACAGAGGGAGTGGCTGAGAACGATGACGTTGATGTAGCGCGTCAGTTTGAGTTGGAGTTCAGTAATGGCAGCGGAGAAAGACGTGAGAAAATCTATTCGGTCCGTTGTTGCAAAACTGCCGAATATCCAGAAGTTAAAGCCGGAACAAGATCAATGTTTGCTAAGTGTTGTTGGTGGCCATGATTCGGGAAAAGTTTAATTTTCCAGCTCACTCCGCTAGTGGTGAATGAGTTAGCTAAGGCGAACGATAGGATGCAAAGCCGATAGTTGTTGTCGTCTCCTCTTGTTGCACTAATGGAGGACCAAGTGAGGGAGGCAGAAAGGTTAGGAGTTGGTGCTGGGCAGCTCGGCGTGCACGATGATCACTGTGTCACAGCATTTGCGGCAGATCCGAAACGACCGCAGCGGCGTATTGTTAATGATTACACCCAGCTTCGACAGTTGACTGAATACATCACTGTCATTAGTGTCAAATATACATTTAGAATTTAGAATTGTTCCTTGAACTCTTAAATTCGATGAACAAAACATGCAGCTCTCGTTGACAGACATCTTATTCTAAACATAATCCTCTGATCATTCGGACTTGTTTTTTTTTATTGCTTAAAACAATACACAAGTAATAACAGAAAACATAATACAAAAACAAACAAAAAATAATAATAAAAACAAAACAAAAATAAAACAGTAGGGGGATAATATAAAATAAACATGAACAAGTTAAGAGAATTACATGACACTGAAAAAAGGAAAATAATTACAAACAGATAATGTTTTTAAGGCTTTTTTTGTTCTCAGACAACTTAATTGAAAAGAGGTATTTTTAAAATTCTTTCACAAATATAAGAAAGAGAGGTTTAGCATTTAGATATTTAGATTTATGAATATGGAATTCGGACTTGTTCTTTCCAGCCGGTTTCGGCGCATGACATACGTCACGACCACACGTTAGCGATTGGCTATGGCAGATCCTGAGTGACTCTGGGCAGATCCAATAGTTTTGAACTTTAACAGAGAACCCGCCTACAAGGAAGTAAACGTTTCCCAATGGAGCGAGGCCAGACTCTCTGTACAAATGAAATGTACGAGAGTCTGGTAGAACCAGGCTAGTGTCATCAGTCATGGCGTATATCTTTGCTAGCAGCTGTTGTACAAGTCAATTCTGCATTTTACAACGCTATAACTGCATACATGCGCCGGAGTCAAGCTATTATTCCAGCGATCTGTGACAATTCCCGTGTGCAGCGTCGGCGTTGACCGTACATGGAGCGTCGGTTTGGGGTTAACCCAGAGCATGGTGGGATAATTTTATCAATGAAGTTGTGTTTACACCGGCACGCGCATGCCCAGTGTTGGTGAATGGTCACGTGATCCGCGTTTTCAGTCGTCAGGATAGTTTTATAAACTTTCGTCGGAGATAACTGTCTGGGATTCACTGATAATCCGCTGTTACTGGTGAATGGGGCCGAACCGACTCCCGCCTCAGCCTTCATCCTCCCGTCGCGCCGTTCGGCAGTGCGTGCATCCATTCCGGCTGTAGAGTTGAGTGAGGCGAGTCGACGACAGCAGCTTTCCCGCGAGTGGGCGTGGTTTCAGCGCAGCCAGTGGACACGCCCCCAGCGTTTGAGAGCAAGATTACTGCTCATTTTTTCAAGATTTTGATAGCTTATTTTATGTACTTGCTGGCTTTTTTTATCATTCAAATTTGGCTGGGTGACTAATAACACATTTTTCTGTGGTGTGACAAACTCAAAACACATACTTAATTTTGACTTTACAGGGACTTTAATGATTCCTCTTTCATTTTAAATTCTTTATTTGATCAATAAATTAAATTAGAATAAGACACTACAGGACTGTTACCAATCAAATTAAATCATTTACACTAAATAATATACATTAAATAATGTTATGAGATTGTTTTAAATCTTTTTTTAAAATATACAAATAAGAAAAGTTGAAAAGAATGACACTTTTAAACATGAAACTAAACCGCCAGTAGATGGCGGTAAGTGATAAGCGGTGTTATTAAGCGAGTCATTGAGTCATTTGTTCAAACGATTCGTTCAAACAGCTGATTCATCAAGAAAGTAGTCGTTCATGAATGGGTCATTGAATCTTTGACTCAACCGATTCGTTTAAAACACTGAATCATTTAGTAATGAAAACACGGTTGACTGAGATGCGTTCTGTTTCTGCTGGGATCTTTGTTTGGATTGGAATTATTTTCACTGCTAAAATAGAACAAAAAGTCAATATTGCATCTAAAATGTAAGTGACTTAGTCTTAGGCTAATATTAATTACTTATTGAACTGTCGAAATCAGTGTTACATTTTCAATCGTGATGATATTCAGCACTTGGTTGGTCGTGGTGTTGCTTCATGTTATAAATAACGTTATAAAAACTAACTTGCACATTTAAAAAATTTTAACCGCAGTGTGCTGCTAACTGAGTTTGTTTGTGTGAGCTGCAGTTAGGCCTATTTGTTTAATCGAGAGGCTGCGCGAGCCTAAACAGCACAAATTGTTAGCGTCAGTACATTATCTAGGCTACTATCGATCATAATCATTTGTATCATACATATTCAATTCATTAACGATCATATCCTTTAATATTAAGCAATTAGGGAATTAGGTTTATCTCATTTGTGCCCCCCTGAAAAAAATGTATGCCCGTCCGTGAATTTGTGTCTGGCGCCGGGTCTGGTTTTATGTTAATACTTGTTTCAGAATGTTCCATTTACATTTACATTACATTTATTCATTTAGCAGACGCTTTTATCCAAAGCGACTTACAAATGAGAACAATAGAAGCAGTTAAACTAACAGTAGGACAACAATACGTAAGTGCTATAACCCCTCTCAGTTTAATTTTAGTGCAGTTTTTTTTTTTTTTTTTATAGAATAGAAGAGAAGAGAAAGTGTTAATTCAACTGAATCCCTTAACGTTATTATAACCAAGACAATTTTCAGAAATAACGTTTTCATAACTTAATAAGAATGTTAGCAAAACATTCATATTTTTGTTAGCTAGCCTACATTAGTGTGTGTCTCAGAAGTGAATCGTACATGCATCATTCTCAAGGAATGCATGGACTGACACAAATGTTTACCTTGAATCCAATTCAAGTCGCTTTTTAAAATGATCGAGATAATGTCGAGATAATGTGATACTTCATGTCTTGCAGGTGAAAGGTCTTTCTGCTGGCCAAAATTAAATCAAGAACTAAGCACTACATACTGCCTCTCAAAACGTAGGGTAATTCTGACTTTCTCTGCTCTTGAAAGAGAGTTCTCCTCCAGGTGACCAGTCCAGCATTATCAGCAAGCAGCGGAGAGGAAGGGTTAAAGGTCAAACAGCTTTAAAAGGTTGGGAGATTTTCAAGAGTCAGCCGATCTTACAGCATTGTCTTCAACCGTTTGGAAAGAATAGACTGTGCTGAGCATTTTATATTGAACAACACTGCTGTTGTGTAAAGAGGTCTGTGTTTCAGTGTGTGTGTGTGTTCCCAGCATGCATTGCGACATGCATAAATGATACAGGTAATGTTGAGGTTGAGGATTTGTTTCTCACTAAAAAAACAGCCTACAACAGTTTTGCAAGTTGGCTAAATAACAAATTACTGACGACATTTTGAGATTAAAAAAACCTATTCATGTTGCCTTGATTTTTATTATTGCAGTGCAAAATAAAACATTTCAGTATTTTGATGCGTTTCTTTGGCCAGAAGATTCCATAATAATATTATGCATTAGTTAACACGTTCCATAAAACATAGCTTCATGTTATTTGTTGCCCTGTTTTGTACTAGATTAATACAGCATGTCTTTATTAAAGACATCACGCATCATGAGTGATAGAGCTTATAGTTATAGCTGAGCTTATTTGTTATTAAATGACAAGATGCAAATAATCTATGATAATCTATATAGATGTCTTTAAATAATCTAATAGATGTCTTCAAATAATTCAAAAATGTGGTCTATTTTCAACTTCACCTTTCATTCTAAAATGCCTCGACCTGTTTTCCAGATGTATAAAGGACAATCTTCAATGATTTGGCGACATCTTGAGGTGATGAAACAGCATCGGTCAACACATTTACATAATTGCACCAGTTAATATAAAGTTGTAAGAAAAGGCTGTGGGATTTGAGGAAGTGTCCTAAAATCCTAAATTTAATAAAAAAAATATACTGAGATCATTGCATTAAACAGATTCACCGACTGCATGGCAGAGGCATAAAACATTTTAATTGCTTCCAGAAACACACTTTTACATTACACGTTTCACATTTATTCCTTAAAGCTGTTTCTGCACAATATTCGCTGCTTAGCGCTTTTTTTTTTAAAGTTCATCCATGTGCTGCTGCAGATTGATCTTCAGTTGTTCATTCTCCTGTAACAGAAGCCCTTTCTCTCACTTCAGACACAAACTGTCAAGCTGAACCTTGTTCAGGGACGGATTAAGGCGATGATGTGCCCTGGGCACGGATGTCTCAAAGGCCCCCTTCACCAATTTTTTGGACAACAGTGGGCAGGCAAGCCAGGCATTTTGAGGGGACCCCCGAGGGCTGGTCATTTAAACAATCAGAAATGTTAATAATAACAGACGCAGCAACATCTCTGCATCCCCCAGTGTGGGGCCTCTCGCTCGTTACGCTCGTTATGCTTTTACCTTTTTCAAACTGGTGCAGCGCTTACTCGCGGTAGGTAGAAAATGCATGATTTGATTTGTTAAACATGAAAATAACTTATCCGTCTGGCATGGCAGCTCGCTCTAACTTTAACCTAGATAAATGCATATCCAAGTGCGTGTGCGGAGTGTGCAGCGCGCACTGCATGGCAGGCGTCGGCGCGAACACTTGCATGTTCCTATCAACAGTGGAAACAACTTGAAATAGGCCTACTCAATCTTTTCTGGTAATAGGCCTATACAGAAAAGAATAATGCATCAGTCGCAAACTTTTATTTTTGTAAACTCACAATAACAAGAAAACGTTGTGCTTTTGTAAAATAAAATAAAACAAACAGGGCGCGCTTTCATGGTCTCCGTGGCGTGAACTGGAGCGCGTCTCAAAAATGAACTGAAACACAGTGTATAGCCTCACATCCATGATGAATATTTCTATATAAAGCTTGAAATGTCCACTTTTAAACGAAAAAATTCGAATCGAAAGCAAATACCGGCTGATTAGGCTGATATGATATGAAAGGTGCATTTCTCTCTAAAGGCGCATCCACTTTACAGCGGAGATATAGATATGATTGCAGCCGAGCCGACACTGATTTAATTTATTTATTTATTATTATTATTAAACAATAAAAATGCCTAGTTTTTTTCCAGACATATATTATCATTAGCCTGCTTTTGCCGGTGCTTTGAGGCAATATTTATGCATGCGCTTGCTTGAGCGTGGAATAGGCTATATGCCTCCACTCAGTATTTAAGCAGAAATTAATATTAACTTGAGATTAGTCGACTAATTGCTTAAAGGAATGACTACTAGTCGTCGACTAGAAAATCTTTAGTCAATGGCAATTCTAATCAATGCATTTAGGATAGTTGACATTTATTTAGTTTTATTTAGTAGCCTAATTCTAGTATCCAGGTCTTTACGTTAAATTAGTTGAGTTAACAATTAGTTAATGAACTAAAATAATAAAACAAAGATTAAATTAAGATGCTATATAGCATTGCTTGTTCCACCACAAAAGACACTTTTTAAGGCGACAATCCGTTACACATTTGAAGATTTACTCTTGAAGATTGTTGTATTGTATTATATCTTCTGTTATAAAGATGAAGATTGACATTTCGTTAAAAAAATAAGCCCATAGGCTACTATTGTAAAACATAAACAACTTAGCCTACCGGTATGTTCTGCCTTGGTTGCGGTTTTAAACTCATTTTTGTTTTGGTTTTTGAGTAACCGTCTTCTACGCGTGACTTTTATATTACGCAATGCTTTTCACTCGCCGCTAGATGTCCTTCTCAACAGCGCAGCAATACATTAAATTTATTTATTTGATTTATTTACTAGTTAATACTTTGCAACTGCAAAAAAAATCACATTATTCCTCAATATTTAACACAATTTTACTGAAAATAAAAATAAAATAAAAATAATTATTTGAAAAGAATAGACACAGTATTTTACAGGGCCCCCTGCTGGCCCAGTGCCCTGGGCAAGTGCCCAGTAGGCCCGTGCGTTAATCCGTACTTGACCTTGTTGTAAGGTTGCCCAAACTTCCCAAGAGGAGAATAGTCATGTATTAGCTGTGGACAGAGGATAGGACAAGGGGAGAAAAGTCAAAAGACAACACAAATGATATACTGAATTTAACAGATGACTAGAATAATGCAAAAGAAATGCTAGTACACATCAAATTAAAGTAATGAAACTGCATGAAATATCTGAAATGACTTCCCCCAAAGCGACATATATCCGAGTGAAACAGGATATTCATTGAGAAAATAAAGATCTGGAATTAACTGGATTGTAAAAAGCGGCCACTCCATGTCAAAATGATGGCAGATTTAAAAGCAAGTTTACAGTGGTTTGTGGGATTGTGATGGAGTGTGATTTGAATAAACCTGAGGGAGTTTCTCATTCGTCGCCTTCATGGCATTGGCTTTCTCCTGACTCAGCTCTTCTTCACTCAATGATGATTTGTAGAAGGGCAGAACCTTCTCGTGCTCCGTCTCCATCTTTCTGCACAGCTCAGAGCGACGCATCAACCTTTCCCCCTATGGAAGAGACAGAGTGGGTGACTGACTGGATGTTGCTGAGAGTATTGCTAAAATGAGTTCACTTAGTTCCAGAATGACATAATCTCTACTTCCAAAAAATATACAAAACGCATCCCTGTTGCAAGAAAAAAAAAAAAAATTCCTGGTCTACTAATGATACAAGACACAGTTTCTCCTGTTTTTTTTATGCATAAAATGCTTACAGTAAATGTATCATTAAAGGGCATTCTGTGTTCTGATATGGTTTTGCATGTAGCATGAAATTATGATGTTTTTGATATGTCCATGATTCTCATTTTAAGCATGTAAAACATATATAAATATAATAGATTTTAAATGTTGGTCATTAAAGTAATTGGCCAGAGGGTGAAAATACTGTATAAAGCAATCCCAAATTGCATCTCACCAAGTTCCAACATCCTTGTTGATCCTGGAACAACATTCCAATCAACCAATCAGATTCAAGGGCTAGGCTTACAGTTAATGTCCAGTTTAGGCTTATAACAATGGTTAGGGGTTTCTTAACACCATTCTTATTCACTTGTCATTTCCCTCTGTTTTAAGAAGTTAGGGATAGGTTTAGATTTAGAGGTACGAATAGTTGTTAGGGCAATGTTTTTGGACAGAAATGTTGTTGCAGGATCAACAAAATGTAACTATTACTTGAAGGCATAAAGCACTTGTTTGGAAAATTGTAAAAAAAAATAAAATAAATGTGTATATATTAAATGTGGGTGTAATAAATGTACCAAAGCGTTTGTCTCCTGTAGTTTTTTAGCAGCATTGTTGCTTTGAATGGTAAGTTTAGTGAGCTGCTTCCTCCGAGTGGTTCGGTCCGCAGCGAGCTGGACTCTGCGATGTTGAAGTTCCTGGGCGAGCTTGTCACGGTCTGAACGAAGCTGCTGATTTGTTCCTTCGCTTTGACTAGAGCTCAGCTGACAGCGCTGAGCTGTGATGGCCTCCTGCAAAGGTTTTGTACAGTTTATATTTCAATTAAATCATCAAAATGATGAAATATCACAATTGGAAGGAAAGTGCTTGTCCAAAGTAGTCAGAAAAAACAGAATTTGTGTCTGACCTGCAACTTCTGAATCTGCTTATTATGTGCGTCAATCTCTTTTTCACTCTGTTCATTCTTGAGATTCAGAGACTCATATGCTTTAGATATGGTTTCGATAGACTCTTTGTATTGGTGTAAATCCTCCTTCAGCTCTCGCCACAGTTTATCCACTTCTCCTTTCTTCCCTGCTTTTTTAGACATGTTTGCTGACTGTGGATCACAGATTCAAAAGTCCTCAAAAGAGAAGATGTATTTTATTACACAAAATCAGAACTGGCTTGTCAATACAGACAGATAGATAACGATAGATAGATAGATAGATAGACAGACAGACAGACAGACAGATAGATAGATAGATAGATAGATAGATAGATAGATAGATAGATAGATAGATAGATAGATAGATAGATAGATAGATAGATAGATAGATAGATAGATAGATAGACAGACTCATAGATCGACAGACAGATAGATAGATAGATAGATAGATAGATAGATAGATAGATAGACAGACAGACAGACAGACAGACAGACAGACAGACAGACAGATAGATAGATAGATAGATAGATAGATAGATAGATAGATAGATAGATATATAGACAGATAGATAGATAGATAGATAGATAGATAGATAGATAGATAGATAGATAGATAGATAGATAGATAGATAGATAGATAGATAGATAGATAGATAGATAGATAGATAGATAGATAGATAGATAGATAGATAGATAGATAGATAGATAGATAGATAGATAGATAGATAGATAGACAGACAGACAGACAGACAGACAGACAGACAGACAGACAGACAGATAGATAGATAGATAGATAGATAGATAGATAGATAGATAGATAGATAGATAGATAGATAGATAGATAGATAGATAGATAGATAGATAGACAGACAGACAGACAGATAGATCGACAGACAGATAGATCGACAGACAGATAGATAGATAGATAGATAGATAGATAGATAGATAGATAGATAGATAGATAGATAGATAGATAGATAGATAGATAGATAGATAGATAGATAGATAGATAGATAGATAGATAGATAGATAGATAGATAGATAGATAGATAGATAGATAGATAGATAGACAGATAGGTAGATAGATAGATAGATAGATAGATAGATAGATAGATAGATAGATAGATAGATAGATAGACTCTGGGCTTCTTCGTTTAGGGGTTACACTTAGCTTCCCCCCGGTCAAAAAAGACAGAAGCCTTAAAATGTAACAAATTCCCCCCCTTCCGAGAATTTTTTTTATTTTTTTTTAGAATTTTTAAAGATTTTTATGATACTTTGCATTAATTATATAATTTTTATGAGCTATTTTTTCCATCAGAATTAATATTATGTTTTTCTATTATAAAAAAAAAAATTCAATAAATGCAGCATTTCACATCAAAATAGAGTGCAGGCAAAAAAAATAAAAAATTCAAGTGAGAAGAGCGCCATCCAGTGGCTTTAAAAATATATAAAAGTGTGAAATGTCCTGTAACGCCTGTAGGCTGCCTATATAAATACATAGAAAGGCTTTTTGATTCCTATTGTTGTTTTAGACATGATTTCTCTCTCTTATTCGTTTTTTTTATTTAGATATATATTTAGATATTCTAAAATACTTTTTTAGATAAGTATTAGGTTTTGCATTATGATTACAATCAAACAATAACATTTGGTTAGAAAGGGAACACAATGCAAAGATTTTTGTTACTCAGTATTTGATCATTAAATGTTTTTTTAATTATGTTGCAGTCTTGCCAGTTTATCTGTGTGTGTTGGAGGTGTCTTATTGCACTCTTGATGTTTTAGACTCGAGTGTCACCCCTTCATTGCTGTAGGCTACACTTACTTTTTTTCTGCACAGAAAACATTTTTTCGTATTTCCCAATAGTTTCCTATGGTCGGTCATTTTTGAGCGGGAGGAAGCTAACGTTAAGTGTTACTATTTTTTTACGACCCTTTAACATATTCAAATCATCTCCTTGATTATTTTGTGTGTTCACATAGGTAATCTACAACCAAAGTCACCAAGTTTCATCCCCCTCCGATGAAAAAAAAAAAAAAAAAACATTTCAAAACGTAACAGTTTTCGGTCATTTTTGACCGAAGAAGCCCAGAGGGTTAAACTTTTTCCGTGCAGTAAGCTGTAGAAATTGAAAAAGATACACAAAACGTGTCCATTTATAATATTTACAATTGTGGTTGGTAATAATAATAATATTTTAGCTACTAGCATTATTTCCCATCGTCTTACCTTGTGATGTCCCCCTGTGAAACGTTTAGTTGAGCGTTTCCTAGCAACCACCAACATATTTCCAGCGGTGCGCGTATCTTTCAAATCACTAAAATAACAGTTGATGTCCTTCTGACACTAGATAAAAAGTCAAACGATTCCAAATGTACCCCCCCCCCCCCCCCCCCCCGGCAAAATCTGACAATACAGAAGAGTTATTGTTGGCCCATTTGGTTTCATGATGATTTATACCCTGCATCTGTGCTTGAATATAATCATGCACAATTTCAGATATTTTTACTGTATAACTTTGAAATCATGGACCCATGAAGTTGACATAGTACAGTTAGAAGAGCCATTGCATTGTTGGCTCAACTGGGGGCTCTATATCTCAGCTGTGTTTGAGGGTGCGTTAAAAGTTGCACTGGGGCCTTTATACCCATTGTGCTTGCCTGTCACCCTGCACAAGATTAGACTTTTTTTTACTGTTGCATTTTGAGGTTATGCACCCATGAAGTTGACAGATGTCAACTATGCAGTCATAGGAGAAGTTGCAGTTTTGATTTCAATTGCATTTTCTGCCCATTACGCGGCGCTGTTTCTCGGCCGCCTCAGAGGGTGCGTTAAAGTGGACATGAGTACATTATAGTAGAGCTACTCCTCGAACGAAACCCAAAATTTGAGCAACTATTACTGTGGAATCTTGTTGAAGCTTTGAACTTTGCACTTTACACAATGCACAATGAGCCGCCTATTGCATTTTCTGGCCATTTCGCGGCGCTGTTTCTCGGCCGCCTCAGAGGGTGCGTTAAATTGGACATTGTCCCATAATATGACAGCTGTTCCTCTAATGAAATCCAAATTTTGAGCAGTTTTTACTGTATAATTTTTTTTAATGAATTTTGCATTTTACATAGTGCTCAATAAGCCGCCCAATGCATTTTCTGGCCATTTCGCAGCGCTGTTTCACGGCCGCCTCAGAGGGTGCGTTAAATTGGACATTGTCCCTTTATAGTAGAGCTATTCCTCTAATGAAATCCACATTTTGAGCAGTTTTTATCCCGCTTCTGGTATTTTTGTGGTTTTGACGAAGACATTTTCCTCTCAGTAACATTCAGATATAAAAACATAAAATTAACTTGCTAGGGTAGCAGATAAGTCCATGGTAATTCTGTTTAACAGGTCGCATCGTTTCCGGTTCAGGTGGGCTGTTTTTCTCAAGATGCCTTCAAACAAAGAACGTATAATGACAAGAAGTGAAAGCCAATAGAACGTTCCATTGCAACACCAGCGCCCAGCAGGTGTTGTTAACCAAGTAATCAATATTCAATGTGACTTAATAATAATCTTAACAATGTCAAGCTTATTAATAGCCGCGTTTCCATTACTGTTTTGGAGATTTATGCAAGGACTGTATTTGTGCTGGAAAAGGTGGATTTGTATCCGCACTGGTGTGTCGGCAAGAACACATACGACTCAGAGTTTGAAGCAGAGCTTGTAGTTTACTCTTGATTCAAGTTGAATAGTAACAGTGAGTGGTAACAGTAAGTGGTCTGAAATAATAAAGAATAACAATAATATTAGAGATACAAGTAAATCAATAACATTCACCAAGACAATAGAACTGGTTACATTATTAAAGTTATTGCAGTTCCTAGATAATCCACAAGGTGGCGTTCAAGAGACGCACATGGAGTTAGTTGTTATGTGGGACGCCATTATAGTGTCATTACAGGCAGTAACATATACACCCGATATAGAAAACAGCACATAGCACAATATTTACACAAATATAGAAAAATAACCATATAAATCACCATCCAGAGATATCTCTCACACTATGAAAGTACTCATGCATTACTTATATTAAACGTAAAGGCTGAACTTTGGCGCTTAGGCGCTAGCGCGAGCTGCCGCGATGATAAGCAAACGAGCTTGTGATAACTCAATAAAGTACACAAATCTGCTTTAAACGGATGAATAACATCACAAGGTAAAAGGAAATAAACAACTTACATTCTTGTCATTAACTCGCTCACATAAGACCACTACTGAAGGAAAGATGAGATATTAGTCTTCTGCATCGGAGCATTCATATTTCGTTCGTCTCTTACTGACTAGGCACTGACTCACGTCATTCATTAAACGACTCTCTGATTGGCTGAAACCTTCTTAACATTGCCGCCCCCAAATATGCCAAGCATATTTGAACTCTATAAATTAATCAGTATGAGGGGCTAAGACAAGTTCCCTTTGATCTGTGAATGCAGGAAGGGGGATCAAGCGAGAAACAGGCCGGATGTAGGTCTTATCCTTAACTTGAATCTCAGCAGATCTGATATGGCCATCAGAACCTGGGAAGGTCTTCACAACTTTGCCTACCAACCACAATGCTCGTGGTAGTTGTGGATCGATGAGCATTACCACTGTTCCAGTAGAAAGGTCCCCAGCATCTTTGTACCACTTGTTGCGGGTCTGTAGCGTAGGCAGGTAGTGCTGGATGAAACTTGACCAGAACTGATCAGCCAGAACCTGACTCTGCCTCCACCTTCTTCGACCCATGAGCTCTGTAGCAGGATAAACTACGAGTGGTAGTGAGCTATCTGGCCGCCCCATCAGCAAATAATTTGGTGTAACAGGGTCAAGGTCAGCTACATTGCTGGAAGTGTAACCCAGGGGCTTGCTATTAAGCATTCCCTCCACCTCAATGAGGACTGTTTGGAGAACTTCCTCAGTTACGACTTGGGAGCTGACTGTGATGCGAAGAGCAGTCTTGACCGACCTAATTTCTCTTTCCCACACACCTCCAAAGTGTGGGGCTCCAGGTGGGTTAAAGTGGAAAGAAATCTTTTGTTTAGCTAAATGTAGCTGGATCTGTGGAGTAAGCGATGCAAAGGCTTCTTGCAACTCTCTCTGTCCTCCGTGAAAGTTAGTGCCATTGTCTGAATATAACTCGCGAGGTGTGCCACGGCGAGCTATAAACCTCCTCAAGGCCATCAGAAAGGAATCAGTATCAATGGCTGTAAGGAGGTCTAGATGAACGCTTCGTGTCGTGAGACACTTAAAAATGATTCCCCACCTTTTCTCACATCGTCTGCCAATCTTAATTTGGAACGGTCCAAAACAGTCCATGCCTGTACTGTAGAATGGGGGTTTGAGCAGTCTGAGTCGAGCTGGAGGTAGATCTGCCATTCGGGGAATAACTGGTTTGTTCTTCCATTTTTGACAGTCTTTGCACAAATGTTGTTGTTTGCGTATAGCTTCTCGTCCTCTCAGTATCCAAAAGCTTCTCCTTATCTCTCCGAAGACTCTTTCAGGTCCTGGATGGCGAAGTTTACTATCGTAGTCTCGGATCAGTAACTTGGTTACCCAGTGATGTGGGTCAAGGACTACAGGGTGTACAACTGACAGCTCTAGTCCTTCGGCTCGACGTAAACGACCACCAACTCTTATAAGCTGACAAGAGTCGTCAAATTCTGGGGCAAGAGCAAGTAGTCGACTAGTGGAAGGTACAGATTTACCAGCTTTTAGCAGATTGTATTCATCTGGAAAACTATCAATTTGAGATTTCTGCAGGATATGCCATTCTGCATTTTGGTAGTCCACTGCTGATGGTGGTCCTGTATCTTTTAGCCCCTGAACTGTGGCCTCCACTAACTCGCTCCAGGTGTTGTGTGTGGTAGGGTCGGGAATGTCAGGAACAACTACTTCCGTCATAAGTCCACAGAAGATTCCTTTGCGCTGCTCTGTTTTGATTTCTGGTGGTTGTATAGGAGGACAGACAGGCCATACTGACTCAGACTCAAGCAGGAACGATGGTCCTTGGCTCCATCTGTTGGGCACTGACAGCTGAGAAAGAGTTTTACCTCGGGTGAGGTCATCTGCTGGATTACTGCTGGAATCCACATATCGCCAGGAACATTCTGTTGTCAGCTCTTGAATTTCGGCTATCCTGGTTCCAACGAACACCTTGAATCGGCATGATTCAGATTTGAGCCAGGCTAGAACAGTGGTGGAATCGGCCCATAGTGTCACTGTATTTATCTTGAGGGTGAGCTCAGTTTTCAAAAGTTTGGCTAATTGGGCACCACTAAGGGCAGCACACAGCTCTAGTCGAGGAATTGTCAGGCGTCGTTTTGGGGCAACCTTGGACCTTGCTAGTACAAAGGCTAATTGAATATGACCACTGTCATCCTCAGTACGTAGGTAGGCGACAGATCCATAAGCTTGCTCAGAAGCGTCACAAAAGATGTGAATCTGTCTGGTGGTGTGAGTCTGGTCAATGTCTGAAGATGTGACACAGCGGGGAAGTGAAATACTTGCTAACGTAGAGAGTTCTCCCTCCCATTCCTTCCAGGATCTCAAAAGGTCATCAGGTAAATTTGGGTCATCCCATTCTCGTTGCTTGTCCCATAATCTCTGAACTAAAACTTTGGCCCGCGTGGTAAATGGGAGTATGAAGCCTAGGGGGTCATACTGGGTTGCAAGTACCTTGTAAACATGTCGAAGGGTACATGGTCCAGACTTGACAGGACGGGTTTTATACCCAAGGAGGTCTGATTTGCAGTGCCACCTCAAGCCTAATGCAGATTCTTGAGCATCGGTACGATCTTGAGATAGCCACAATTCGGTACTGCTGGATCTTGCTTCTGTTGGTAGGTGGGCCACCACACTGGGATCATTGCTTGCCCACTGTCGAAGTTCAAACCCACCACCGGCAAAGAGGGTGCGAAGTCTGTCTACAAGCTGCCTCGCCTCTTGAGGTGATGGTAGGCTCTTCAAGCAATTGTCCACGTAGAAATTTCTTTCTACCGTGGTTCTGATATTGTCATCAGGAGTGCTATGATCTGTAACATGTCGCTGGACAGCATAAATGGCACAACACGGACTACAAGTAGTGCCAAAAGGTAGCACTTGCCATTCATAAATGTCTGGTGGTTTAGATCTGTCCATGTCTCGCCATAAAAAACAGAGAAGAGGCCTATCTTCTGGGAGAAGACGAACTTGGTGGAACATCCCTTTTATATCCCCGCTTATTGCCACTGGATGTTCACGAAAGCGCAGGAATACACCTAGCAATGATGGGCCCAAGGCTGGTCCTGGCAGCAGATAGTTATTCAGGTTATGGCCTTCAAAGTCAAATGAACAGTTAAAAACCACACGGTTCTTACCGTTGTGCTGCACAAGATGGTGAGGGATGAACCATGACTCACTTTGTGAATGGACTGTTTCAGGTGGGAGTTTGACAACATAGCCCGAGGTCTCTAATTTCTTTATCTCTTGTTGGTAGGCGGCTGCTTTACTGGGGTCTTTCTCTAGGCGTTTCTCTGTGTTCCTAAGGTTAGGAAGCACTGCCTCCATAGGAGCATGAAGTACGGGCATATCCTTTTTACGCAGGAGTGGAGTTGCATAGCGACTTACGCCATCGATCAGTACTCTGACAGTCTGTGACTGGAGCAAGTCAAGAGCTCCTTGGTCCTGCTTAGACCGCGTGACAGATTTCTCATTTCGGTTGGGAATCACGTCTGCTTGCCAGAGTCTCTCAACATTCTGGAACAACTCTGTCATTGAGGGATTAATGGCAATGTGCAGACACTGTTGAGATTTCACATTATCTCCAAATACTCTTGCTGGGCCTTGTAAAGACCAACCAAGTCTTGTCTTGACAGCTGCCGGACCTCCAGGTGGACCGAGACGGACTGGTTCAATCGGAGTGATAAGATGAGGATGATCTGCTCCAATCAGTAACAGGGGACAAGCTTTATGAATAGGCTGTAATGGTAAGCCTTTCAAATGCCGGTATCGTCGCTGAAGGTCTGCAACAGGGTAGGAATGTTCAGCTAAGCTAAGTAGTTCTGCTGTGAAGGCTCCCGTTATTTTGTAACTCCTGCCAGGCTGTGATGGAGTTGAAATCTGAAAGGACACTGAGGTACCGCAAAGCTTAGTGATGTCTTGCCTTATAGTTCTCAAGGCTAAGTCCTCTGC
The DNA here is from genome assembly GCF_029890125.1 of Rhinichthys klamathensis goyatoka. NCBI lineage: Eukaryota > Metazoa > Chordata > Actinopteri > Cypriniformes > Leuciscidae > Rhinichthys > Rhinichthys klamathensis. The sequence goes on along the minus strand of NW_026606766.1, from coordinate 1,599,491 downwards.
CTGGCCTGTAAGTCCCAGTCTACGGGCTGCCGCTGGTAACAGCATAGTCCGTTCAGAACCATCATCAAGCACAGCATAAGTATCTAGGCTCTGTCCCTTATGCTTCAGAATGACTCTGACCACTTTCAGAAGGACACTGCTGAATCCTTGAGGGCGGTCAAGGTATAGCATTTTGCTAGTTGAACTGACTAAACATGTCCCTTCTTTCACTGGCTTAAAGTTGACCTCGTGGAGGATTTGGAGGTGCCTTCCATTACACAGATGGCAGAGTTTCTTTAGAGTACACTGTGCAGCTCTATGGTTGCGTCCACACTTCCAGCATCTGTTATTAGTCTTAATCCAGTCGATCACTTGGTCTTTGGTTAAGGACTGGAATGCGGCACATTGACTCAGGTAATGTTCTTTACTGTCACAGTATGGACAGAAGGCAAAGCTTTGCCTTGACTCTTGGTTGGCACTGGTGGTATTGAGGAAGATAATTCGTTTGAGCCATGAAGAATTGTAGTCTGTCTGACCTTGGCTTTAGTTTCCTTCTGTTGATCCACTCGGGAACGGGCTCTATCTTTCTGGGGCTTATATCCACCAAAGCTCTCTGGATCTTGACACCAGGATTCGAAATTAAGCCATTTTGCTAGATCAAGAAGCGTGTACACTGAGCCAGGTTCATAACTCATGTGCCTGCGGAAGGATGCTCTTTGTTCTGGAGGGAGCTTGGATAAAAGTCGAGCCACATGGGATCCACAATGCAATTCAATGTCTCCTTCTGTTCCTAATGTCTTAAGGAATCCTACTAAGGCTTGTATCTGAAGAGCGAAGCGTTCAAAGCCTACAGTGTCGCCAGGCTGAATATCTGATGCATCCATAATGGCAGCAATTTTGCTCAGGGCAAGCTGATGAGGTCGACCGAACCGTTCAGTGAGGGCTGCCATGGTATCTGAGTAGGGAGTGGATGAATTTAAAAAGGAATCAGCGATGAGGCGAGCATCTGTTAACTTTAGGTGATCTACCAAAATTTGGTACTTGAATAGCTCTGTAGCTTCATCAGGTAGTAGGTTATTCAAGGCAAGTTTGAGACGGGCAAATTCACCAGGCTCTCGACGGGTAAAATCTGGAATGGTTGGCTGCGGACCTCTATAAATGATCTCCTGTCTTGCAGTGTTAGTCTGGATCCGTGGAAAGTTAGCTGGTGCTACATGTGGCTGACTGGAGTAAGGAGAAGGAGGTGTGTAGATAATAGAAGCTCTTCTTACTGTTGTTGGCTGCCTTGTGTCCCGCGTATCTCTGTGAGTGTCAACAGTGCCTGAGGAAATCTGAGCACCCACATTATCTGGAACAAAGGCATTTGTATAAGGCTGCACTGGAGGAGCATTCTGTGCATAGCTAACTGTGTCTGCATAAGGATCTGTATTCTTAGATGTAGAAAGGTGGCGTGGTGCCGGAACTGGAAAGGCTCTAGGAGCCGGTGTAGGCTGTCTGCTTGCAACTCTAGGCAAAGGAACTGGAGGGGTTAATACTTGGAACAGTGACTCAGGCTTAGGAGTTGACCTCTGGCTTTGCGACTGGTTTATCAGCATCTCCTGCATACTTTTCTGGATCTCTATAAGTTGTCTGATCTCTTCCCTCATGGATAGCTGAGTAGCACGGAGATGTCTATTCTCTTGTTCCAGATCATGCACTGAGCTTTGGATATCAAGAGGTAAAGAACGTCCATACCGGTGAGGGCTGCGTTCATCTCTCTCACTCCAACGATCCGTGGTAAGGTACCAGGGCTCTGAAGCCAAGCGTGGTGTTTCTAACGAATCAGGTGATCTAACAGCCCCTTCTCTTTGATCATGATAAGAAATAGATGCCTGTGGATGGGCCATAGGAATATCTCTGTCTTCATCATCCTGTTGAAAGTCATCTGACCCATGTGGTCGCGGTGTTGACTGAGGCAGAAGGACATTAGCTCTAGGCAGTCCAGCATACTGTAATTCGAAATCTTGTAAGTAGGCTGGTTGACGAACTATACGTCTAGGGCGTGCTCCTTCTACTTGATACTCTGCATTCTGGTCCTCTGACATTATTAGTCCAGTGTAGACACAATATCCGGCTCGAAGGACCAAATTGTTTTGGAGATTTATGCAAGGACTGTATTTGTGCTGGAAAAGGTGGATTTGTATCCGCACTGGTGTGTCGGCAAGAACACATACGACTCAGAGTTTGAAGCAGAGCTTGTAGTTTACTCTTGATTCAAGTTGAATAGTAACAGTGAGTGGTAACAGTAAGTGGTCTGAAATAATAAAGAATAACAATAATATTAGAGATACAAGTAAATCAATAACATTCACCAAGACAATAGAACTGGTTACATTATTAAAGTTATTGCAGTTCCTAGATAATCCACAAGGTGGCGTTCAAGAGACGCACATGGAGTTAGTTGTTATGTGGGACGCCATTATAGTGTCATTACAGGCAGTAACATATACACCCGATATAGAAAACAGCACATAGCACAATATTTACACAAATATAGAAAAATAACCATATAAATCACCATCCAGAGATATCTCTCACACTATGAAAGTACTCATGCATTACTTATATTAAACGTAAAGGCTGAACTTTGGCGCTTAGGCGCTAGCGCGAGCTGCCGCGATGATAAGCAAACGAGCTTGTGATAACTCAATAAAGTACACAAATCTGCTTTAAACGGATGAATAACATCACAAGGTAAAAGGAAATAAACAACTTACATTCTTGTCATTAACTCGCTCACATAAGACCACTACTGAAGGAAAGATGAGATATTAGTCTTCTGCATCGGAGCATTCATATTTCGTTCGTCTCTTACTGACTAGGCACTGACTCACGTCATTCATTAAACGACTCTCTGATTGGCTGAAACCTTCTTAACAATTACCTTTCAAATTTTTTGCGGGCGCGAACACTTGCATTTTCCTATCAACAGTGGAAACAACTTAAACTAGTCTATCATTTCTGGTCATACAGAAAATAATAATACATTATTCGCAACTACTTTTATTTGTGTAAACAACAAGAAAACGTGCTTTTGTAAAATAAAATAAAACAATCAGTAGGCTACGCGCTTTCATGATCTCCGTGAACTGGAGCGCGAGAACTGAAACAAAATATAGCCTATGTCTATTTAAAGCTTAAAATGTGCAACAAACAAACTCGAATCGAAAGCAAATACCTGATTATGTAATCCGTGAAAGGTGGATTTCTCTCTAAAAGCGCATCTGCTTAACAGCGGAGATGGAGATATGTTTTTAGCAGACACTAACAACAGTTTATTAATAAACAATTAAAATGACTCGCTGTTTTTTCAGACGCATTTATTATCATTAGCCTATAACTCACCTATAAATCAGGCTAGATCAGACATAGGCTATATGGCTCTTCTCATTCATCACTGCGGGAAAAATATCAATTCCAGGTTCTAATTTGGCCTTAGAAAACCAGTAAAATCGACATGTTTTCCATATTAATTTGTGAATATTTAAAATGTTTAATAAAGGGGCAAAACGTAATTTAAACAAAAATCTGAAAAAGTCTGTCGATTAGGGGTGGGCGATATGAGCAAAAATTCATATCACGATATTTTTCACTGTCCGGACGATATCGATATTATATCGTGATATGAGAAAAAAAAAATTGGAATTACATTTTAGTACACCTTAGTTAAATTACAGGCAAAATATGTATTTTAACACTAGATAACTAGAAAAAGGTGAGGCATTTCATTGGACATAGAACTGAAATGTGTTTTTTTATTGTGCCATTTTTTCTCTCAAAAAGTGCAAACGTGCAACATGAGGTAGGCCTGAATGCACTTGTTATGTCTTTCCACTTTTTGCTCGTCTTGTCATAATGAGAACCGGCAGCGAATGAAGACTTTATTGATTTCAGAGTGAGAGCCTATCTGTTGTTATAGTTTTGCTTTTTTAAATTATTTTTTATTTTAATATCGTTTTCAATTTTGCTTTAAATTTCAGTTTAGTTTTAGCTAGTTTCATTAATGGTTTTGTTAGTTTTTATTTTGCAAACACATTTCTATATAGTTTTTATTTTATTTAGTTTCAGCTTTAGTAATTTTTAGCTTTAGCAGAGCAAGCAGAACACTTCCAGTGTAGACCAAAGCGAGACGTTTAATTTAAGTTTAATGTTTGCACAGATTACAGTTAACTCTTGTGCAGACATCTTAATAATAAAAATAAAATAATGGGTTGAGATTGAACAAAGCACTAAATAAATAGAACTTAAAAGTACAAGAAAAAAACAATGAAAATTTTCATACAAAATAATTCATTAGTGTAAGGAGACAGAATAAAGGCCTACAGTTTGTACAGTATAAAACCCATTACGTCAATGGAGAGTCCCCACAAAGATAGTGGACCAGTGTGTGTGTATGCGCGCGCTTATGTGTGTGTTGTGTCCTGTTATTCATAGCCTAACGTTACATTGAGGGGAAATGTCTCCACGTGGATGATAATATTAGCAGTACATGTTTTGTAAAAACAAAGATAATAATAGCAGCTTTCAGCCTTTCAACCTTGTTGTGGTCGGGGATGAAGGCCCACCTGAGAGCGGCACCTCCCTCGCTTCATTTACCCCTCCAACTCGACGTCAGCGCCGAAAGGGTCACAATAAGAAGTCTGTGTCTAGAGATGCAGCGGGTGAGCTGACTATGTTAATGAGACACATAACTATCTAAAAATATTATGCTGAATAGTAAAGTTGTTGTACTTCTCTGTACCTCTCAAAATCACATGAGAGAGCAATGACAAGGGTCATTGTCCACAAATACAAAGGAACTATTATATCATGCTTGTCACGATCCACACTCAAGGAGACAGAGAAGATCCAAGCGCAGTATATTTATTAAGGGCCAATCCGTTACATCATAATCCAGTCCATGCAGAGGTCAAAATCCAAAGAAGCAATCCAACACAAGAACAAAACAAGACACAGTCAACAACCGACCTAAGAAGTGGTGTGATACAAACAAGGACTCCGTGACACATACTGAAACAGACAGGGTTATATACACAGGGAAATGACAATGCTAATGGGGAACAGGCTGAGTGCAATAATCAGTGATAAAAGACAGCTGAGTGCAATGAAAAGACAAGGATCATGGGGGATGTAGTTCAAGAGTGTGATGGACACCGTGGGGAAGGAGGACATCTAGTGGTGACCCAAGGAACATAAACCAGACACTGTGACATAACCCCCCCTCTACGGAGCGGCTACCAGACGCTCCAAGACGTGACAGACAAACAAGTGTCCAGGCGGGAGGTGGACTGGTGGAGGATCAGGGGGAGGGATGGGGGGCCAGGTCCATGGAGAGAAACGGGGACAGGGAGTGACAGTTCATCTGGCGGCCAGGGCGGAGACGACAGTCCCTCGGGCGGCCAGGACAGAGACTTTCCCTCGGGCGGCCAGGGCGGAGACTTTCCCTGGGGCGGCCAGGGCGGAGAATTTCCCTGGGGCGGCCAGGGCGGAGAATTTCCCTCGGGCGGCCAGGGCGGAGACTTTCCCTCGGGCGGCCAGGGCGGAGACTTTCCCTCGGGCGGCCAGGGCGGAGACTTTCCCTCGGGCGGCCAGGGCGGAGACTTTCCCTCGGGCGGCCAGGGCGGAGACTTTCCCTCGGGCGGCCAGGGCGGAGACTTTCCCTCGGGCGGCCAGGGCGGAGACTTTCCCTCGGGCGGCCAGGGCGGAGACTTTCCCTCGGGCGGCCAGGGCGGAGAATTTCCCTCGGGCGGCCAGGGCGGAGACTTTCCCTCGGGCGGCCAGGGCGGTGAATACCCTTCAGGCGGCCAGGGTGGAAACGACAGTCCATCTGGCGGCCAGGGCGAATCAGGCAGTGCAGGCGGCCGGGACGGGACAGGTCCTTTGGACGACCAGGGCGAAGACGACCACTCTGGCGGCCACGGCGGAGACGACCACTCTGGCGGCCACGGCGGTGAAGACGACCCATCAGGCGGCCAGGGCGGTGAAGACGACCCATCGGGCGGCCAGGGCGGTGAAGACGACCCCTCGGGTGGCCAGGGCGGTGAAGACGACCCATCGGGCGGCCAGGGTGGTGAAGACGACCCATCGGGCGGCCAGGGCGGAGAAGACCCCTCGGGCGGCCAGGGCAGTGATACCGGCTCAGGATCAGACACCGGCTCAGGATCAGACACCGACACCGGCTCAGGATCAGACACCGGCTCAGGATCAGACACAAAAACTATAACAGCCACAAGAACAGAAACAAACACAGAAACAAACACCGGCTCTGGCGCTGGAAGAGACACTGGCTCCGGCCCTGGAACAGACACTGGCTCCGGCCCTGGAACAGACACTGGCTCCGGCCCTGGAACAGACACTGGCTCCGGCCCTGGAACGGCAGACACAGGCATGTCCAGGATCCGAGCCAGACGCTCCAGATAGTCCAAGTCCAGGTCCATGAAGGCAGACAGCACTGGCTCTGCCTCCGGCTCTGGAACAGGCAATGGCTCTGCCTCTGGCTCTGGAACAGGCACTGGCTCTACCTCTGGCTCCGGCTCATGAGCGGGCACTGGCTCTGCCTCCAGCTCTGGAACGGACATTGGCTCTGCCTCCGGCTCTGGAACAGCAGACACTGGCTCCGGCTCTGGAACAGGAGACACTGGCTCCGGCTCTGGAACAGCAGACACGGGCATGTCCAGGATCCGAGCCAGACGCTCCAGATAATCCAGGTCCATGAAGGCAGACGGAACATGAACAGTCTCTGACTGGGCAGACGGAACGTGAACAGTCTCTGACTGGGCAGACGGAACGTGAACAGTCTCTGACTGGGCAGACGGGACGTGAACAGTCTCTGACTGGGCAGACGGGACGTGAACAGTCTCTGGCTGGGCAGACGGGACGTGAACAGTCTCTGGCTGGGCAGACGGGACGTGAACAGTCTCTGGCTGGGCAGACGGGACGTGAACAGTCTCTGGCTGGGCAGACGGGACGTGAACAGTCTCTGGCTGGGCAGACGGGACGTGAACAGTCTCTGACTGGGCAGACGGGACGTGAACAGTCTCTGACTGGGCAGACGGGACGTGAACAGTCTCTGGCTGGGCAGACGGGACGTGAACAGTCTCTGGCTGGGCAGACGGGACGTGAACAGTCTCTGGCTGGGCAGACGGGACGTGAACAGTCTCTGACTGGGCAGACGGGACGTGAACAGTCTCTGACTGGGCAGACGGGACGTGAACAGTCTCTGGCTGGGCAGACGGGACGTGAACAGTCTCTGGCTGGGCAGACGGGACGTGAACAGTCTCTGGCTGGGCAGACGGGACGTGAACAGTCTCTCGACCACCTCCTCCACTGCGACCTCCACGGGTCCCGCGAAACTTGACCAATCGGGTCCCCTTAAAAAACTCCCTTCTCTCCCGCTCGGTGGCTGGGGAAGAGATGTTATAAAACATACCGCTGGATTAGGTGTGACGGAGTCCTTCTGTCACGATCCACACTCAAGGAGACAGAGAAGATCCAAGCGCAGTATATTTATTAAGGGCCAATCCGTTACATCATAATCCAGTCCATGCAGAGGTCAAAATCCAAAGAAGCAATCCAACACAAGAACAAAACAAGACACAGTCAACAACCGACCTAAGAAGTGGTGTGATACAAACAAGGACTCCGTGACACATACTGAAACAGACAGGGTTATATACACAGGGAAATGACAATGCTAATGGGGAACAGGCTGAGTGCAATAATCAGTGATAAAAGACAGCTGAGTGCAATGAAAAGACAAGGATCATGGGGGATGTAGTTCAAGAGTGTGATGGACACCGTGGGGAAGGAGGACATCTAGTGGTGACCCAAGGAACATAAACCAGACACTGTGACAATGCTTCCACAGGAAAAGCAGGACTACACTTGCTGGGACCAGCAAGTCACACTCGTGATATTGAAATAACAGTCATGTGTTTTACATTTGTACTGTATGTATGTGTGTGCCTTCTGTTAACTATGCTGACGACGGCTGGATTTACACGATAAAAGAGGAGACCTGGACAGGACTACTTTGCTCTTCCTTGCAATCTCCAGTCCGGTACACCAGCAGTTATCGGATGCAAGAAGCTTTAAGCCTAGCTAGTATTACTCTGTTAGAATTTGTACTCCTTTTGGAATCTGTAACAAGTATTCTTTTTCATTTTGATTATTTTAATAAATATTGTTAAACATTTATTATAATCATCTTGACTGGACCTTGGATTCTTGAGTACGTGTCACATTCTTCTTTCCGGATCAGGAAGATCCCGACTGAAGGAAACGACCAGAGGGTGAGCATTCTTTTGATATAAGAATAATCACTGTGAGATTTGATTGATTAAAAAGCCTAGCCAAAGAGGCAGCTTACGACAGGGTTATTGTTGTATAGCGAACACGGTTGAAGAGTACCTAAAAAAGTAGACTTATACTATAAAGGGGAAATCTATTATATTTATAATTTATTATCTTTATAATAGAATACGAATTTATAGAGACTGATCGCTTAACTCTTAAAGGCACGACTAAAGGATAGGCTCTTTAGTTGCCGCGGGATTATCCATATGTCCTGGGTAGGATGTAGGATAATTTGGAACGGTATTAATCGTGACAACCTTTACAACCTTCATGAAAACATGACATCTCAAACATACAGTAGCCTGGAACTTTAACGTTTTTTTTGTGCTTGAGGAACTTGTTTTGGTGTTGCACCCGCGTCTCGCAAATGAAACGGCATTCTAAAAATGCTGCGCTCAAGTTAAAAGTCAAACTTGCGTTTTATTACCTTGTTATTTCCCATTCCACCGCAAAATATGCATCCTTTATGAACAGCCGCTTAGCACTAGCGATGTGTTCTACGTTACGGTCCTTCATTGAACGCGTCACAGGACAGCGGTTAATCGCCTCAGCAACTTCACGCGTATGAAGCGCCAAATCAGCCACTTCCTTAAACAGCGTATTCGATTCTGTATCGTCATTAGTGTTAACAGTTGTAAAGAGTACCAAATTGAACAAAACAATATAACTGCAAAATTTGAATTTATGAATATGGTATCCTCGGTATCGCAAAATCCATATCATGGCACAACATAATACCGGTTCACGTTCATACCGGTATAGCGCCCACCCCTACTGTCGATATACTTTTTTCGCGCAGCAGTTGGTGTAGCCATTTCAAATTAAAATTGTGTTCAACTTTGCGTTTTAAAAAGACAACAACCGTTCATTTTTCGTTTTTCAGTTACGGGTTAAAAAAGATAGATATAATAGGCTAATATGCAAATCTGCAATAATGGAAATGCGACTGACAAGCAATGATAGAAATGAATGATGATGATGACTTGTTTGGTAAGCTTCTATTTTAAAAGTTTCTTTCTTTCCCCCCCAAGATTTTCACAAGTTTTGCCAGGTTTAGCCTCAGTTATGAATTAAAATGTGTTTATTGCAACTAATGTAAACTGTAGAGATGCAACCTGGTCATTAAAATAATTTCAAATGGGATTTTCTTTTCAGTTTTTTTTTTCCAGTTTTCTCCCCCGCCCCATTGGCGGCCCTCAGTTCAATGTTGGGTTCCTAAATTGGCCCTCACCTTTCAAAACTTTGAGAACCCCTGGTCTAAGGGGTCTTTATCCTTTTTGAGTAATAAAGAGATACAGGCTTGATTTAACGTTGGGGGAAGAGTCCCAGTCTTAAAGGGATACTCCACTTTTTTTGGAAATAGGCTCATTTTACAACTCCCCCAGAGTTAAACTGTTGAGTTTTACCGTTTTTGAATCCATTCAGCCGATCTCCGGTTCTGGCGGTACCACTTTTAGCATAGCTTAGCATACATCATTGAAGTGGACAAGACCATTAGCAGTTCTCAAACAAAAATCACCAAAGTGTTTCGATATTTTTCCTATTTAAAACTTGACTCTTCTGTAGTTACATCGTGCACTAAGACCGACGGAAAATGTAAAGTTGCGATTTTCTAGGCTGATATGGCTAGGAACTATACTCTCATTCCTGCGTAATAATCAAGAAACGTCACTGCCGTATCATGAGAGCAGCAGGCGTAATGATATGACGCAGCGCCTGAAAATAGGCCACCTTCCGTCAACACAACGGAACTATTTTCAGGCGCTGCGTCATATCATTACGCCTGCTGCTCTCATGGTACGGCAGTGAAGTTTCTTGATTATTACGCAGGAATGAGAGTATAGTTCCTAGCCATATCAGCCTAGAAAATCGCAACTTTACATTTTCCGTCGGTCTTAGTGCACGATGTAACTACAGAAGAGTCAAGATTTAAATAGGAAAAATATCGAAACTCTTTGGTGATTTTTGTTTGAGAACTGCTAATGGTCTTGTCCACTTCAATGATGTATGCTAAGCTATGCTAAAAGTGGTACCGCCAGAACCGGAGATCGGCTGAATGGATTCAAAAACGGTAAAACTCAACAGTTTAACTCTGGGGGAGTTGTAAAATGAGCCTATTTCCAAAAAAAGTGGAGTATCCCTTTAAGAGACTCAGAAAAAACAGATGTCAAAAAAGGAACGAGTTGTACTGAGAATTTTTTATAGAATTCTGACGGAAAGCCGTCAGGTCCTGGGGTTTTGCCAGATTGTAGAGAAGAGATAGCAGCCGCCACTTCCTCCTGAGTAATCTGCACTTCTAAAAGGTTACGAACATCCAAGGATAAAGTGGGGAAATTTAGTCGGCCGAGAAAATCTTCGATATCCCCCTGCGAAGAGGAGTCAGATGTATACAAAGTAGAATAAAAATTTCTAAACTTGTCATTAATAGTATTTGGATCAGTTGTGACCTCCCCGCTATCTAGACGAAGACCATTTATAGTTTGTTTTGCACGTAGCCCTCTCAGCTGATTAGCTAAAACTTTCCCGGATTTTTCCCCACTTTTATAAAAAACACTCCTAGTTCTTCTCAGAAGGGCCTCTATCTCATTGGTTGAAAGCAAGTCGAGCTCTGATTTAAGTTTAAGACGTTTCTTATACAGATCTGGCGTGGGAGACCTAGCATATTGTTCATCTAACTTTGAAATATCATTAGCGAGTAAGATTTGTTTTTCTTTAGAGAGCTTCCTTTTATTAGCACCATATGAAATAATTTGGCCTCTAATATATGCCTTAAGGGCCTCCCACACTGTTGAATCTGAAATGTCCACTGATTTATTAACGCTTCGAAAAAAAGGAATTTGGTCAGCAACAAAGGAACCAATATTAACATCTGCCAAGAGTGAAGTATTGAAACGCCAGTTCCTCCTAGGGGAAGGCAAATTCAGAAAGGTCAAATCAAGAGTAAGAGGAGCATGGTCCGATATAATAATACTTTGATATGCACAAGACTGAACTCTAGAAATTAAATCGTTATCCAGAATAAAGTAATCAATCCGGGAATAAGAGTGATGAACATTTGAAAAAAAAAAAAATTCTCTTTTTCGGGGGTACAAGCGCCACCAAACATCCGATATACCATATTCAGAAAAATAGTTATTTAGAAAAATGGAGGATTTGTTTGCCGTGCATGGTCTAGATGACGAACGGTCCAGTACTGGGTCAAGGCAACAGTTAAAGTCTCCCCCAAGTATAAGAGAATGCGAATTTAGATCAGGGATAAGAGAGAGAGTATGTTTAAAAAAACTGACATCATCAAAATTAGGGGCATAAAAGTTAGCTAAAGTTACATTCTTTTTGCATAGTGTGCCTACAACAATTATATACCGGCCATTCTTATCTGATATAATATCATTTGGTACAAAGGGTACATTCTTATTAATCAAAATAGCCACACCTCTTGCCCTTGCCTGGAAAGAAGAGTGAAAGATCTGACCCTTCCAACCACGATTGAGGTGATTGTGATCCGTAATGCGTAAATGGGTTTCTTGCAAGAAGGCAACCTCTGTTTTGAGCTGTCGAAGATGAGCAAGAACTCTGTTTCTCTTAACCGGTTGGTTCAAGCCCTTGACGTTCCAACTCAGAAATCTCAACTCTCTACCCAAAAGAATACCTATCAGAAGCCTGTGATCGGAGAGTGAAAATAAAAGAATTACAAAAATTAAAATAACATAACATCAACAAAAGAACAACAAACATAAAAGTCATGAAGTCAGCATGACGCCATCCCATACAAAAACCCAACCCACCCACATAATCAATCCACCCCTCAAAGAACATTACAATGACAGCAAAACTACCCACTAGAACAAGAACAAAGTGTTCTGAACACTTCCTTATTTCGCCTTACCTTATATAATCCTCAGTCCCTTAAAGCAAAGTATCCTCATTATACAACATATAGATAACATTACCATATCAAATAGTATGTTTAATATACGAGCAGACCAATGGCATAACTATAATTGGTTCACGAAGTATGAATACTTAAACATTCGACCAATATAATGAGCACATGGCAAGCCAAAATAAATGACACTGTAAAAAAAAAAAAAAAAAAAAAAATCCCCTAGTAAACAAAAATAGCAATCAAACTCTTGCAAAAAAGTATTTGTGATTAAACCAAAGAATAAACGAGATACATCATACAACAAACCTAGTTCACGCACCAGTGGGGCTCGACAGCCTTAGTCAACGGGTTGGCGCGTATGGTTGGGTTGCGGAGAGATTGTGAGATTGTGGTTAGGTCTCAGCAGCAGGAGGGACGTAGAGGTCAGTAAGCTGGGCTGAGTTGAGTGGGGGACGGAGGGGGGTGATTTTGGGACGCAAGAGTCACTGTCTTCATGTTTTATCATTTACGACTGTGCTATGGAAACCATCATTATGAACAGCAGCTACGCTAATTATTTTCCCTTTGCTTTTCTGCTGTTATCTCGGGACGCGAGTTCCGAGAAAATGGCGTTCGTCAGCTCCAGTTTGTATCCAGCCTCTCACGGAGACTTCAGATGCTCCAATCACAAAGCCTGTGAAGTGACGACTCAACACGGGCGATATGGACTGTCTATGGTGGACGGCACTGATCCTCAACTACTCGTCTTAAGACCGGCGTGATTACTTGGACTTCCAAAAAATACTCTAAATGTTCCGATCCAATCTGACTTGTAATGCTGCCCGAATCATACACTGTTCCTTCGTTGGCCAGAGGAGAACTGGCCCCCCGACTGAGTCTGGTTTCTCCCAAGGTTTTTTTCTCCATTCTGTCACCTGATGGAGTTTGGGTTCCTCTCCACTGTTGCCTTGGCTTTTGGCTTGCTTAGTTGGGGACATTTAATATTCAATAATATTATTGATCTGCCTTACTTAAGGTGGACGTTGACGCAATTTCTTTTAGAAACAAACTTTGTTATATTGTTTTCATGTTATCACTGTGAAGCGCTTTGATACAATCTGTATTGTAAAAAGCGCTATATAAATAAAGGTGACTTGACTTGACTTGACTAGTTCAACAGTAGTATCAGCTCAAATTCAACAGCACCAATCATTCATTAAAGACGTAGAAATGTCCCCATGATGTAAATCACTTCCAATTAACAGTAAACCGTTTATATAATGTCAGAGAGCTCAGGATAAACTAACGTAGTTAAGTCAGTGTTGTACAACGGGCTCCTTCGTGACACAAATAGTATATAACGTTATAAGCCCACCGCTCAAGTTGAACGACCGTCATCATAACGCTAAGAGGCGCTACGGTGAGCCGTCAAAAATTCCTTGGCCTCATCCACCGATGCAAGCATCTTTTGCTCACCTTCCTTAGTTAGGATCCTCAGCCTTGCGGGGAAAAGAAGGGATGGCTTAAATCCAAGATTATAAAGCTCTGCCATTACCCCACGATATTGAGCGCGCTGTTCCAGAACTTCCGGACTGTAGTCATCATAGATGGCGATCGGGTTGCCACGGTATTGCACGGATCCTCTTCTTTTACGAGTGAAGGGTTGGTCAAAATCCCTTGCCTCTTCAAATACATATATAATCATATATCATTTTGAATGGTTATATACTTCCTTTATAAAAATCAATAATCAAATATATTCATTATCACATAATAATTTTTATATTCTTTGTGCTTGTGAAATTATATTTTCTTAAATGCATGGATGTAAGTAACCAGTTTCTTTTAGGTGCATTCCAATCTTACTTTGAGATTGCACGTAGTACACGCAGGACACGAAGGCCACGGAACCCACAAGGCCGTTTGTCTCTTTCTCTGGGATCAGTAGAAAGGTTAGAGGGTCCTAAAGGCAGCGTGGGCACATATGATTCTTCGCTGGACATATGGTCAAGCTATATTGAGCGTTACTATCAAACTTTAATTGTTGTATTAAAATGTATTCTTTCCAGTGTATATTTCCTTCCTTGGGAGTAAATGCCAGTGATCTGTTTTTCTCCCAAACGAGTGAATATTTTAGCAGTATGTTTTGGTATACTTAACTGATAATAAGGAGCTCAGACTCTCTTCAGCCTTGATGGGAGCTGTTATTTGCTAGTGTCTGTTATTTGTGTGTGTGTGTGTGTGTGTGTGTGCGTATGACATTAGGTTCTGGACGTTCGGACCAGACACCCCGGCGCCCTTCTCTAACCTGCGAGGCAACCACAGACCTAAATCTAATGAGTGGACGACAACTATCTTTACTAATGGCGATAGGCACCCCTATCTCCTCACATGTGTTAAATTGTTTAGGCTTTCATGTTTCTTAGCCAATGAGAATCATTCAACCTGTAAGCAATGACGTAGCTTAGACCTTGGAAATGGTATAACTGCTGTGATCTTTGTAACTGTAAGCGAGGCGGCCTACGAACTCCTGTGTGAGTCTTGAAGCTGACTTCTGCTGATGAAAATGCAAACTATCTTCAGTAAAACTTTTCTTTAATTTTTTATAATTCTGACTCCGGGTCTTCATTCTTCATATCTGGTTCTGGGTCTTTAACTGTATACCCCTTACAGTTATGGTGGAGGATGCGCTGGCAATTATTCTCGGTGACACCCCTGGCAAATCAACAAACAAGGTAGTAAGCTTTTATTAATTGTTAGGGCTGTCTGACTGGAGGAGATTTTGAAGGAGAGCGGGAGAGCTTCACTCCGATGAGGCGAGTGAAGGAGTAAGTTAATTATACTGCTGACAGTATAAGAAGTCGCTGAGAGCGTCGTTAAGGGTAACGGCAGCAGACAGCGCAAGCGAAGTGTGCTCTGTGGGGGCCCCGCTGGGCATTACTGGTGTAGCACCACCCCAGCAGAGCACGTCCCTGGGCTAGAGGTCCAGTGGCACCGTAAACCTGCTCAATCTCTTCCATTTCAGATAGGGGATCCCCGAACTTAGTGAAGTGAATCAGGCAGTTAGGGATACTAACAATAATAGGGTTGTTTGCCAGGGATGCATCAGGAACAATTGCGAGAGAAAAATTTAAAAAGTTGTGACCCAAATTGGCATGGACCAGTATATGTAACTGTGATTTTGGAGTATACTTTGCAGTTTCATCACGCAGAAGCCAAGCTGTGTTGTTCAAAGATCGCCGCCTCCATTTCTGCAATAACTTCAGGTGAGTATGAACCATGATTAAGATATGGCAGAAAAATGTAATAAGATATGACAGTAACCGGAACAGTCCTGAAACAAATAGTGAGACAGGAAAGCAAACGCTGTAAGCAGCTGTGCTCTAAAGCCCTCACTTTAAATAAATTTGCAGAAATGATTAAGTAAATGGTAGTCAGGATTTTGATTCGGATTGGAAATTTAAACAACTTGACTGGCTACAAACAAACAAAGAAACGGAAAAATTAAAATGTTTAGCCTCGTATTGCTTACGATGATTACAAGAAGCAAGTGAAAGAAATTCTGGGTCTGGGATAATTTCCCTCGACAAGCGACTAAAGTTAAACAGACACTTTGTGAAAACAACTTAGAATATTTTGCAGCTTATGAAAATTAATGTTCTGCCAATAATAATGATGAAGATTATGATTGGGCTATTATGATTAAATCCGCCACTGGTGGACTGTAAAAGAATACAGAGAACTGCTTAATCAGTGGCTCTGTTTGCATTCCTGAATGGGACACACTGCTTCAAGGGTGTGATGCTGTAGTTGAGGCTGAAACAAATTCACCAGATGACAGAGAGTGTTTTAATGGTAGTCATCAGGACCATTTAATACGTAACTGTAAATTCCCACCGAGAAGGTGTTTAAAAATATGATAAAATGACAACACACTTCTGGTAATAATATTGGTTTGAAAGTAGATCAGTGTTTAAATGACGACAGTGACATTTTTCGTCTGAGAAATAAGAGATAAAACAAGGTCAAAAGATTGAAGTCTTAAAGTGAATCCTTTTGAAGAAAAGATCTATAATAGTAATTTTTATAAGTTGAAGTAAAATTAATGACTCCAACAAATGTGAGTTGCAGAATATATCAAAGTAACTAAAAGGATGATTGTGTTGCAATTAAAATTTTTAAAAAGATTTTAGATGATATAGAGAGACTAATCTCACAGATGATTTACAATAACTGCAAAAGTATCACAAGCAGAGAGTGCATGCCTCGTCAAACTTAGTGTGAATCCTAATTGGAGATTGATAAACTCCAAGAGAAAACTTAAGTCAAATATTAAACTATGGTTGAGAACTTGACAATTAAAATTGAGATTGAGAAATGTGAAACGTTATTGAGAACTAGAATAATTATTTTTATGTAAAACAAATAAGCAGAAGCCGTACTGGATTAACAGTTGCTAAATGCTGATTAAACAAACAGCTTGAAAAGTTGACCATGAAAGAACTAGAAGCTGATGTTTTGCTTTCAAAAGATAAGTTTGTTATTGGCTGTAATGAAACAGTTTGCTTATCTGAATCTGATGTGTGCTGTGGCTGAAACTGCCAGTGCAACAGACTCAATCTGAGTGGAAATTTGTAATGCCTAAATTTCCTGATGTGTGGGCAAAAGACAAATATAAATAATATGTTTATTTGAAACCGTATGTAATATCTGGCAAAGATGCCTTAAGCTGGGATAGAGTTAAAAGATGGTAGATAAAGTTAGACGTTCAGAGTGGAGTGTACCAGTCCCTCCCTCATTCAATGTCTCTCTCTCAGTCAATGTCAGCTAAAAGCTGTTACCTGAGTCGGTGTCATAAGTGATAATAAGCTATTTGTAGTGACATCTTTGATTAGGTTATTTTAGGACCAGTAACTTCTTTGTCTGATCTTAGTCCCCACCATGAAACGGGGGAGGGGCCGACGGAAATGTACACTGAATGTACGGTTGTGATCTAAATTCACTGAGTATAATCCAAGTAGCTAGGTTGCTGCTTTTAAGATAGTTAATGGATTTAAGTGATTAAATACTGTTGTTATTGACCTGTCTCCCTATGTGAACACTATTAGGCAATCCGAATGGCTCTGGTGACTCTTGAACGTGCCTTTCCTAAGCTCTAGAAAACAGCTGAGTTCTGTTGAAGCAAACAGCCTGTGATGGGAAAGAGCGGTCACCAGTGGGCACGAGTGGCCATCTCTATGACGGGTAAGACCTTCTATTGGCCAGACAGGGGGCAACCCAAGCCAGAGTGGATCACGTAAAGTCACTGGGCATCTCAAGATGGAGGTGTTTATGTGAGAAAGGTATGAGAGTGGAGCGGATGACTGTGAGGCCAGCAGCATCCTTTATCGTTAGGGCGGATGAGCTGTGAGGAGTTACAGACAGTCTGACCCAGAAACGTGAGTGTTCCTCTAATACCAATCACCAGAAACCGCATTCATTGTATGGCTTGTTTTTTTTATTGTTACAAGCGTCTGCAAATATGCCAGGGGAAAACACCCTGATGGAGATTATAGATAAAGGGCTAACAGGAGTGGGCTTTCAAGAGCCAGCTGAGGCCATGAAGTGATTCCCATTAGTTGTTGTGGAGACAGTAGCAAAACTTTTTATGTACTGGTTTGCCTTATGGGCAAGGAAAATCATAGTGTTGATTTTGAACTAATAGGTCTATGACATAGTTTTAACTCCTGAAGGTCGTTAGACATGGTGGTGGCTAAAGATGAAGACAGCTTTTGTAGATTTGAGAAAAGTCTGGATAACAAGGTGAATGGTCAAAGGTTATTGTAATTAATTTAATATTACATTTTGTCTAAGTTACAGCCTTAGAAGGCTGTTGAAAAAGATTATTTATTTATAGTGAGAGAGACTGCTTGAGCAGAGGAAGGGATGGTAACTGTGTCTGTCTTTCCATTATTGGCCTGCTAGAGCAAGCTGAAGCAAAATAATGATAATGAAACAAAACAACCCAGCTGACCTTGTTAAATTCTAATGAATAATGAACAAGACATGCTTTAAAACTGGTTGGGAGACCATGTAAAATTAGGTAGAAGCTACCGGAAAATGGGAAGTTTAAAATCTTATTTAAAATTTAAATCTTTTAGCAATAATATAAAGAAAAATTAATATTGAAAATGAGCAGTTAACATATGTGTGTCTAGTATGAGTGCGTGTGATGGTGACAGCACTTTATGTCTTGTATGTATTAGTTTGGGGTACTATTATTTCCTGATTTTGAGGATATTGTGTCATTAACCTCTGGAATTAGTGTTTTATCATTACAGATGGGTTAAGTGAAATGACCAACTTTAAAAAAGTTGATAATTCTAAGTCAATCTGATGAAAAGACAATGCAGAACATGGGACGAGCTTTAATTGGAGTGGTTTTCCAGCTCTGTCTGCTATTGGTAATTATGAATGCTTTTGTCATTTATGATATTGAACTGAATTACTCTCTGGATTAGTATTTTATATAAATTGGAATTGTAAAGAAGATTGCCGTCCATTATGGGGTAAAACTCTTGTCTAAATTCAACTGAGGGTCTAAATTTAAATAGACCACTAGGTGGGATCATAAGGTTAAACGTAGGGAAAAAAAAAGATATATATATATAGACTTGACGGCAGAGAGACAAAGTGGCACATTGGCTAAGTCACTATCCAAATTATCCAGAGTGAGCTCCCTCATTTTTATTGAAAGGCCGGAGGGCGAACAAAGAAGGAGTGAATATAACTTCTAAAAAGAAAAGGTTTTATTTCTCAATCCCTTGAATGTATGTATGACATTAGATGTCTAAGAAAACTACAATTTAATAAAGGTAAAAAGAGAAAGCAGCTATATGGCTGTGGGCTGGGATCTGAGTAACATAATATTTTGGTTTCTGTAAAACTGTAAAGATAAGTGGAACTGAGACAAATACTGTGAGAAGTAGTTATAATGAAAAATAAAGTTGAAGTTAATGATAAGAAAACAAGAGTATTGAAGAATTAATAAAATACCATGATTTCCCTAACGAGGGAACTTTAAGTGTCACTAGGCTGACAGTGGTGAGAGACTCGGATGCAGAAGGAACTGGCATGTAGGGCAAGATGGAAGAAATATAGTAGAAGAAAATGTATGTTATGAAAATACAATTTCTGATAGGATTTATGGAAGTCAAATTAAGTTTAAATGGTATGAAAAAGGTTAGGGTTAGACATTGTATGATTGACAGGGATTCAAGTGATATAAGGATAAGGAATGAACAAAAGCTTTATTAAGCAGAATGGGGAACGATCCTATATTTTAGTGGTAAAGTAATGACTGAAATGATGATGTGAATTTGTTTTATTTTATTTCTATTTTTGAAACAAACAAAAAGGGTATAAGATGTTATACAATTAAAATGGTACATGCTATGTGACTGTAAACTGAAGGATGATTTCAGTAAAGACTTAAAGTGCTTACATCGATTATTATGGGTCTTAATTATTAATATTTTATTGTTTGTTGTTTATTTTTAGTTAGACAACCATTGTGTTTTAAACCTAAAGGGTCTATAAAAGGGGTAGTGAAAATAATGGATTAACCATCCAACTTTGTTTATAATAAAATGATTTGGAAATCATAATTTTATAAATAAATAAAAAACTAGTGCATATATTCTGGTACTCATGATTATAGAAAATGTCTTTATTTAGGATCTGAGTAGTGACTGTGGATCTAGCCCATGCTAGGAATACAGCAATAGTGCTTGCTTATTTAGCCTGGCTTCCAATATGTACTTGTTTCGTAATCAGTTAAGTGTTTTATAAAAATTTTAACCTGACTGATAAACTGAGGAAGAATGACATTGATGTCCTGTTGTGAGTGGAAGGTGGGAGAGCCTCTTAATGGGGACTGGAATTTGTAGTATCCAGCATGTCCGTGACGAGGTGAAGAGACAAGTGTGACCCGTCAGGGGAGCATGTGTCACCACTCCTCCCTTCCGTAGTGACCTCACTGGTTAGACCAGACGTGGCGGTATTGGACCCCACATTGGTCTAAAACGGGGGACTGAAGGGTTGGTCAAAATCCCTTGCCTCTTCAAATACATATATAATCATATATCATTTTGAATGGTTATATACTTCCTTTATAAAAATCAATAATCAAATATATTCATCATCACATAATAATTTTTATATTCTTGTGCTTGTGAAATTATATTTTCTTAAATGCATGGATGCAAGTAACCAGTTTCTTTTAGGTGCATTCCAATCTTACTTTGAGATTGCACGTAGTACACGCAGGACACGAAGGCCACGTAACCCACAAGGCCGTTTGTCTCTTTCTCTGGGATCAGTAGAAAGGTTAGAGGGTCCTAAAGGCAGCGTGGGCACATATGATTCTTCGCTGAACATATGGTCAAGCTATATTGAGCGTTACTATCAAACTTTAATTGTTGTATTAAAATGTATTCTTTCCAGTATATTTCCTTCCTTGGGAGTAAATACCAGTGATCTGTTTTTCTCCCAAACGAGTGAATGTTTTAGCAGTATGTTTTGGTATACTTAACTGATAATAAGGAGCTCAGACTCTCTTCAGCCTTGATGGGAGCTGTTATTTGCTAGTGTCTGTTATTTGTGTGTGTGTGTGCGTATGACATTCTATGTAGGTTCTGGACGGTCGGACCAGACACCCCGGCGCCCTTCTCTAACCTGCGAGGCCACCACAGACCTAAATCCAATGAGTGGACGACAACTATCTTATTAATGGCGATAGGCACCCCTATCTCCTCACATGTGTTAAATTGTTTAGGCTTTCATGTTTCTTAGCCAATGAGAATCATTCAACCTGTAAGCAATGACGTAGCTTAGACCTTGGAAATGGTATAACTGCTGTGATCTTTGTAACTGTAAGGGGGGCGGCCTACGAACTCCTGTGTGAGTCTTGAAGCTGACTTCTGCTGATGAAACTGCAAACTATCTTCAGTAAAACTTTTCTTTAATTTTTTATAATTCTGACTCCGGGTCTTCATTCTTCATATCTGGTTCTGGGTCTTTGACTGTATACCCCTTACAAGACGTTTTGGCTTCACTTTTGAAGGCTTGTGCGGCACGCTTGGTAGGGACCCTCATTATGTTACTGTGTTAGTGTGGGGCTATTTTGAGCCTTGTTAGTGGTATAAACTAGCGATTTCTTTTTACTTATTAAATGCCCCCATTACTAGCGTTATACGCTAAACAGTTTTTAGAGATAAAACTCTTTACATTCGATTATCATGAAAACAAATCTCAGAGAACGGTTGACTAGATACCAATGTTTTATTAGACCAAAGGTTCATTTTGCGCCGGAGTTCTCCTTTAACAACAACCCTTTAGAAAACGTAATTCCTTTGTGGATCCTCTTGATCTGCTTTCTCGATGTTCCCTTTCGAGAGGTCTCTCCTATTGCGTAAGTAGCTTACGCTATGGGGAAAACTCCTTTTCTCGAGAAATATTGAAGTCTTTATGTAAAACGCATTGCAGCTGCACAGCAGACAGCAATGAGCGAGGCAGCTCGGTCATTGGCTGTGCTGCGGCAACTTGCTCGAACCAATGACGGGGCGACTCTGAACGCGCGACCAATGAGCGTGCTTCGCGCCCGCGCGCATCAGAGCCCGCCAAGATGGGCGTGGCCAAGGGCTATATATTGGGCGCACCGTCATGAGAGTTCTTTAGATTTAATCTCCTTCAGCGAACACCTTCTTCGCTGGATCCTCCGGATTATTGAGAGTCTTCGCCGCCGTGGAAAAGCACACCAGCGGGATTGCTACGAGGACGTCGGCACCTTCAGCCTCCTTCGAACGCCATCCTACTGAGCCATCCGGCGCGCTACGCACGCAAGTATCCTTTTACAGCTGTTCGCCCTGCGACGTTTGTAAAAGAGCAAATTTCTGAGGCATTGTTTCAAATGCCTTCCTGCGCGTCGTGTAGAGGCCTTCTCCCGGACGGGGATCGTCACATCATCTGCGCTCGCTGCCTGGGCCGGGACCATGCAGAAGCTGCCTTGACCAAGGGCGGATGCCCTGAATGTGATGACCTGGGTCTCTCCGCACTGCGCGCTCGCCTCGCCGCCTTCGCCGCGAGCGAGCCCACCGCCGCCATTCCTCTGTTTGAGCCGCGCAAAAAGAAGCGCCGCTCACAGAGGCTTCCTGAACCTGAGCTCAGTGACGTCACGCCGAGCCAGTCTCCGCGTGCTTCACCGCCGCTCTTGACTTCCCCACCGCCGGTTCAATTCACTCAGTCGGACCAACACCCCTCCAACAGAGCGGTGGGCCTTGTGACTTTCGGCGCGTCCGAGGACGACGGGGGAGGAGATGACAGCTTATCCATCGACGCTGCATCTGATGACTGGCCAGGCTCCACTTTCGACCCCGCGCCGTCGACGCTAGCGAGCACGAGTGGGGGCTCCACTATGACACGGAGATTGTTTGCGTCCTCTCAAAGGCCGTGGAGGACCTCGGGCTCGATTGGTCTTCTCCCGAAGAGCCAACCCGAAGCCGACTGGACGAGTGGTTTCTGCAGGGGCGCCAACAGGCCCCTCGGCAAAGGCCTTCTCCTTTCTTCCCGGAAGTCCATGACGAACTCACCAAGTCATGGAAAGCCCCGCACTCTGCACGCTTGAAGCCTTCTTTTTCTTCGTCGCTCTCCTCTGTGGACGGCGCGAGACCGTCTCAGCCGCAGCGAGCCAGAACAGCCCCCACCGCCTCTCAGCCCGCGCCACAGACTGACGCTCGACGCCGCTCGCGCTCCCACAGCCGCAAGCCGCCTTCTGAGCGACGGGGACCTCGGCCCAAGATTGCACTGAACCCTGAGCCTCGTAAGCCTTCCTAGCCATAGGAAGAAAAAGAGAGAGTGTGTGTCTCGCAAAAGCCAGACCACTCTCTCTGCAAAGTCACAAACATTACCCAGTCCCCTCACAGGCGGCTGGAAATGTCCATACAGCAGCCAATGGGCCAGTCACAGAGCTCGCTCACCTGCAAACAAACGCCGTTTTTACGGCGACACACAGAAATCACAAAAAGAGTCATTTTCTGCCTGTTTCACTAAGGGTTCACATGTCCACAAAGTGTGCATTCCCAGATACTGTCAAAACAGTGCCAAATTCTTTCCCAGCTCAGGCTGGACGCCCCATAAATGTAGATCACGTGCCTACGGTCATGTACGCACCACTACACACAAGCACTGTTCACACGGTTATAAATTCATCCCCAGTAAAAGCGGGAAACATTATAAAAGTGACGCGTGTGCCTACCACTGTTTATGCACCCCTACTTATAAGCACTGTCCCTACAGTGTCAAACCCAGCCCTAGCTCAGGCTGCGAGCGTTATAGACACAGCCCGCGCCTCTGAGAGCTACGAGCTCAGGCGATTCGCTGGCCGGGTCCCTACGTCACAGCCCCTAGCCTGTATTCAGCCCATATCTGTGCATGCAGCGGCATGGGAAAACATTCCAGATATGCCGAAATGGGTGTTAAACATAATAAAACACGGATACTCCCTCCAGTTCGCTCGCAGTCAGACCACCACGTTTTGCGACTGTGGTCGAGACGAAAGGGAGAAAAGAGTGTTCACATGTTCTACGCACCGAGGTGCGCAAATTAATAGAAAAGGGCGCTGTGGAAACTGTTCCCCCCTCAATGAGCGAGGCAGGTTTTTACAGTCGCTATTTTCTCGTCCCGAAAAAGGATGGCGGTCTCCGCCCCATCCTAGATCTCAGACACCTGAACAAAGCAGTAATGATTCGCTCGTTCAGAATGTTGACAACCAAACATATCCTCGCGCAAGTACGCCCAGGAGATTGGTTTCTCTCAGTGGATCTGAAAGATGCTTACTTTCACATTCCAATAGCGCCTCATCACAGGCCTTTTCTGAGATTCGCTTTCGAGGGACAGTCCTACCAGTACACAGTACTTCCGGTCGGCCTGTCCCTGGCTCCCCGTACATTCACGAAATGTATGGATGCAGCACTTTCCCCCTTGAGGCGGCAGGGAGTGCGAATACTGAATTATCTCGACGATTGGCTGGTCCTAGCACAATCAGAGAGTCAGTTAATAACACACAGATCTTGGATTATCAGCCATCTAGAATGCCTGGGTCTAAGAATCAATTTTGCAAAAAGTATTCTATCTCCCAGCCAGAAGATTTCTTTCCTGGGAATAGTTCTAGACTCGATGCAAATGACAGCTCGTCTCTCATCAGAGCGCGCGCTCACCATGCGGCGCCTTGCAACATCATTCAGGGCGGGCGCGCGCGCCCCCGTCAAGCGGTTTCAGAGGATGCTCGGTCTCATGGCCTCAGCATCGGCCGTACTCCAGCTAGGATTGTTGCACATGCGCCCTCTCCAACGCTGGCTCAAGAGCCGCATCCCTACTCACGCGTGGCGTTCGGGACACTTTTTAATCAGAGCGAACCACGGCTGTATAAAAGCCCTGACGCACTGGAAGGCCGCCGACTGGTACCAGTCCGGCGTGAGTCTGGGTGTGAACACAAGGAGAAAGATGATCACGACAGATGCCTCCAAAATAGGTTGGGGGGGCCTTTACAAGGGCAGGCCTGTCTCCGGCTTTTGGTCAAACCCGGAAAAGCGCCTACACATAAACTGTCTGGAGATGAAAGCGGTCGCTTTGGCTCTCAGAGCCCTGCTTCCACATCTAAAAGACGAACACGTCCTGGTCCGAACGGACAACATGACGGTAGTGTCGTACATAAATCGCCAGGGTGGACTCAGGTCGAGCTCCATGCATTCGATGGCCAGGAGACTCATCTTATAGTCCCAGCACAACTTGCGCTCGCTGAGAGCAGCGCATGTGCCAGGCGTTCTGAACCAGGGGGCGGACATGATATCCAGAGACAAAATTCTCCCAGGAGAATGGGCTCTCAACCCTCTGACGATTCAGTGGTTATGGAAAATCTTTGGCGAGGCAGAGGTCGACCTCTTCGCCACCAAGGAGAATGCGCACTGCCCCCTTTTCTTCACGAAAAGCACGGACGCGCTCGCCCAGAGCTGGCCGAGCCGCCCCTTATATGCTTTTCTCCCGATCACGATGTTACCACAGGTCATCAGTTGGGTCAGAGAGGAGGAAAACGCACTGCTTCTGATAGCCCCACTCAGGAAGAACCGAACATGGTTTCCAGAATTGGTGCAAATGCAATCAGCACCACGGCCGATTCCACTGAGGCCAGATCTCCGCAGTCAGGCCAGCGGGATGATATTTCACCCCCACCCCGATCTGTGGGCCCTTCATGCATGGCCCCTCAACGGGTTCCCAGGAACCTCGCGAGTGGAGCGTTAAAAACCATCGCTGAGGCGCAAGCGCCCTCCACGAGACGCTTATATGCCCAGAAATGGAAAGTGTTCAGTGACTGGTGTAATACCAAGGGCTTTAACCCTGAAACATGCGAGATTACGAACGTACTCGTTTTCTACAAGAGCTTCTGGAGGCGGGCCGCACCCCCTCCACGCTCAAAGTGTATGTGGCGGCCATTACAGCGTCACACGACCCTATAATGGAACGTCCATTGGGAAGAAACGACCTAATTATTCGTTTCCTAAGGGGCGCTAGGAGGATGAATCCTTCACGCCCCCCTCAGTGCCGATCTGGGACCTGGCCACTGTCCTAGACGCCCCGTGCACGAACCACTCCGAACCGTGCACCTTAAACAGCTCTCGCTCAAAACTGCGCTCTTGCTGGCACTCGCCTCAGTCAAGAGAGTGGGCGACCTGCACGCGCTCTCAACAAGCGCTGCCTGCCTAGAATTCGGACCTAGCGACTGCAGGGTTGTCCTTAGGCCAAAACATGGGTATATTCCTAAAGTGCTCACCACTCCCTTCAGAGCACAGGTTATCTCCCTAACCGCGCTATCGTCCCCAGCAGACGAACGCGACGCTAATCTACTCTGCCCCGTTAGGGGTCTCAGAGTGTATTTGGAGCGTTCTGCCCTATTCACAACCTATCGAACAACTGTTTGTATGCTTTGGCGGCCGTATGAAAGGTTTCGCCATTTCAAAGCAGAGAATCTCTCGCTGGATAGTTGAGGCTATAGCGCTGGCTTATGAAGCGAGGGGACTTCAATGCCCCTGGGGGGGTCAGAGCTCACTCCACCAGGAGTGTGGCTTCTTCCTGGGCATGGTCGAGCGGGATACCGATCGAAGATATTTGTGCGGCGGCAGGCTGGGCCTCACCGTCCACATTTATCAGGTTTTACAACCTACAGATCCCGTCATTCCACTCCAATGTACTATCAGCATGATGCTAGTAGAACTATGAGTTCATATCTAGATTGTGTATGTGCTTGTGTTACACTGAGCGCCTTCTGAGCCGCTCTGTAATTTTCCCCATATATAAAGCCCGCCTCTGCCGGCTAGTTGGGTGATAACTTTGCTTTTCAGCTCAGGCATCTGCCTCTGGCTGTCATAAGGCGAAGTCAGCACGCACGGCGTTTTGCATGGTGTTCCCATAGCGTAAGCAACTTATGCAATAGGAGAGACCTCTCGAAAGGGAACGACTCGGTTACTAACGAAACCTCGGTTCCCTGAGAGGAGGGAACGAGTATTGCGTAAGCTGCCGTGCTTGTGGTTGGTTAGTTCGCTTCAGTCGATTTAACCTAAAGAACTCTCATGACGGGGCGCCCAATATATAGCCCTTGGCCACGCCCATCTTGGCGGGCTCTGACGTGCGCGGGCGCGAAGCACGCTCATTGGTCGTGAAGCACGCTCATGGTCGCGCGTTTAGAGTCGCCCTGTCATTGGTTCGAGCAAGTTGCCGCAGCACAGCCAATGACCGAGCTGCCTCGCTCATTGCTGTCTGCTGTGCAGCTGCAATGCGTTTTACATAAAGACTTCAATATTTCTCGAGAAAAGGAGTTTTCCCATAGCGTAAGCTACTAACGCAATACTCGTTCCCTCCTCTCAGGGAACCGAGGTTATGTTAGTAACCGAGTTGTTTCTTTGACTAATCTCAGTGTCTCTCACGCACGCTGCACGCGAGTTAACCATGTTCGACACATTTAACTGGGAGTGGGGCCGTCCACACTGTTTTATCCATTGTAGGCACCGCTCACGTTGTGTTTTCGGCTTTGGAAACGGAAAGAACACAACTCCTCCAGACAATCTCTCGGGGTACCTAGTGTCCGATTTACAAACGCCGTGGGCGGTGCGCTTCACCATCTTGGTTGGAGTCAATGTTTGACGGACTTGCTCACATAGTAACGGTTGCTATGATGTGTGATTGGACAATGGTTGTTTTGTGGGAGGGGCCTGCGAACGGTCAATTGACTTCACTTTCAAGGGGTCGCTGTGTCCATTTCCACCCACTGGTGTGAGACATGTATTTTGTATTTTATTTTGATACA
Source organism: Rhinichthys klamathensis goyatoka (assembly GCF_029890125.1). Classification (NCBI taxonomy): domain Eukaryota; kingdom Metazoa; phylum Chordata; class Actinopteri; order Cypriniformes; family Leuciscidae; genus Rhinichthys; species Rhinichthys klamathensis. The sequence continues at coordinate 1,571,859 of NW_026606766.1, read as the reverse complement.
TTTGATGATAAAGTGTTTGTCATTTTTAACAAAATACTTTTTGATGTATTTTCCCATCTCTGACTCTGAGGAGGGGTATGTACATCAATCTGGAGTGAAATTGGTCAGTGCAGGGAATGGGGAGTTTTCTTTTTATACCAATCTGATTTGATCGACAAAACAGCTTTTGTTGTTAGAGGGCTTTTATTTTGAAATTATTCATTAGACGGTCACAGTACTGACATATGCGAGTGACAATATTATGTCGATCTGAATCGGATCCGAACGTTCATGTTATCAGACGTTATTTTTCAGTATTTGTATTATTTCATATTTATTTACTTTTTATATCATTATTTATGTATTTTATTCCTTATTGACATTCTGACTCAACGCGCTAAATGGTAGGCGTATTCTTTATGGTTTTCTATGGCAAAACATTTATTATGATCGTGGGAGACACGAGCAACGGGAGTTTAAGTTAGATCAGTCGGAATCAGAACTCGATGTAATGGAAAAACACAACAAGACGTCGTCGGTGAGAGACTGTCAGTTAACTGAATGATTGTTGGACTCAACTTTCAACGTGTAACGTGACAGAATAATACACTAACGTTAGACTTTAGTTAGTTAGGGCCGTGCAGACACTTGTGGTTGATTCTCTTACAGTTTAGTGAAGGCAAAAAATAAATGGTGTGTTGTATTTTTACGAGTTTAGACACAAAATTTAGGCTAGGTATTATTACTACAAGTAGCCTTATCTACATTCCTGTCATGGAATAATTGTGGTGACACAGGTCATTCTCTCTTTTACATTTTTTGAATCAAAACAATAATCCTAAGGCTTGTTCGACTTCATGCAGCTCTGCGCAGACCGATCGGCGGCAGACTTGAAGCAGTGCATGCCGGTTAGAAATTTTGTCCGACTTGATACAGCGCCGACGCCACGTGACTGTGACGTATGCCATCAAAGTACCGCGAGAGCGATTCGAGAGTAGCCGGAGAACTCAGCCAGCGCAGCTTCTGAAGAGCGGCTGCTCGGGGCTGCACGAGCTCTGATGACGACACAGCTGTTCCACGATTGGCCGGATTCACCGCATGACAACGATCACGTGCGTTTCGTGTTTATTCGGTTTATTCTCACACCTTTAGTTCCACTAAAGCTCACAAATCAGTTTTTTTATAACAGTAAACACTCTTTTCATGTAGTCGCGATGTATTGTGTTATGTTTATCAAAATAAAACAGATTAAAAAACGTTGATTCCACTTCATTGATAGTAGCTGTAGGCTTATGTTGAACTTTATTCTTGTTCAAACAAACGCTGTATGAAGCAGTACATAAAGTATTGAATGAAAATGTCTCTGAAACATCTGTGTATTTGGCAAATATTGCATTTATTTCACTTCAGCTGTGCTAAAGTATACAAACACCACGTGAGCGGTCACTACGGGAACCAGAAAGTGTCCGACTTCATGTCTCCGTTTGCAGCTCCTCCCCGCCTGCACGCGGCTACTCTCGCCGATCAGTTACATCCAGCCGCAGCCGATGTCGAACACACCTCTATTCTTGCATTTCTGCGGCTCTGACGCGCTGCTGTGTGACGTCATGGAATGCATTCTATTCGACACGTCACTGCACTGGAGGCTCAAAGCTGCTCTCACTGAAACTCACTTGTGACTTGTTGCCTTCAGTCTACAGCTTTTGATCAGTGTGCAATTTTATATCCGTTTGGGTCTGTTTTTTAAGTACAGTTGAATTGCACAATAACAGCTGTGTACGGTTTCAGATCAATCAATTTGACCAGTAGGATTTTGGATCAACGTACTATTTTACATCAGAGAATGAATTGCACTACACTTACAGTAGGCCTACTACACACTAACGGTTACTTAATGTAAGATGAGAGAAATGTACATATTGTACATATAGTAAACTACTGTATCACATTGCACTCCCTTCATGATTGTCATATTTATTTGCAGACATTTTTAGGGACTGTATTTTACCATATAAAAAAGGCTGTTTCCCAACCCTGTCAGTCCAGTCTCATCCCAAGACGTCATATGACTGACGCTTTTGACCATACGTCAACATCCGACGTTTTAGGGTACCCTTTAACATCAGTTAGATGACGCTATCTAATCCTTACCCTACCCCAGACCTAAACCTACCCGCGTCATCTAACTGACGCTAAAGGGTACCCTAAAACGTCGGATGTTGACGTATGGTCAAAAGCATCAGTCATATGACGTCTTGGGATGAGACTGTGTTAACCCTGTTCCTGGAGGCACACAACACATTTCCCAACTTTCCATCATGCACATCTCAATCAACTCATCAGCTCTTCAGTGGAGCCTAAGACATAAAGCAGTCTCAGGAGGGAGACTTCATCAACAACGTGCAATGCTGTTGTGTTCAGGGTTAGGAAACAGTGAGGTTCAGAAAGAGTTTGGTGACGAGACCAAGAAAATGTTTCTCATTTTTAGAAGAGGTGAAAAATTATACATTCACAGTACATTCAAACACAGTGTTGTACATTGCCCTGCATATTTATCCCAGACTATATGCATGTTGGGCTGGTGCAGTGTAGAACAGGGAAGTCCTGAAGTCACCCCAGCACCACACATTACACATGTCTCTTCTGTATTAAGTCTCTATTAATGACCTGATCTGAATCAGATGGTTTTGATTGAGGAGACATGCAGAATAAACAGAACAGACACAGAAACCCATAAAACATTACGTTAACAGGTAACATAATGTTTATTAACATTAACATTAATTTAACAGGTAAATTAAAATTAGTCAATGACCAGTTAAAAAATAAATTAATAGGTTACCTTTCTTTCTTTGCCGAGGCAGCGCGCCGGGTGGTCCCGATGCGAGCCGTAGCTGCGGAGATCCGCGAGAAGGGCCCGGCGCACGTCCAGAGTTGCCGCGGCGCGTCCCCCCCCCCGGAGAGCCCGCCTCGGCGCCGGCGAGACCGGGGACCCGGCCCCCCGCCGACCACGCCCGCCACCGGTCCCCCGAGGGAGACCGGCGGGTGGACGGGGTGGAGAGGGACAGAGCACACCCGGCCCCACCGAGACCTCGGACGGGAACGGGAAGGGGCGCCGCGGGTCGGCCGCTCCCCCAGCCGCGGCTCGGGCCCAGCCCCGCTTCGCACCTCAGCCCGACCGGCCCAGCCCTTAGAGCCAATCCTTATCCAGAAGTTACGGATCTGACTTGCCGACTTCCCTTAACTGCCTTGTTCTAACACGCCAGAGGCTGTTCACCTTGGAGACCTGCTGCGGATATGGGTACGGCCCGGCGCGAGACTTACACCTTCTCCCCTGGATTTTCAAGGGCCGACGAGAGCTCAACGGACGCCGCCGGAACCGCGGCGCTTTCCAGGGCGCGGGCCCCTCTCTCGGGGCGAACCCATTTCTTTTTTAACCTTTCTTCGGTTTTTGATTTACCTAGGCAGCAATATTACCAATATTAAACACACACATAAATAAATATATAAATGAATATATATATATATATATATATAAATGAGATATTGTTACATACTGGCTCTCAGATAGTAACAAAGAAAGGCAGGAGAAAGTTCGGCAAACAAATGTCTAAGGATTTATTTGTTAACTCCATAAGTTTACATTTGCATACAAACAACAATTCAAACACCGAACAAAGCCGGTCTCTCCCGCGTCCTCTCGCCACACCCAAGCCCTCTTTATGCCATCAGCTGGGACACGCCTCGCGCGCCAGCATCCCCATCAATTAAGCACAGGAAGTAACCTAGGATAACAACAAGACACGAAACAGAAGAAATACAGAAACACAGACAATCGCTGGATGTAACAGATATATAGGCTATTACTAATAGTGTCTACACTGTTGTAAACCCACAGAAACATGAAAACAGTGTGTGTTATGATCATATCCCAAATTAAAAAAAATTAAAAAGGTACAATAGTACTGTTATGTTGATAAAAATAACGACTAGTTTCAACTTTCAATGCATAAACTCCCTCGTTTATTTTCCGGAACCTACACAAACAACAGCGCACCTACGGTGGCCTCACAGTGTCAGAATGTGCAACGTAAAACAGGCATCCTGAATAGCAGAACTAGAACTGTATATATGTATACTGTATGTATTATGTGAACACAACATTTACCCCCCCCCCCCCTCCTCCCTCCTCCCTCCTCCCTCCTCCCTCCTCCCTCTTCCCTCCTCCCTCCGAATGTTCAAACGTGAAAGGTAGCAACAAAGTCTTCGAAGTGCGCAGGGCGCGTACGAACCCTGACAGGCCGGGGCTCAGAAACAAGGGGGGCCGGCAGCGGGGCTGAAGCAGGAGCGGTGCCCTGAGTGGCCGGAACAGCCTGGGCGAGAGGTGCCGCCATGGGATCCGCTGGGTTGCTCTGCTCCACCCCTGCCAGGTGAGGTTGGTGAAAAGGGGAGGGCACTCTGCACAGGCAGCTAGCGTGCCAATGGGAACCATCAGTCAGCTGAAATGAAGCTGGGCCGAGCTGCTGACTGACCTGGTACGGAGCCGACCAGAAGGATGACAGCTTGTTAGCTCTGTGGGGCCGGCGGGCCCTGACCCAGTCTGACAGTCTGATAGCAGGCCACTTAGCCTTGTGCTTCTCATCGAACCTCCGCTTCATGGAACTCTGTTGTCTCTTGACGTGAGCCTTTACTACTGCGGCCATTGGTGGACAGAGTCTTGACAGGGGAAGCACAAGCTCTCTTTTCAGCATGAGTGCAGCAGGGGAGACCCCTGTTGTAGAGTGGGCAGTTGCTCTGTAATGAAGGAGGGTCTGTGACAGTGCGGACATCAGGGAGTATCCCTCAGACATGTGAGCACGCAGTCATTTTTCTGGGATTGGTTGAATCGTTCCACCCCTCCGTTGGTGTAGAGGGGTTTTGGCTAATGTGCTGATCAGGTAATTGTGCTCGCCCCAGGGTGTCAATCAAAACACATCACAGGATTCAGAATCTTCTCATCTTTACTTGGTATTAGTGTGTATATGTATGTGTGTGTGGTCTGAAATAAACAAATGAATAACATTACAATAAGTAATTACAGTCTTCATACATAATAATAATATACATGTCATTCTACATCCAATACAATTATCAGGGTTTAGACTGCACTACCGAAATTAACCGCTAGATGTCGCATGAAGCGCCTATAATGAGGATCGCGAATTCTCCGTGTCTCTGAGAAAACACCGAGTCATCATATATTGGCATGGTCACGAAAATACGACGAATACTATTAACTTGACACTCATTAAAGTGTTAACATTGCACTAAGTAACCACAAACAAAGTATAGAGAAATAAATAACTTTTGTACCTTAAATAACTTGGTATCTGTTATATTTATGACGGTCCGACTATGACGTGAGGCTAGTATCGTTAAGGCAATAAACAGCTCGATAATTTACATCAACTAAAACAGTAATGTGGCAGATAACTATTACTAAAGCACAATTAAGTAAATAGACTTACATTTTATCATGAACGCACACACAGAAGATAAACACTGAAGGTTAAAATACAGGAAGATATGATGCCCGTTCTTCTCTTGACTCCACTTGCTAGCTATTCAGGAAGTTTCTAACTCGCCACCTAACATCATATCAGCGTCACCAATAAGTTCGTCGCTGATTGGTTAGATCTCCTTAACAGTTGGCTTGGGGGTGATAGACGGAGGTTCGGATATGGGTGACACCCTTGTTGGCAAGGAAGGTGGTGAACTCCAAGCATAGGAACTGAGGACCATTGTCCGTGGTAATTGCACAAGGCAAGCCCCAGCGGGAAAACAGCTGGTCGAAAAAGTTGACAGAGGTAACCGTACCCATGGGAGCCACCTCAGGCCACTTGGAGTGCAGGTCGTAGACCACCACGAGGAACCTCTGATGGTGTGGCACATTGTACAGCTCACCACAGATATCAAGCTGCAAGTGGTCCCATGGTGCAGACGGCCAGTCTACTGGCTGTAATGGAGTTGAAGTCTGATTGGCTCGGCTGCTGAGGCGGACTCCAGGTCGCGGAGGGAGACCGTGTCCTTCAGAGGGGAATGGACCAGGTGTACTACCTCCTCATCCTCTGGAGAGACAGCAGAGCACTGGATGGCGGCAGGGCGGGACAGAAAATCTGCTACAACATTAGTCTTGCCAGGCGTGAATTGTAACTGAAAGTCATATTGCTGCAGGCGGTCTGACCATCTGTAGAGGCGAAGGGGCCTGTGTCCTCCGCCCGAAGTGGACATCAGGGCTGTCAGGGCGTGGTGGTCCGTCCGTAGGGTAAAAGACTGTCCATACAGGTACAAATGCCACCTTTCACATGCCCAAATGCAGGCGAGGGCCTCCCTCTCACCCACTGAGTATTTCTGCTCGGTGGGGCTGAGCGCCCGGGAGGCGAAGGCTACGGGCCTCTCCGTGCCATCATGGAGCTGTGACAGAACGGTGCCCAGAGCCACAGCAGACGCATCACTGGTCACGAATGTGGGGCAGTCCAGCTGGAAGTGTGCCAGGATCGGAGACGTGGTGAGGAGACGCTTCAGTTCGTCAAACCCTGCCTGCCATTCAGAAGTCCAGGTCCAGGGAGCATCCTGCTTGAGCTGCATCCTCAGTGGGGCCGTGAGAGAGGAGTACTGTGGCAGGAAACCCATGCAGTAGGCTGTCATCCCCAAGAACGAAGCCAGCTGCGAGGCTGTTGTGGGGTTGGGGATGGGGCTGATGGCTGCCACATTCGACTGGAGAGGGGAGATGCCATCTGCCGATACATGGAACCCGACAAAATCAATGGCTGGTGCGGAGAACGTACACTTCTCCGTGTTCAAGGTGACATGATGGCGGCTGAGGGAGTCAAAGACCTGTTCCAGGCGGGCGTTGTGTGTGTCAACATCTGGCCCGTGTACCACAATGTCGTCCAAATAGGCCATGGTACCGGGACAGCTGGCGAGGATTGTGGACATGATATTCTGGAAACAGCTTGGCGCTGAACTGAGCCCAAAAGGCATCCTCGTATAGCGGTACAGGCCAGTATGGGTGATAAAAGCCGTCAGGTTCCGACTCTCCGGGTGCAGAGGAATTTGTAAGTAGCCCTGACGTAAGTCCAACTTAGAAAAGACCTGGGAGCCGTAGAAGTGGGTTGTCAGTTCTTCTGTCGTCGGAAGAGGGTACTTGTCAGGACTTGCCTTGTTGACCTGGCGAAGGTCGACGCAGACTCTCAGTCCACCTGACTTCTTCCTGGCGATGACGAGGTTGGACACCCACGGAGAGGCATCAATGGGTTCTATGATGTCATCAGCCTGGAGGCGTTGAAGCTCCTGTGTAACGCTGTCCCGCAGAACCAGGGGAACACGCCGAAGGGGCTGGACCACGGGAGGCACACTGTGGTCCAGGAGTGGTTTGTGTGTGAATGAGGTGAGACAACTTATTGGTCATACTACGCTTGCCTTCCAATGCTAAAGCCAAACATCGCAGTACTTGGTCATGGTGCCAAGTAAACCGACCTTGGCTAAGAGCCACCTTACATCCTGTCAAAATGTGCCTTAATGTGGAAGGTGATGAACACAAAGGACAAGAGGGATCCTCTCCTACCCAGAGGTTTAGGTTCTGCGGTGATGGGAGAACATCATATATGCTGTTGTGTAAAGAGGTCTGTGTTTGAGTCACACACACTCAAACACAGACCTCTTTACACAACAGCAGTGTTGTTCAATATAAAATGCTTAGCACAGTCTATCCTTTCCAAACGGTTGAAGACAATGCTGTAAGATCTGCTGACTCTTGAAAATCTCCCAACCTTTTAAAGCTGTTTGACCGTGCTGTGCATGCTGTGTTCCCAGCATGCATTGCGACATGCATAAATGATACAGGTAATGTTGAGGTTGAGGATTTGTTTCTCAACATAAAAAACAGCCAACAACAGTTTTGCAAGTTGGCTAAATAACAAATTACTGACGACATTTTGAGATTTAAAAAAAAAAAAAAAAACTATTCATGTTGCCTTGATTTTTATTATTGCAGTGCAAAATAAAATATTTCAGTATTTTGATGCATTTCTTTGGCCAGAAGATTCCATAATAATATTATGCATTAGTTAACACGTTCCATAAAACATAGCTTCATGTTATTTGTTGCCCTGTTTTGTACTAGATTAATACAGCATGTCTTTATTAAAGACATCACGCATCAGTGTTTGAGGTTTGCTATGCATCCATGAGTGATAGAGCTTATAGTTATAGCTGAGCTTATTTGTTATTAAATGACAAGATGCAAAATGTCTTCAAATAATTCAAAATGTAGTCTATTTTCAACTTCACCTTTCATTCTAAAATGCATCGACCTGTTTTCCAGATGTATAAAGGACAATCTTCAATGATTTGGCGACATCTTGAGGTGATGAAACAGCATCGGTCAACACATTTACATAATTGCACCAGTTAATATAAAGTCGTAAGAAAAGGCTGTGGGATTTGAGGAAGTGTCCTAAAATCCTAAATTTAATAAAAAAATATACTGAGATCATTGCATTAAACAGATTCACCGACTGCATGCCAGAGGCATAAAACATTTTAATTGCTTCCAAAAAACACACGTTTTCACAAGCTGTTTCTGCACAATATTCGCTGCTTAGCGCTTTTTTTTTAGCACATGGCGCTTTTGAGCGCGTCTCTCAGTGGCAGCGGGGGTCTGTAGAGTTGAAGAAGACGCCACCGGAAGCTTTTGTTGTTGAAAACTCTCACCAGAGACCGAAAGTTCATCCATGTGCTGCTGCAGATTGATCTTCAGTTGTTCGTTCTCCTGTAACAGAAGCCCTTTCTCTCGCTTCAGACACAAAATGTCAAGCTGAACCTTGTTGAAACGTTGCCAAAACTTCCCAAGAGGAGAATAGTCATGTATTAGCTGTGGACAGAGGATAGGACAAGGGGAGAAAAGTCAAAAGACAACACAAATGATATACTGAATTTAACAGATGACTAGAATAATGCAAAAGAAATGCTAGTACACATCAAATTAAAGTAATGAATCTGCATGAAATATCTGAAATTACTTCCCCCAAATCGACATATATCGGAGTGAAACAGGATATCCATTGAGAAAATAAAGATCTGGAATTAACTGGATTGTAAAAAGCGGCCACTCCATGTGAAAATGATGGCAGATTTAAAAGCAAGTTTACAGTGGTTTGTGGGATTGTGATGGAGTGTGATTTGAATAAACCTGAGGGAGTTTCTCATTCGTCGACTTCATGGCATTGGCTTTCTCCTGACTCAGCTCTTCTTCACTCAATGATGATTTGTAGAAGGGCAGAACCTTCTCGTGCTCCGTCTCCATCTTTCTGCACAGCTCAGAGCGACGCATCAACCTTTCCCCCTATGGAAGAGACAGAGTGGGCGACTGACTGGATGTTGCTGAGAGTATTGCTAAAATGAATTCACTTAGTTCCAGAATGACATAATCTCTACTTCCAAAAAATATACAAAACGCATCCCTGTTGCCAGAAAATAAAAAAATAAAAAATTCCTGGTCTACTAATGATACAAGACACAGTTTCTCCTGTTTCAGCTTGACTGAGATATTAACTAATAAAGATGTATCTAAACTAAATAAAGTTGTATGTTTTATTATGCATAAAATGCTTAAATGTAAATGTATCATTAAAGGGCATTCTGTGTTCTGATATGGTTTTGCATGTAGCATGAAATTATGATGTTTCTGATATGTCCATGATTCTCATTTTCAGCATGTAAAACATATATAAATATAATAGATTTCAAATGTTGGTCATTAAAGTAATTGGCCAGAGGGTGAAAATACTGTATAAAGCAATCCCAAATTGCATCTCACCAAGTTCCAACATCCTTGTTGATCCTGGAACAACATTCCAATCAACCAATCAGATTCAAGGGCTAGGCTTACAGTTAATGTCCAGTTTAGGCTTATAACAATGGTTAGGGGTTTCTACCCCAGACAGCAACATAGTGTCGGCCCAGACCTGGCCCAAATCCGGTACGAGTTAAACCCACAAGTACCAGATGTGGCCCGGATCTGGGCAGACACTATGTTGCTGTCTGGGAACATCATTCTTATTCCCCTGTCATTTCCCTCTGATTTGAGAAGTTATGGTTAGGGTTAGGGTTAGGTTTAGAGGTACGAATAGTTGTTAGGGCAATGATTTTGGGCAGAAATGTTGTTGCAAGATCAACTAAATATAACTATTACTTGAAGGCATAAAGCACTTATTTGGAAAATTGTATAAAAAAAAAAATATTAAAAAAAATTAGCGTATACATTAAATGTGGGTGTAATAAATGTACCAAAGCGTTTGTCTCCTGTAGTTTTTTAGCAGCATTGTTGCTTTGAATGGTAAGTTTAGTGAGCTGCTTTCTCCGAGTGGTTCGGTCCGCAGCGAGCTGGACTCTGCGATGTTGAAGTTCCTGGGCGAGCTTGTCACGGTCTGAACGAAGCTGCTGATTTGTTCCTTCGCTTTGACTAGAGCTCAGCTGACAGCGCTGAGCTGTGATGGCCTCCTGCAAAAGTTTTGTACAGTTTATATTTCAATTAAATCATCAAAATTATGAAATATCACAATTGGAAGGAAAGTGCTTGTCCAAAGTAGTCAGAAAAAAAAACTAATTTTGTCTGACCTGCAACTCCTGAATCTGCTTTTTATGTGCGTCAATCTCTTTTTCACTCTGTTTATTCTTGAGATCCAGAGACTCATATGCTTTAGACATGGTTTCGATGGACTCTTTGTGTTTGTGTAAATCCTTCAGCTCTCGCCACAGTTTATCCACTTCTCCTTTCTTCTCGGCTGTTTTAGACATGTTTGCTGACTGTGGATCACAGATTCAAAAGTCCTCAAAAGAGAAGATGTATTTTATTACACAAAATCAGAACTGGCTTGTCAATACAGACAGACAGACAAACAGACAGACATACAGAAAGATAGATAACGTTAGACAGATAGATAGATAGATAGATAGATAGATAGATAGATAGATAGATAGATAGATAGATAGATAGATAGATAGATAGATAGATAGATAGATAGATAGATAGATAGATAGATAAGAAGTTACACTTAGCTTCCTCCTGGTAAAAAAATAAGCCTTAAAATTTAATCTTTTTCCCCCAGGAAAACCAATCAAATATATTCTTGTTCGATAATATTTTTTTTATTATTATTTAGAATTTTTAAAGATTTTTATGATACTTTATATTAATTATATATTTTTATTAGCTATTTAATTTTTCCATTAGAATTAATATAATATTTTTTTTTTATTATATATATATATATAATAAAAAAAATCAATAAATGCAACATTTCACATCAAAATAGAGTGCAGGCAAAAAAAAAAAATCAAGTGAGCAGAGCGCCATCCAGTGGCTTTAAAAATATATAAAAGTGTGAAATGTCCTGTAACGCCTCGAGGCTGCCTATATAAATAGAAAGGCTTTTTGATTCCTATTGTTGTTTTAGACATGATTTCTCTTATTCGTTTTTTTCTATTTAGATATATATTTAGATATTCTAAAAGACTTTTTAAAAATAATGTGTTTTTTTTTTTTAGATAATTGCTATCAGGTTTTGCATTATGATTACAATCAAACAATAACATTTGGTTAGAAAGGGATCACAATGCAAAGATTTTTGTTACTCAGTATTTGATAAAGCTGTACACTTTTTTTCTGCACAGTGGCTGATCTGTAGTTTGTACCACCAAAAGTTTCTCTGAGTTTTCCTATTTTTTTCGTATTTCCCATTCATTTCCTATGGTCGGTCTTTTTGAGCGGGAGGAAGCTAACGTTAAGTGTGACTATTTTTTACGACCCTTTAACATATCCGAATCATCTCCTTGATTATTTTGTGTGTTCACATACATAGGTAGGCCTAATCTACAGCAAAAGTCACCAAGTTTCATCCCCCTCCGATGAAGCAAAAAAATTAAACATTTCAAAACGTAACAGTTTTCGGTCATTTTTGACCGAAGAAGCCCAGAGGGTTCAACTTTTTCCGTGCAGTAAGCTGTAGAAATTGAAAAAGATACACAAAACGGTAAAAATAATAATATTTTAGCGCTACTAGCATTATAATTTATTTCCCATCGTCTTACCTTGTGATGTCCCCCTGGTTGAACCGTTTCCTAGCAACCACCAACATATGTCCAGCGGTGCGCGTGTATCTTTCAAATCACTAAAATACAGTTGATGTCGTTCTTCTGACCACTGATCTATACATACATGACGTCACAACATACGTGGGCTTTTGCCGATCCGACGCCATTTCTGTGCGCATGTTGTGGGCAGAATAAAGAAGAAGCTGAAACGAGTTAATTTCGTGATAAAAAGGGGAAATGGTCATCTCCTGCTGGGTCAATGGATGTTCAAATCGTGCCGAGGATTAATTTAAATTTGGTTTTACAGTATACCCGTATTTAAATTAGACTTTATGAATATGAGAAGACTAAGCTTTTGTCAGAACAACGACGGAGGTTATGGCTGGCGAGGATAAACAAGTTAACACTTTGCAGTTTGAATGATGTCCTGTATGAATATAATGACGAGGTATTAAAAACAACATTGTTACTGTTCCATCGCGCCCGCGCCTCTCTCTCTCTCTCTCTCTCTCTCTCTCTCTCTCTCTCTCTCTCTCTCTCTCTCTCTCTCTCTCTCTCTCTCTCTCACACACACACACAAAATTCCATCATTGCAATCTCAGATTATGTCCCTAAAGAACCCGCGTATAAAGTAGTTCCGCATTACATTAATTAATTTGCACGCGAGTTTTATTTATTTTTATACCGTGTATATTCATGCACTGAACCGTGTCGCCCGTACAGTTTCGGTTCAATACGAATACATGTACCGTTCAACCCTATTCTACACTATATAAATAAGTAAATGCATATTACAGAAAGCACCGATGACTGTTTTAAGGGAACAGGAATTAAGTTGTGCAGGCTATGGCTTTTTAATAGACAGATAGTCTAGCATCATGCTACAATCTCTAATGTGTAATATCAAAATAAAAGCCCTCTAACAACAAAAGCTGTTTTGTCGATCAAATCAGATTGGTAGAAAAAGAAAACTCCCCATTCCCTGCACTGACCAATTTCACTCCAGATTGATGTACATACCCCTCCTCGGAGTCAGAGATGGGCACAAATACATCAAAAAGTATTTTGTTACAAATTACAAATACTTGATCATCAAATGTATCAAAATAAAATACAAAACACATGTCTCACACCAGTGGGCCATCAGGTAAAATGGCCCATTTAGGTTTGAGTGTCTTATCTCTTTAAAGGTTAACAGCCAGTGACTGCAAATAATTTCAAACTAAAAGCAGTACTTGACATTTAATAATGGGCTCTATGCACGGGGGTATTTCCGGTGAAGGTCTAAGGATGCTGGATTACTTCCGCCGATCGTAGAGTCCAATGCTATACCGAGAATTTATATTGGCTTTTATACTCTATTGCTATACTAAAGAAAAGTTAGTCACCAAAACAGACACCCCTCATTTTGTCTATGCTTCTGTGTTTATTATATTAAATAAACATAACTATATATAAAATTACATCTAAACGTATTAAAGTTTCGTTTCAAAGACGAGAGGACAGTAAATTTTGAAGACTCTGCCATAATCCCGTTTTCCTCGGTTTTCCTCCGCTTTAAATCTCCCCAACCGGAAACGCAAGAGCATCCTTGCGTCAAACGCGGAAGTTATGCGTGCATATAGCCTTGGTCTGAGGTTGCTAAGGGGGATTGGGGTATGGAAGCAGAATAGTCTCAATTATAAATCACGCGGGAAACATCATTCACACATGCGTAGACAATTTCACATGCATGAAACCTAATTCACGTACACACAAAAAAAAATTCACGTGCGTGAAAAAAAATTATATTCACAAAAAGTAATTCACATGCGCAAAATAAAATTATATATTCATAAAATACATTTCACAAATGCAAAACACAATTAGTATACAACTGTGCACAAAAACCTTTGAATGTTTAAAATGTACGAGTTTATCCTTGAATGTGAATGTGCAAATCGTCATTCACATACGAATCGCCTTGGGTGTGTGTGTGTGTGTGTGTGTGTGTTTGAGACTCTTCTAGAAGCGCTCTCCTCCTACACAGAGCACTCATACTCTTTAGCCAATCAGATTTAAGCTTATCAATCGACCTATCAGTGTATCATGTGAGGGCGGGCCTACCTGCATGTTACGTCATCAGCTTTTACTTTGTTATAGAAGTTACCAGTGTGATTACTGAAATGTTCTTTTCATGTATTCTTGAATGTCTGTATTTGATATCTGAATGCAGTAACAGTGCCTAACTTCAGGGTCTGAGTGTCAGCTGCATAATCGATGGAGATATTCTTCTGTCTATCTGTATATGTGTGGAAAATTACTGTGTTTATCTATTTATTAGCCAATCAGAATCATTCAACTGTAAGCAATGACGTAGCTTAGACCTTGGAAATGGTATAACTGCTGTGATCTTTGTAACTGTAAGCGGGGCGGCCTACGAACTCCTGTGTGAGTCTTGAAGCTGACTTCTGCTGATGAAAATGCAAACTATCTTCAGTAAAACTTTTCTTTAATTTTTTTATAATCCTGACTCCGGGTCTTCATTCTTCATATCTGGTTCTGGGTCTTTAACTGTACACCCCTTACACGGACAAACAGTCAACATTCGAGGACAGGCGCTATGGCAGCTGTCACAGTAGGAGACATTTCACAGGAGGCAATTGATGATTTTTGGAGACAGAAAGATTATATATCATCTCAAAGTCACCAAAAGGGCCTTAACTATTCATTGGAGGGTTATATTAATCATTTTATTGTTGAGAAGGTTGATGAAAAGCTTCAGCTCCAGGCAAAAATGTACAGGTCACAGTATAAATGTGATAAACCACATCTCGTTGCCATCACCATCTCAGACAACAAGATCGAGGATCAGCATTGTTCATGCACTGCAGTATTTACATGAATCTTTCAGCACAACATTGCTAACATTTGTTATCTCGGTTATTTAAAGATACGTTAACGAGTTCGTTTGCCCATAAAATCTTTTAGGTTAAACTTATTTGGCTTGCTGTCCGCTGGAGAGGGGCTCGATGAAGCAGCTTCAACTCGAGCTCTGATATACCCCCCAGAAGTGTTGAATAAATATTTGGGACAGCAAGTTAGAATAACGTGATCAAATACAGGATGCCTAATAGCTTAAAGTATGTTACCCCCCAAAAAGAGTGGAAATTGAAAGCTGTATGGAGCATGGATGGACGCTGCTGCGGCAGTGATATGTTTAATGGGGCTCCCGGCTGGAACTGCGTCTCCCTACTATGCCCACCATGTGGGGCTATGAGTGGAGCTCCGGCGGGAGCTGTGTTTGAAAGAGTGTGCCTGCGTTCGTTGTGGAGTGAAACGACATGGGCTTGTGGAAATTTGACTGGGGTGCATCTCACCGCTGCACTGCTGCGGCAGTGACTTTCAGAAATTACTCCTGCGGCAGTATCTTCCCAGCTAACACAGTTACGTTGTGAAGACGTTACAGGACCGGCCCATATTCGTCGTAGCGACGTACCAGATAACGTTCCAGCAACGTAACTTTGTGATTCCCATAATCGTCGTGGCGACGTTATAGTGTACGTCGCAAGAACGTGATGAGTACGTCTCAATGACCTAACTGGTATGTTGTGAGGACAACGTAACAACGACCAAAATACCACGTAAAAACAACAACAACAACAAAAAACACTGCATACATTTAATCAGCCTTTATTCAGTGTTACCTGTTCCAGTGTTACAATACACACATGTGTGCCTCAAGAATCAATCAACTAGAAAACATTTATATCATTTAATAATCAGCAGTTAGTTAATGACATTTTCCACAGTAAGATAATAAATAAATAACATATACTTTTTAACATATATATATATATATAGGCTATATATATATATATATATATATATTAAAGTTAACAAGTTATTGATAAGTGAAAATTTGGCATATACATTAATTTTAATTAATTTGATCTTATTTTAAGGAAAAAATATGAAAATTTCAACAACAAAAATCAAAAAGTCTTATTCGTCTTCAAAAAGTAGGAGTGTTTCATCATCTTCATCATGCTGCTGCACACCTTTTCTCTGGTCCTGCTGCTGCAAAATTAAAAGTATTTCAGTTTTATACAATTAATTGCACATAATTTTTTTCATTTGACTTTTACATTTGTTGAAATTAAATGTTAGATTCAGCTGGTCAATATAATTTATTTAAAATATGAGGGTTTCATTATATTAATCATGTAAGATAATTATAAATATACTATAAATCCAGTAATTGTATTTACTAAATGGTTAAAATGCAGGAAACAAATAAATGCAATAGTGAGTTTATTAGGATTAGTGGATTACAAAATATAGGGATTACGTGGTGAGAACCAGTTCTCTTCACACTTCATGACAGTAGGTGGCGACATGCACCTATGATGTTGGTTCGCAACCCGCCATTAAACCAAATGAAGAAGGACGTTCGGCAGTTGTTGAACGATATAAGAAAAAACTTCAGCTGCGCTCTAAGTGAGTAACCATGAATCATATCTTTCATTTTAATATTTTATTTGTTGTTAGGATTGTCAGATGTCAACTATATGTAAATTATGACGAGGTGAGATGCGCTAACCATGTTAGCTTATAGCACGAGATCCAAACTTTTGTTTTACCTAACTTACCGTTAATTAGGTTCGACTGAGCGGAATTGGAATAGTTAAAATTGAAAACTACCCCAAGCCTAACTGACCTAAACGACAGACTGTGAAATGTTCCACTCACATGTACAGTCAGATGTTCTTTGTTTGTGTAACTTTAAGTAAATCAAACCAGTGAGTGACTAAACGGTCAACTTCACATTGTTTCTACTTTTAGTAAAAGAAAAGTTCTAAGTGAACTGAACATGTCATCTCCCTTTTTTAAATTATGTAATTAGATTATAATGATAATAACTATTTTACAGAAAACCACCAAAGGAGCTTACATTCTGACACCTTGCTGGAGCATGCTTAAGTGTGTCTGCCACAATGTCCTCCACTGTTGCTTGCTGGATTCTAGGATTGGACATCATCACTGCCTCTGTAATATTAAACTCCTTAACTATGCAGCAATGGTTAAAAAAGTACTGGTAATACAGTTTTTTGTGTCACTAACATATAGGACTTACTTTTTATGACCTTCATAATGTTCAAGTTTTGCAGTGGTCTCTTCCCTTTCTTAGTCCTTCAGACTAAACACCTTCCACACACTGTAGGAGGCCAGTGCCCGCATCACCCGCCGGGTGTTTTCCCCAGGGTTTGGACCGCCAACAAGACTTAAATGGTGTGTCTACAAGATGGAATAAATTTTCAAAATGGTAATAACTTTTGTTATTTAACTTAATTCTAACACTTTTTTTGGCATTTCACGGATAGTTCACTATTAACATACCACTCTATTCCGAAATGTCTCCTCTTTCGTTTTTTCTTCTTCTTCGAGAGGAGTTCCTCCATAGTAACACACACATCAAGGCTCATCTCCTCCACTCGCTGACTAGTCCCATCACCCAGGGCACGAGCATAGAGTTCATACAGGGCTGCTGTTGAGCTCCTCATCGCCTTCATCTCACTCTCTATGCTGATGATTCTCTGAGTGAGTAGGCTCAGGAGGTGATCTGGGAGAATCAAGATTGATTCGTTCAAATAAAGGTAAAAACTAAGTTTCAAATTATGTTTTGCATTTACCATTCTTCTGGATGTCTCTAGGAGGCGCTGGTCTTGATGATGCATCAAGAATGTGATGCTCTTCAGGTCTTGATGGCGTTAGTGTGGTTTGTTTGGTTGGTTTAAATGCTGGGGGAAATATGGCAGCTGAGGTTCCACTGTAAATTAGAAGGCAATTACTAAAAAATAGCCGAACAAACGGAAAACGATGAAATGTACTGGTATTGGTATCAATCAACTAATGAAATTTTGGTATTCTGAAAACCCCGAAACACTTTTTAATATGAAATTGTGGTAAAAGTGGTAAAGTAAAAGAATTAAAACTAAGAAAGGCATACCAGTTGATGTACAGTTCACCCGGCTCTTCTTTTTGGGGTGAGGGACTGAAGAAGTGTCTTTAAAAAAAAAAAATGAATACAAATTATTTTAGAATTACTTTAATTGTTTACTTGTAAACTTATTTCACGCTCAGGTTCATACCTTCATCAGAGCTGCTGAGACACACTGGCTGTTTTTTTCTCTTGGGAACGTCATCAGAGCTCTCCACAGAAGACTGCACAGCTGCTCTTTTGGACCACTTTTTTGCAGTTTCATAGTCACCTGAAGTAAAAATACAGTGAGTATAATTTAGCATTCCTTAACAGAGTTGCACTAACATTTTGTTTGAATGATCATTTAAAGTAAAATGAAATACCTGTTTTTGCAAACACTCTGACCCTGTGCCTGGTCCAATTTTTTTTATCAGGTTCAAGCCTTTTAATTTTTTTGGTCACATTAATTGGTGGCCAGTAACAGTATTGTACCTGCATTAAAATAGACAAATACAATTCTACGGAGCCCGGAAAGTCACCTGTTGGAGAAAAAAAAAACAATCCGAGGCGACGGTTTTGCAATCCGTCCGCTCAGTTTATAAACCGTACTCACGAATTCTCAATCTGTTCCCTCTGTTTAACAATTCGTGCCCACGGATTAATAAACCGTACCCACGAGTTCCTAATCCGTGCTCTCAGATTTGTAAACCGTGCCCTCAGTTTTTGCAATCTGTACCCACAAATTCATAAACCGTGCCCACGCTTTCGCAATCCGTACTCACGGGTTTGTAAACTGTACTCACGGATTTGTGTCCTCTCCCCCAGTCTGTGCCAACCAGGCCTTCTGCGGGATGCATTTATTATGTTTAAACTTAATTCAACAGTGGAAATCTATCATTTCTGGTCATACAGAAAAGAATAATACATCATTTGCAACTACTTTTATTTGTCCAAACTCACAAGAAAACGTTGTGCTTTTGTAAAATAAAACAATCAGGCGCGCTTTCATGATCTCCGTGAACTGGAGCGCGTCTCATAAGAATGAACTAAATTAACTGAAACAAAATACAGCATAGCCTATATAAAGCTTGAAATGTTCACTTTTAAACGAACAATTAAAATGCTTCGTTATTTTTTCAGACACATGTATTAGCATTAGCCTATAAACCATCTCTCTACGGTTCCAGAGACATGGCTCTTCACATTCAGCACTGCGGGAAAAATATTATTTCCAGGTTCTAATTTGGCCTTAGAAAACCAGTAAAATCGATTTTTTTTCCCCATATTAATTTGTGAATATTTTAAATGTTTAATAAAGGGGTATTACATTTTCTTGTAATGTGAGTTTGGACAAATAAAAGTAGTTGCGAATTATGTATTATTCTTTTCTTTATGACCAGAAATGATAGAGTAAAAGTTGTTTCCACTGTTGATAAGAAAATGCAAGTGTTCACGCGCGCGCCCCCGTGCCATGCAGTGCGCGCTCCACACTCCCACACACTTATATGCTCAAAATCTTGTGTTTATTTGTGATAATCTTAGCCCTGTATTATTATTGTCAAACCTGTATTATGACTGACATTTGATTAATTGCTGTGTTCCTTTTTGGATAAAAGCGCCTTCTAAATATGTAGGCCTATGCAGGCTAATAATATTATTATCATTTGTGTTTATAACTATAAATGAGTTCACTGAAGACAGTAATATTTTAATCATAAAATAATTTATGAATGTTTTATTTTTATATAACCTAACCTTGTGTTATATTTCTTTTTTATATGTGAAGTCTTTTTTTGTTTATTCTATTATACTGAGCTTTTTCCTCCTAAACAAATGGACTTTAAAGATACAAGTAGCCTAAATGTCGTTTTTTAGAAAATTCAAGAAATTATCCATCAAAAGAATTAAGTTTAAACATAATAGGCCTAAATGCATCCCGCAGAAGGCCTGGTTGGCACAGACTGGGGGAGAGGACACAAATCCGTGAGTACAGTTTACAAACCCGTGGGAACGGATTGCGAAAGCGTGGGCACGGTTTATGAATTTGTGGGTACAGATTGCAAAAACTGAAGGCACGGTTTACAAATCTGAGAGCGCGGATTAGGAACTCGTGCGGTTTATTAATCCGTGAGCACGATTTGTTAAACAGAGGGAACAGATTGAGAATTCGTGAGTACGGTTTATAAACTGAGCGGACGGATTGCAAAACCGTCGCCACGAATTTTTTTTTTTTTTTTTTTTCAACAGGCGACTTCCCGTACTCCGTACTACGTAGTAGAGCTACTCCTCGAACGAAACCCAAAATTTGAGCAATTATTACTGTGGAATTTTGTTTTTATGAAGCTTTGAACTTTGCACTTTACACAATGCACAATGAGCCGCCTAATATATTTTCTGGCCATTTAGCGGCGCTGTTCCACGGCCGCCTCAGAGGGTGCGTTAAATTGGACATTTTCCCATAATATGACAGCTGTTCCTGTAACGAAACCCAAAATTGAGCAATTATTACTGTGGAATTTTTTTTTATGAAGCTTTGAACTTTGCATTTTACACAGTGCTCAATGGGCTATATGCACGCATAACTTCCGCGTTTGACACAAGGATGCTCTTGCGTATCCGGTTGGGGAGATTTAAAGTGGAGGAAAACCGAGGAAAACGGGATTATGGCAGAGTCTTCAAAATTTACTGTCCTCTCGTCTTTGAAACGAAACTTTAATACGTTTAGATGTAATTTTATATATAGTTATGTTTATTTAATATAATAAACACAGAAGCATAAACAAAATGAGGAGTGTCTGTTTTGTCTGTTTTTGTGACTAACGTTTCTTTAGTATAGCAATAGAGTATAAAAACCAATATAAATTCTCGGTATAGCATTGGACTCTACGATCGGCGGAAGTAATCCAGCATCCTTAGACCTTCACCGGAAATACCGCCGTGCATAGAGCCCATTGGCCGCCTTTTGCATTTTCTGGCCATTTCGCAGCGCTGTTTCACGGCCGCCTCAGAGGGTGCGTTAAATTGGACATTGTCCCTTTATAGTAGAGCTACTCCTTTTTTGATCTGAATATTACGTGACCCGACTCTAGAATCTACTACCCCCTGCTGCGCGATCGGTGTATTGCATTTCAGGCATCGCCGGTGACGCTTGTGTACTATGAAAAGGAGCGCGTAGCTCGCGTTGCTTGCTCGCGTTGCTTGCTCGCGTTGACTATGTAACGGCCTTAAGTTCATGCATGCAGGGGCGTAGGAGCCATTATACGTGGGGGGGACATGTCCCCCCCACTATTTCCCAATGTAAGATTTTTTTTTTTTTTTTTTGCATTGCCTGCCTATCTCTGCCAATTTCGGAGTCTCCAAATGAATCCATTCGGCAACTTTTAAATACATAATTCAATTTAAAAAAACGGCCGTATTCTCCAGCTGCTAATCTCGCTGTCAGTCGCCCATGATCGCGCACCGCTCGCGCATGCGCATCTAGCTGACACGGATAATGTACGCAGCGATATATAATGAGTGTTCCTGGGAGATCCTAGTTGCGCGGGATGTGGAAGCGTGCAAAAGTTCCAGAAATGTACATAAAGTGCCCTGGCCTTGAATGACAAGGTAAGGAAAATAATACTAAATCTAAATTAAATAACCAAGACTATGTTGGCCATGTGATTTTTCTCAGGAGATGTTTTGAGCATTTTACTTCAGACACCGGATTATCAGCAAACTGCCAAGAGAACTGCTAGCTGGCTACTCAAAATAAACTAGCAATCTATTCAGGCAGCATATTTGTGTTTGATCTGTGTGAATTACAGAAATATAAGACTTGCTAGACCTACTTTTAGCTAGGAACCTTTCCACAAGGATAGATAGATTTTATTTTTCAATCTATCCTTGCTAAGCTAGGTGGTTAATGGAAATTAAATCAACCATTTATTTGAGTTTTTAACAGTAATGTAAATGCTAAATGTCCTAATACCTGTTGATACTACAACAATGCAAAGTATATGCTCTTAACCTTGCAGTTTTTTACATATCATGTAAGACTCATTTTCTCAGTTTCTTTGCACAAAATTCTCCAGAAAGTGCCATTTAATGGATTATTTTTCAAAAAAATTCCTAGGGGAGCATAACCCCCCCGGACCCCCGGAGAGCCCACATAATAAATCACAATTTAATCACTGCTTAGAACCAAACTAAGTAATACAGTCTGTTCCCATAAGTCATTAGAAATTAGCATTTGTGCCTTATATATATAAAAAAATATATACAACATTTTTTTTTTTTTTTTTTTTTTTTTACCCTGGCTACATATTTTTCTTTGTTGTACATTTGAATTGTTTTTTTCCTTCTATTTCTGTGTCTGCCTTAATAAAAAAAGAGCAGTTTTCCGTTATGCCATTTTATTCTGAGTGTCGTCGAGATTTTTGGAAATGTATAAATAAAACTTAATAGAAAAAAAATATTATAAATACCAATGTGCGTGTAGCTAGGCTACTAAATAATAATTTAGCTTTTTGTAACTTATCTCTTACATTAAATTAAATACCTGTACAATACAGTTTTTAGTGTGTTAATGATTGTCCAGTAGAACACATTTTAGGCCTATCTTGTAGTATTCTTGAACTATGTTGTGTTAAGGGATAGTTCACCCATAAAGGGAAATTCTGTTATTATTTACTCACCATCAAGTTGTTCCAAACCTGTATGAAGAAGAAGATATTTTGATGAAAATTGTTAATCAAACAGTTGATGGGCACCATCGACTTCCATAGTATAGCCTACTATGAAGAAAAAAAACTATGGGTCCCATTAACTGTTTGGTTAACGAAATTCTTCAAAATATCTTCTTTTGTGCTCAGCAGAAGAAAGAAATTCATATAGGTTTGGAACAATTTGAGGGTTATATGATGACAGAATTGTCATTTTTGGGTGAACTATCCCTTTAATCAGGGTATCCGCGGGGTCTTGAAAAGTATTAAAAGGTGATAAATCAATTTTGGGAAAATTAAGACCCTTAAAAAGTATTAAAAAGTCTTATCATTGCTTTATAAAGTCTTACATTTTGAAAGTATTTTTTCTGAATTAGCTGTCCAACAGTTTGAGTCCCAAAAACGTCGTAAAAGTGTGTGAATTT
The DNA here is from genome assembly GCF_029890125.1 of Rhinichthys klamathensis goyatoka. Lineage (NCBI taxonomy): Eukaryota > Metazoa > Chordata > Actinopteri > Cypriniformes > Leuciscidae > Rhinichthys > Rhinichthys klamathensis. The sequence continues at coordinate 1,548,655 of NW_026606766.1, read as the reverse complement.
AGTCTTTTTTATTAAAAAAACGAAGAACTGAGGCACATGTCAGCATGATTGTTGTTGAGGGTGGAGCAAAGTTTTGTTTTGTTTTTTAATAAACTTTGCTTTGATTTACTATCCCAGCCTATTTGACTTTTTTTTTTTTTATCAGAGTGGTCTATAGTCTTTATCACAAACTAAAACTGTTAAGTTAAAAGTATCACTGATGTAAATGGTAACAGCTTGAAGTGGCGGTGAGGTATTAAAAGATATTGAGAAGGTCTTGAAAAAGTCTTGAAAAGGTATTAAAATTAACTTCAAGATTCCTGCATATACCCTGTTAATGTTAGTGTGTGTGGTTCAGCGCCCTCTGGAGGAAGTCAAATGTGTGCAACATGTTTTCAGTTTCTTCATTTCTTTGTGACACTGCCTCCCTGTGGCTGATACATTATAGTAGATTAGAAGAACCTATAGGCCAATAAATGGAAAACTTCTGATCTAAAAACTGATCTTTTATAGAGTCATGCTTTTGCAAATGTTTTACAACTGAATTTTTCTCTAATCTTTGTATCATTTATACTTAATTTGTCTCCACTGCTCTCTGATCTGATAGTCGGAGTATTCATTGCTATATTATGTAACTTGGCATATGAATATGGTAATATTTCATCAGTGCTGGGTAGATTACTTACAAATTATAATCGGTTACTGATTCTAAATTCCAAATTGTAGTTAGTAAGGAAATCCATTACATTACACATTTAAGGTGATATAATCAGACTGATTACTTTTGAGTTATTTTAAAGTGTCTATTGTTGAAAGATTATTTATAACATACATTCTAGTGCCGGTGAGCAGCTGGTTAAAATAAGAATGAAATAAAAGGAAACACAAACAATCTCAAGTGTGAAGTGTGTAAGCAAGCTTTAAAATAAAAGGGTCATATTTTACATGTCAAAAAGACCACTAAAAGAACATTCTTATAGTTTAGTAGCTTTTATTGTGTTGATAACAGTTTACATATAGTGATTGCATTTTAAAGTGCCAGCCTTACTGAGGAGACCAGATCGCCCTCCTCACATTCAACATTTACAGTCAACACTTTACTGAGGAAAAAGATTATTGTGCATTTGTCAAAAACATTGATCATTAAATAAAGTAATCTTTCACATGTTCTAAAGACAACAGCTGAATCTTAATAATAAACCTTTAATAAATATTTATATTAACACAATCTTCCAGCATCCTGAGGACATCATTTCCATCCTTCCCTCTAAGTTTGTGCTTTTTGCTTTATTGTTTTCTTTTGTGGTTTCTTCTCTTCATATATATATATTTATATGATGCTATAATCGCCTGAGTTGAATATCAATAATCAGCATTAAACATCTGGTTACTAACCTTCAGATAATTGATAGGATTGCTTGTAACATTCAGTCAAAGATACACACACATTAACATTATAACACTAACACACTGATTGCACAGAGTTAAGGGCCTGAACAACAATAAACATATACAATATATTCATATTTACTGTATATAAATGTCTATAGATTCATACTATAATTTATATGCTTGCTTATTTCAAAGAATATCGAGTATATTGTAAAATGTATGGCACTAGTTCTGTCTTTGGCTCACAAGTACACTACAGGACTATTAAACATTAGCCTAAACTTAATTGATTAAATATATCTTGTCTTAAAGTACAAATGAAGAACCGTTACAAATGGGAGAAATACTGAACCTTTAAACACTGCTCGGCCGCAATATAAATAAAGGTCTTTGTTTATCTATTTTTATATCGTTTCAAACGGAAAATTCTTATGTTTCACCTCACAAAGGTGTTGATTAACCACTTTACATGACCTACTAACAAGGTATAAGTTCTAGAAACACAACACTAAAATACAGATCAACCACTGGTTCACACACAGACCCCACTACTACACAGAAAGGGCTTCGAGCTTCATTAAAAGCGTGGTGCGCCTTTGCTCGTCTTTATCTTGCATTTACAAACCGAAGCACCGGCTGTTCCACATGATCCCAGTGGACTTGCTGTAAGGTGACCGTGTATATACTAGGGAAAAGCTTGCTTCCGCCACGCAACAAAACAATAAAGGTAATTGCTATACCTTTATCTTACAATTCAGATTTTTTTTTTTTTTTTTTTTGCCAGGTAAAATTGTTTTATTTGTAATTGTAAGTTTATATCTCACAATTCGAACTTTATTTTTTTGGCGATTCCACATTTTTATAACTCTCAATTCTGACTTTTTTCTCAAAGTGTGAGATATAAAATCAGAATTCCAAGAAACTCTTGGCACATTTTTTTCTCCCAATTACATTTTGAGTTTATATCTCAAAATTCTGCGAAAAAATTCAGAATTGTGATATAAACTCGCAATTATAAAACACTTTTTTCCTTACAATCATGATGTTTTTCTCACAATTCCAAATTCTTATAATAACTCTCAATTCTGACTTTTTTTCTCAGAATATAACTTTTGTGAGTTATAAAGTCCGGATTCTGAACTATAAACTAACAACTGCGCGCACAAAAAAAAAAAATCTGAATTGTGAGATAAAGAGTTTATTTTTATTTAAAGGTGGAAACAAGCCTCCATACTATACAGGCTGTGTAATCTGTAAGTGAAAGATCTACAGACATTGAGAAGAAGGACAGAACATATTGGACCACAACACGACGAATAAACATAGCCAGTAAATGCGTAGACCTCACGACTGTCCCGTCGAGTGGATGAAGGAGATGCTTTAGACACAGAGCTGCAGTTCTCTGCTCTTACAGGTCCTGACCCAGCCTCTCGATCTCGTCGATCAGGAAATCGATGTCTGACATTGTGACGGCATGATTGGAGACCACCATTCGGAAGAAGTTGACTTTGTCTCCCTGTGGTTGGTACCCTACCATGGTTGTGCCGCACTCCATCATCAATGCCTTGATCTTCGGCGCCACCTGCAGGGGAAAACAGAGTCCTTATGACACCAGTTACTGTAGTTACTCTTGATTTGGTAGTTATAGGAGATGATGAAGTACCCTGTGTAGCTTCTCCCTTCGTTCGTCTCCGTGTGGCATGCCACGCAAGCTTGGCGGAATATACCAGAAGCAAACATTTGTGTGCTGGGGCTGTAGAGAGCAAAATAAAAGCCATTACATCCAGTGTTAGGTAAGCAGTTCTTTCAATCTATAAATATGTGTGTTCCAGATACAAACCTGGCCCTCAAAGACCATTTCATATCCCTCACGGTTCTTGATTTTATTGTAGAGATATTCAGAAATCTCCAGGCATCTGTCAATGTGCTGCTCAAACCCAATTGTGCCCTGCATGGATACAATTCACCAGGCACAATAAAAATGTTTTCCTCTACAAAATATTTAATGCTAGAGCCACATAATTGTCTTTATATTAAAAGTTGGGGTAACACTTCATTTTAAGGTACATGTACTTACTATAGTAATAATATTAAATGATGCATAATTACAACTAACCCTAACCCTATAGTAAGTAAATAACTATAGTTAATTAATACTCATGTAAAGCAAAATATACTATATTGCAAATCTCAGTTTGTTTGTCGCAAAAATGTACCTCTCTATAGCCTATATTAAGTGGGATATATTTATATCCAACTTTTTTTCACATACATACAGTATGCGAAAAAGGTACAGCAACATATAGTCTACTATATAGCAAATCCCAACTCTTTGATTGTTTACATCATCATAAAATGTAACTGTATAATCACATAGCTCTATATAAAGTTGAATATACAACTTTATATTGCATTCATATAGTACGCTCATGTAAAGCAACTACATACAGCAGCAAATGCCTGATTTTTTATTTAGTCACAAAATGCAACTAAACTATTGCCCAGCTCTTTATATAAAGTTGGATATACAGTATAAGTGTCCAACTTTATCCGCATGCGGTGATACTTTATATCAAATCTCAACTGCTTGATTGCTTGTATCGTGGAGAAATGTAAACTATAATCAGCTCTGATCTGCTGAATGTGACATGAAGATATCATAAACATTGAAATATGATTTTCTTTAAGGTTGTCGCTACAAATAAATTTGACTTGACATAATAGCGGCTGCTGGGACGCACCTTGGCCTTCCACATGAGCCAGAATTTGAAGATGTCTACATGTCTGCCACACTGGATGGCCTTGTCTCCGGTGTCGTAGTTCACGTCGTACTGTTTGTCTGGTTGGAAGAGATATCCGGCACACATGGAGTTGCAGCCCTGCAGAATGCCCTGAAACAGAAGCACAGCGTATTCAAGTCCCTCTCAAATGTGATCAGTAGCTGTATTAACTAAACCTGATCTACATGCATTCATTTAGCAGATGAATATATCCACATCAGTTAGGTGTGTAACTGCATAGCCAAGATTTTGGTTTAGACTTGTACACAGGGCCTTAAATGAACACTCGCCAAATAAAAATCGGCGTTGACGACGAGTATATGAAACGGTGTCACTCACCAGTTGGCCGGTAACATTTTTTTTTAATTCTAACAATGCATGAACTTGAACAAACTTGAAAGGGATAGTTCACTTTGAAATTAATTTTTGATATGTTTTATCTCAAGGGCATCCAAGATGTAGGTGTCTTTGTTTCCGCAGTAGTTTCAACTTTGATATTTTTAGGTCTTTTTAGGTAGATATTCATATAATGCAGGTCTATGGTCACCACCTCAAAGAGCATGCACAGAGAAGTCCAAATTAAACATGATTTAATGACTCGTAAATGTAAGTACACATTGATGGCCTAAGACACGAAACGAGCGGTTTGTGTGAGAAAACGAACAGTATTTATATCGTTTTTACCTCTTGTAAACACAGCCATGTCAAAGTGATCTGAGGGCGCGGGCGCTTCGGTCTGTGCGTTACAAGAGGTAAAAACGATATAAATACTGTTCGTTTTGTCACGAATTGTCAGGAAAGTTTAAGCCAAGACAATTTAAATATTCAAGCGCAAGAAGACGCAAAAGGGATACATTTCATTCCTCGCGCTAGTTGGAAAGTTTTGTTTGCGAATCCATCTGAAGCGTGCGCGCAGAAAGCCGCATGCGAACAAACACTAAACTAAGCTATCTTTCATGTCTTCTTGCACTGGAGCAGACAAATTCACACAAAATTATGTTGAAAGAAATAGCAAGTATCCTAACACTCTGATATGTCTTAAGTGAATGTAAACAATTGAGAAAGTAAACACATGTGTTTTAGGCCCCATAGTTTCAGCAGTGTATAGTGTAAATGCAAACATCGGATACGGGTCACTTTTAAAAGATGATGTAAGCGGGTCGTCCAAAAAATCGGATATAGTCAGAAAATCGGATTTGGGCATCAAGACCTGCAGTGTAAATGCAGCCTTAGTATCAGTATATTAGATCCATGCATTCGCTCTTATAGTGACAGCAGCCTAATATTCCTGATGCTGACTGTGTTTTTGTTGTCAATCAAACAACAAAGGACAAAGAAAAAAATCACTCACTGCTCTTGACTAAATAGCTTTTGTAACTTTAATAAGGATTAATTAATACAGATGTTTAATTTATACAGTGAAGACTATGCAATGGTGTTTTACATTTGCATACTTTTAGTACATTTCTGTAGCTGAAAACTACCGTCAGACCTGAAAAGCTCTGTTTATTTGATTTGTATATTTGTTATATTGTATTTATTTGTCCTTTTGCTTGTAATTTGATTATTTGTTCTTTTTTTTTTTTACTGGTCTTTAATAATGTTTTGAATGTGTATTAGTTAAGCTAGTAGTTTTAGCTGTGGTATCGAAATTGCAATAGAGAATTGTGTATTTTCACTTGTTAAAATGTAGGTGTCATAACTCCCTGTTTTTGCAAAAACAGTTTCATGGCTGGTAAAAAATATAGATGGCCATTACATTTTCTTAAGTCACCGGCCATTAGCAGGTTTTGGCTCTGCTTGTACATGTTCAATACTGTTCAGAGGTTTGGAGTTGGTAAGATTGTTGAATGCTTTTGACTTAAGTCTCTTCTGCTTATTTGATCAAAAACACTGTAAAAAAAATATTATTACAATTTAAAATAACTGTTTTCCATGTGAATATATGTAACTGTCATTTATTGATCAAAGCTGAATTTTCAGCATCATTACTCCAGTCTTCAGTGTCACATGATCCTTCAAAAATCCTTCAAATATGATGATTTGCTGCACATAAAATATTTCTGATTATTATCTATGTTGAAAACAGCTGTGCTGCTTCATATAAAACAAAATCCGGATTTTTTTTATGAAAAGAAAGTTCAGAAGAACAGCATTTGAAATAGAAATATTTTGATCAATTTTATTCAGCCCTTAATTTTATTTAGGGGGAAAAAACCTTTTGAACAATAGTGTATATGTCTGTTTATGTCCAAGTCTCACCTTGTCTCTAACCAGGATGGCTGAACATTGCAACGGTACTCCCATCATCTTATGAGGGTTCCACGTGACAGAGTTTGCCCTGAAACAAACAAACGAGAGGGGTTTCAGCTCACACTGCACCTTACCTGAGATATAGTCATTTTAGCACCTCAGCGCCGATGGTTTTTACACACCTCTCAACGCCGCTTAGCTTGTGACGGTGTTTCCTGGACATCAACAGTCCTCCGCCCCATGCGCCCTGGAGATTTACTCATTCATTTATTCAGTGATCCATACACTATATTCATGTATTTAGTTACCAGCGAATCCTGAAAGCACTGATTGAAAATGCATGCATTTGAGTCAAACTTACATCCACGTGCAACCACAGGTCGTACTTCTCGCAGATGTCGGCAATGTCATTGATGGGATCGAATGCTCCATATACTGTACTACCAGCCGTCGCATTCACAAACAGTGGCACGTAACCCTAAAATACACATTTAAAATCACATTCACTGTTGATAGTGCATGGCCTAAAGATAATGCCCGAACAGCAGAGTGCCACTTCATTAACTGAAGCACGTAAAGGTCAAATCATCCATCAGCTTGAGGAGGATACCTGCCCCAGTATTGATCCACTGAACTCTTCAGGCACAGAGGTTAAATACTCTCACTCACTTGTCTCAAGAGCACAGAACAGAGCAGTGTAGTCTGTGCATTTACACACCTTCTGTTTAGCATCAATGATCTTGGCCTCTAAGTCAGCAGGTATGACACGCCCCCTAAACAAGACAGCCAATTAGGTATAAGTGGGAGGGACTATAAAAGCAAATAAAACATGAGCTTTGAAAGAAAGTAACCAAGTGCTTGTATATATATATAGTTTTGAGCTTTTTATTCTTATGTAACTGACACAGAACTGTGCTGTCATGATACCTCTCATCTGTCTTCAGGAGAATGACGTTTTCTTTTCCAAATCCCAGTACAGCTCCAGCCTTTTTGATTGAGTAATGACTCTGCAAAAAAATAAGCAAGTGTTGCCAGTCAACCAAAATGGCCAAAATACTATAGATAGAATAGAATCAATTACTTACACTACAAAAATAAATATATGACCCCCAGAGGGCGACAAATCCTCTGTTTGACTGCCGTGTGTGTACTCACATGTTCAGATGTGAAGAGCACGAGTCGTGGTGCTGCTGACATGCCTTTGGTTTTGACTTCTGGGAAATACTTATAACGTGCAACCATCACACTGTACATGTTTGATATGGCACCACCTGTGAACAGATGAGCATTCAGTGTATTTCAGCGCCTCTCACATCACAGCTGTGTGAAATTAAACGTGTCAAAGGAATTAAGCCAACGTGAAAATACGTCATAATTTCATCATCAGCCTACCTATTTTTATGCATAATATATGGTCATTGTTTTTATTACATGTTTTGAGGGAACATCATACGTTTGTAATTGTAATATTAAATAATTTTGGATTATTTCGATTGATTTTACCTGGTGAGAAGAGTCCATCGCCATCCCCGTTCGGCCAGCCAATCATCTCTCTCATCTTCTTTAGGGTCAGCTGCTCCATCAGAACAAACACGGGCGCGATCTCATAGGTGAACCTGAACACAAACACCAAATGAAATATGGTCAATATGAGCTTCGTTTGAGATTAATATTTATGACAGTCATATTATGTAGTCACAAGAAATAGTTTTGTTTAGTTTAACAAACAAATCACAGTGTAAAGAAATGATCAATAATAAAACAAATTACACTTAAAAAAAATCACATTCACATTATTTTAATTGATGATTTTTGATTGGCGAGTTAGTTTTGGAACTCGATTCTGATTGGCTTTCCAAGAATGCTGATTGATAGATATGGCGTTACAATGTCAGGCTACAATAGCTACGCTTAAAATATGGAAGCATTATTTCCGCCACAGAATAAAAAAACAGACTTTTTTTCTCAAAATTGCATGATTTGACTCACAAATGCGATTTATAAAGTCAGAATTGGAGATAGCCTATAGCAACTCACAATTGCGCGAAAAAAAGTCAGAATTGCGAGAGTTTACTGAAACAAGCTTATACTGTGTGGTGTTTTTCTTTTAATTTTTTTTTAATGAAACTTGACTTGGTTATGAGGTTCGTTTGAGATTTATATTTATGACGTCCATAGCTCTCCAAATCGTCAAAATCAGGCAACAGCTTCTTCAGAGATTCACAGTCCCTGCAGACACTGTTCCAACAGAGGAATATTCTGTCCCTCTCGGCTGCTTTGAATATCGCTAATTAAAAGACGGCTGTGATAGACTAGATAAGGGCTCATTTCAGGGTGTTTTAATGAAGGGAGTCGGTATTCTGATGGCTATCTGTCCGTCTAAATGCAGGAGTAACTTCAGTCTGACGGGGGACAGCAGCGCACAAATGAGCGGACGGCTGTGCGCGCCTGATAAGAACACACTCCCGCACACATCCATCTCATTCAGACGAGAGAGGGACGAAAGTGTGATGAACACAAGTAGGACAGGGAACAGCCCCGGGCAGACACATTGTTCAGCTCCGTCACAAAAGGAACAAAGATTTAAGACAGTAAAAAATAACCGAGAATCATCAATAACATGCAGCTAAAACATGACTCCGGCTGTCATAATGTCATATAAATAGAACAATGTATTTTCCCGCAGTTCTTACACGTGTTGGATTTGACAAATTGCATTTTCATGTACAAAGGAGGAGAAATCAACCGGAAATTGAATACCTGTCTGAATATTGTGGCGGTGGCACAATGTATATCGGGACCTTTTACCATTGGACTATTATGAAATTGTGTCATATACATTTGCATACATAAAGTCATAATCACATGCTCACTATAGGCACAATACCTGATCAAGAGAACAAGAGATGAACCATCATTTTCGTTGTGACAGTGTCTTATTAATGGATAATAACATTTAATTGAAAAGTGATTTTTTGAGTAAATACTGTGTGTAAAAAATGTCTCATCTCATTTGCTGTATAATGCACTGAATATATCAGCATTATATTGGCCAATATTGGTCTCTAGATATCAATATCGGCATTAACCACTGAAAATCGTTTATCATAGAGACAAAAGGGCTTTTAGCAACACCCTAAAACCCACACAAGCTCGATGAAATCCCAAGAAACCAGCCAAAACACCACTTACATTTTATGTAAAAATCTCTTTTTTGTCTTTTATGTGAAGCTATTTTGAGGGTGTATGAATACTTCTTTGTGTGTGTGTGTGTGTGTGTGTGTGTGTGTGTGTGTGTGTGTGTGTGTGTGTGTGTGTGTGTGTGTGTGTGTGTGTGTGTGTGTGTGTGTCAGTCCATTAGCTGCCGGTCAGTGTGTGTCACCGTTGATGAGAAATAATGGGTCTAAATTAGTCACGGTGAATAATGACAGAATAAGCAGCATTTGCAGCATGTCCATTCACAGAACAGGACACTCCCCACTCTCTTCTCACAAAGCCCTTTGTGTGTGTGTGTGTGTGTGTGTGTGTGTGTGTGTGTGTGTGTGTGTGTGTGTGTGTGTGTGTGTGTGTGTGTGTGTGTGTGTGTGTGTGTGTGTGTGTGTAGCAGCAGCTGAAGCGACAATCTCAGCAGTGCAGAAATGAAACATTCTAAAACATTGCAGGTGAAATCCTTCAAAATGGGGCAGAGAGCAGTGGGAGGCGAACACAACAGCTTTATCCCTCGAGCCACAGGACGGCATAATGTGGGAGAGAAGGAAAAATGTTTATCCCGAGATTTTGAGCGTCTGAGAAAGCTTCAGCGTAAGAGTGAAGAACTAATCAACAGAGAGACTCCCACACTCTCATCTAGTGAACTAACACACCTCTGCCATTCGTACTTCACGTATAAAAGCACTGTCATGACTCCATCTACCATTCAATACAAATATAGTGCTTTTTAACATCATGCTTTACAGGAATAAAATATGAAGAAAGGGCAAAATTCAAGGTTTAATACAGGAAACCGGCCAACACCATCGATCACCTCTTGACTTCTCAAATGTCAGCAGCACTTGTGGATGTTTTTATTTATACTGTTAAAGCAAATGTCACAAAGAAAACACTATGCTTGGTGTCTACTGCATAAGAAACAAAATGTGAACAATGAATTCAGATATGGTGTTCATATTAGGATTGTGATGTACTCAGTCAAACAAATAGTGTTATTCATGAAAAGCATGAAAAAAAGCTAAATTGTAAACACACATATTGGGTCAAATTGGGTAAAGTTGTTGCTTTGTCAGCCTCATTAAATGTTTTTCACTGAGCTTATCTCTCTGGGACTGGCTTTTTATATGCGCCCTTCAAGTTGGAAATATTGGAATTCCGAGTTCTAAGCAGATAAATGACTGAGCAATGTCATATTTACAAGCGGGAAACTCGGAATTCTACCAGTTGCCAAGTTGTGATGTCATAAGGGGCATGTCAAACTGAAACACCGATCTATCATATAGATAATAAATGGGAAGCAAGTCTATCCACCTTATTTGGCACCTTGTTCATAGACATACGATTCACGAGGCGCTGTAAATAACTAAAAGAATAACAAAGAGCAGTTAACAGTAAAACTATTTGCACTACAAAGCAGTGTTTATGATTATGATAATAAATTAAAATATTATGATATGTCAAATGCCAGTCGCAACATAGGGCTTAGTCAGGTAAAATACCAACACATTCTCATCCCAAGGCGTCATCTAACTGACACTTTTGACCATGCGTCAACATGCCGACGCACATGGTACTTAAGCGTCAGTTAGATGATGCTTCCGTTATGGGTAGGTTTAGGTCTGAGGTAGGGTTAGGGTTAGACCACTAGGAGGCGCGTCTCATATTGACGCTTAAGGGGTACCATGTGCGTCGGCATGTTGACCATGGTCAAAAGCGTCAGTTAGATGACGCCTTGGGATGAGAATGGGCTGAAAATACACTCAAAAAATGATTTATTGATGCCGTCCACTTTATTTAAAGGGGTCATATAATGCCATTTTTGTACAAGCTAATATGATTCTTTAGGGTCTAAATTAAAAGTTTGTAATATACTTTAATTAAAAATTCTCATTAGTATTGTAAGAAAACACTTATTTTACCTGGTAAAAACAGCTCTGTTTTCAGCACGCCTGCGCACATCAGAGCCGGCTCTGGCGTACACCGTTTGTAACACAATAACACAATAACCATAATACGTTGTTCAGTATAAACGTGGGATTATGCATTATATTGAGAACGTCATACATAGAAAACATGCCGTAATGTACCCTGAGTGTAAACCTTAGACGCATTCATTGTGAAGCGTGCATCTAGCGATTTACAAGGATTAATATAAATATTAATATAAAGTTTAATAAAACGTTACACTCACTTCAGTTGTTCTGGAGATTCAGCAGGAACACGAATATCTGGTACCGATCCTTTATTCAGGAGCAGCTTCTTAGCAAAACCAGCTTTATACTGACCCTCGTTTATAAAGCAGTCTGCTGAGAAATGATTCGCGCAAACATGAGAGCATTGACGTTGCTCGTGGGGAATATTCCCTTCGAAAACAAACTCAGCCACTGCGTCTTCAGCGGTTCGGATTCAGGAACATTAAAATGACTGTGTTCGTTATTACACCCAAGAACAGAACACCACAATCGCTTAGACGCCATTCTTCTCATAGACAGTGCTCCAGCATATCAACAATGACCGCGCCGGTCCGCGCAGACTATGATTGACAGCTGGCTCACGAGCGAGGGCGGGTCTGTGTTGAAACGCTCCTGTCAATCAACAATCGTGGGAGGGGCTTCCGAGCGTGTGACGTCACATGGTCGAACGGCTCGATTTGAGACTGGGGAAAACATATAAGGAGATTAAAACAAAAACACTGGATGGATTTTTATCATTATCTGATGGTTGTGTACAGGCACTGCCAACACACATTTCAGTACAATCAACTTGTAAAAGTGCATGTACCATTATATGACCCCTTTAAATAATTAATTTAGTTTGAACTCTGTTGTATCAGGTTTCTCATTCAAACACGGTTGCATCATGTTAAACTGTTTTCATGTTGAAAGAACAATAGCTCGATCAAATATGAAAAACAGCATTTTCATTTGCCCATTGCACGTGGTGGGATAAGAGTAGTAATAAAGTGTTATTTTATGCATTTTTAGTAAGATTAGAAAATGTTAATGTTCTATTATGTTGTAGCCTATATAAAATGGTTATGTTGATGCTGGAATTGCACATTTACGTTACAAATGACCTAATCCGCTCTTCCGTTAAAAATGATGTCAAGTTAATCAGTTTGCTTAATGTAATAACATTTAGTTGTGATACCATGTACATGCGACATGCACGATACAAGTGCATAGAAATGAATAATCGTCACAATTTTGAATTCAGATAGTTATTTGGGTTAATTGTTCGCAGTAAAAAAAAAAATTCTTTCGTTTAGGCTCCTTCCATTCCTGCATGGCAGCATTACATGTTCTACTGCTTTAGATTTAGTCCAAAATGGGATACAGGGCAACATAAACAGATTTCATGTCAGAAGAGCATCTATGATGCCCTAAAATACTGGAGCTCACTTTATTTAAACAGACCCTATAAATACTTTAATGTTTTCAGCTCTGCTCTTTTCTCTCTTTTGCTCTCCTCCTCTTCGTATGTGGCATGAATTAGCTTAAGAGGATATTAATCAAAGTAATTCCCTATTGCAAAAACCCGTTGTTCATAGTTATGGCTATTTAACAAGGCCTTTCTCACCGTAAGTGACTTCTATTATAAGAAGCTCTCTGTTTATATTAAGAAAGACAGCTGTAATGAAGTGCTCGGTCCTCTGAGATCAAAATGGCCTCTGGGAGTGAAACTCGATGGCCAGACTGTTCAGCCCGCAGGGACACACACTCTCTCCGACTGGCTGGTCCCAGCTGGCACACACTTCCTACCAGCCCACAGTCACACACAATCAATGGGCTGTTAAATAGATTTGGTACAAGTCCATTCTGTGCTTTAGTGTTGTAAGACTCTTCAGTGCTGCACAGTCATAGCTTCATGAAAAAAAAAACCATCAGCTTCAGCTTTATAAATGGGATAAAAGGCTCATTTTCACCTGATGAACTGGTTATAAAGGCTATATCTAAGTCTTGTTGCACAAATCCTTGTTTTTTTTATCAGTGGTAATGATTTGGGTGTGCACTTCTGCTTCCATCGCCCCAATGTCAATGGGAATTTTGTTAAATGTCTGAAATGTCTGGTGAACACAAGCTCAAGGTATCTTCACGTTTGATTCTACAACATCGGTAATACCCCACTTGTGATTTGTTAAAGTTTTACTTGTCTTGAAAAAGGTGGTTGCTGTCAAGTGTCTCAATGGGACTATAGAGGTTGTCGGGGACATTAAACATCATCAGCCAAACAGAAACTCGTCTACTCACTAGCTTTCACAGCCTTGCTGTATTTATAATCATGCTCTTGCAAACTATTCTAACTCAAACTTTCAGGGAAAATGCTTTTAAATAAGTGCTGAAAGAGCTGATGCTTAATGCTGGTGATGTTGAAGTCATGTGGCCGTGGTGTAGTTCGTTTATAGATTGTATTTAGGCTTCAAAAGTTGTGTTAATTTGTAAAGGTTATCATGATGGAATCATAAACTGTTGTTGGTCACAGTTTGTCGAGGGAACCAGTGTGATGCTAACTTCTGGGATGACCAACACAAATAAATCATCCCTGCAGCCAGCGCTCTATGCCTATGTGTTTTCTGCAACTTAAAAAGGAAAAAAGAAATCTATGTGTCAGTGCAATCTATACTATCGTTTCTTTCCTAATCACCTTTGCACTTCGCATGAGCAACTCATCAGACAGAAATGTCCAATAAAACAGCTCAAGTCAATTTGCTCTTTATATCATGTAGCGCAGCGCCCAAATGTGTAACTCTATGTGCTGATCAATATGCAATCTCACACGCCTGGAGGGCACCGGGTGTTCCAGCAATCAGAGACATCACTCGATGCAGAGTTGACAAAGACAGCGCCTCTAGCCATAGCGTTCAAACAAACCCTTTACATAACCTCAGAGCCACGGAAACACTTACATATGTATCACAAACAACATGTTATTTCCAAATGACCCCACCGAGGGGAGAGGACAGGAGAGGAGAGGAGGAGAGAGGAGAGGAGAGGAGAGAAGAAGAGAGGAGAGGAGAGGAGAAGAGAGGAGAATAGAAGGGAGGAGATGAGAGGAGAGGAGAGGAGAGGAGAGGAGAAGAGAGGAGAATAGAAGGGAGGAGATGAGAGGAGAAGAGAGGAGAGGAGAGGAGAGGAGAGAGGAGAGGAGAGAAGGAGAGAGAAGAGAGGAAAGAGGAAAGGAGAGGAGGAGAGAGGAGAGGAGAGGAGAGGAGAGAAGAAGAGAGGAGAGGAGAGGAGAAGAGAGGAGAATAGAAGGGAGGAGATGAGAGGAGAGGAGAGGAGAGGAGAGGAGAGGAGAGAAGAGAGGAGAATAGAAGGGAGGAGATGAGAGGAGAGGAGAGGAGAGGAGGAGAGAGGAGAGGAGAGAAGGAGAGAGAAGAGAGGAAAGAGGAAAGGATAGGAGGAGAGAGGAGAGGAGAGGAGAGGAGAGAAGAAGAGAGGAGAGGAGAGGAGAGAAGAGAAAAAGAGAGGAGAGGAGAGGAGAAGAGAAGAGAGGAGAGGAGAGGAGAGAAGAAGAGAGGAGAAGAGAGGAGAGGAGAGGAGAGGAGAGGAAAGGAGAGGAGAGGAGAGGAGAGAGGAGAGGAGGAGAGAGAAGAGAGGAAAGAGGAGAGGAGAGGAGGAGAGAGGAGAGAGGAGAGGACAGGAGGAGAGAGGAGAGAGGAGAGGAGAGGAGAGGAGGAGAGAGAAGAGAGGAGAGAGGAGAAGAGGAGAGAGGAGAGGACAGGAGGAGAGAGGAGAGAGGAGAGGAGAGGAAAGGAGAGGAGAGGAGGAGAGAGGAGAGGAGGAGAGAGGAGAGGACAGGAGGAGAGAGGAGAGAGGAGAGGAGAGAGGAGAGGAGAGGAGGAGAGAGAAGAGAGGAGAGAGGAGAGGAGGAGAGAGGAGAGGACAGGAGGAGAGAGGAGAGGAGAGGAAAGGAGAGGAGAGGAGGAGAAAGGAGAGAGGAGAGGAGAGGAGGAGAAAGGAGAGAGGAGAGGAGAGGAAAGGAGAGGAGAGGAGGAGAAAGGAGAGAGGAGAGGAGAGGAAAGGAGAGGAGAAGAGAGGAGGAGAGGAGAGGAGAGGAAAAGAAATGACAGGAGAAGAGAGGAGAGGAGGTGAGAGGAGAGGAGAGAAGAAGAGAGGAGAGGAGAGGAGAGGAGAAGAGAGGAGAGGAGAGGAGAGAAGAAGAGAGGAGAATAGAAGGGAGGAGATGAGAGGAGAAGAGAAGAGAGGAGAGGAGAGGAGAGGAGAGGAGAGAGAAGAGAGAAGAGAGGAAAGAGGAGAGGAGAGGAGGAGAGAGAAGAGAGGAGAGAGGAGAGGAGGAGAGAGGAGAGAGGAGAGGAGAGAGGAGAGGAGAGGAGGAGAGAGAAGAGAGGAGAGGAGGAGAGAGGAGAGGACAGGAGGAGAGAGGAGAGAGGAGAGGAAAGGAGAGGAGAGGAGGAGAGAGGAGAGGAGGAGAGAGGAGAGGACAGGAGGAGAGAGGAGAGAGGAGAGGAGAGGAGGAGAGAGAAGAGAGGAGAGGAGGAGAGAGGAGAGGAGGAGAGAGGAGAGGACAGGAGGAGAGAGGAGAGAGGAGAGGAGAGGAAAGGAGAGGAGAGGAGGAGAGAGGAGAGAGGAGAGGAGAAGAGAGGAGAGAGGAGAGGAGAGGAGGAGAGAGGAGAGGAGAGGAGGAGAGAGGAGAGGAGGAGAGAGGAGAGGACAGGAGGAGAGAGGAGAGAGGAGAGGAGAGGAGGAGAGAGAAGAGAGGAGAGGAGGAGAGAGGAGAGGAGGAGAGAGGAGAGGACAGGAGGAGAGAGGAGAGAGGAGAGGAGAGGAAAGGAGAGGAGAGGAGGAGAGAGGAGAGAGGAGAGGAGAAGAGAGGAGAGAGGAGAGAGGAGAGGAAAGGAGAGGAGAGGAGGAGAGAGGAGAGAGGAGAGGAGAGGAGGAGAGGAAAGGAGAGGAGAGGAGGAGAGAGGAGAGAGGAGAGGAGAGGAGGAGAGAGGAAAATAGAAGGGAGGAGATGAGAGGAGAAGAGAGGAGAGGAGAGGAGGAGAGAGGAGAATAGAAGGGAGGAGGAGAGAGGAGAGGAGGAGAGAGGAGAATAGAAGGGAGGAGAGGAAAGGAAAGGAAAGGAAAGGAGAGGAGAGGAGAAGAGAGGAGAATAGAAGGGAGGAGATGAAAGGAGGAGAGAGGAGAATAGAAGGGAGGAGAGGAGAGGAGAGGAGGAGAGAGGAGAATAGAAGGGAGGAGATGAGAGGAGAGGAGAGGAGGAGAGAGGAGAGGAGGAGAGAGGAGAATAGAAGGGAGGAGATGAGAGGAGAAGAGAGAGGAAGAGAGAGGAGAGGAGAAGAGAACAGAAGAGAGCAGAGAAGAGGAGAGGAGAGGAGAGGAGAGGAGAGGAGAAGAGAATAGAGAGAGGAGAAGAGAGGAGAGGAGAAGAGAGGAGAGGAAAAGAAATGACAGGAGAAGAGATGAGAGGAGAAGAGAATAGAATAGAGGAGAAGAGAAGAGAGGAGAGGAGAGGAAAAGAAATGACAGGAGAAGAGATGAGAGGAGAAGAGAATAGAGGAGAGGAGGAGAGAGGCTGATCTAACTCACATGTTAGTGTTGGCAGTAGAGGTGAGCCATTCTCCAGCGAGACCAATGATGTCCAGTCCAGATGAAAGCTGGTTGAAAAATCTAGGATGACCTGAGAAGAGATTTTACAGGAATTGTAAGAACAGAAGTGCAAGTTAATACTCTTTAATATCATAACATTAATCAACCAGACCATAAATACTTTCTGTATAGACCGCTGTTCAGGAGTCTGGGGTTGGATTCTTTTTATGTTTTTGAAATAAATCTCTAATGCTCACCTACATTTATTTGATCAACAATACAGTAAAAACAGTAATATTGTGAAATATTATTAACATTTCAAATAATTGTTTTACATTTGAAATGATTGTAAAATGTCATTTATTCCTGTGATGCAAAGCTGAATTTCCAGCATCATTCCTCCAGTCTTCGAGATACACTGATGTGTGTTTGTGATGTCACTGGCCTGTACCTGTTCTCACTCCATACTTGAGCGTGTCTCTGCAGTCCACCAGGATCTGCTCCAGCGACTCCGGTTGATCCGACAGCTCCAGGTTGAAGCCCTCCATCCCCTCCAGGAGCTGGTGAGGGTGATGGAAGTCCAGCACTTTGGTGGATCTGTCGAAGGTCTTGCGAACATAATTGGTGAGGATCTCCACCACTTCCAGAAGAAACTGGATTGTGGGTTCCTCGCCATTTTTAGCAGGCAGTAGATCTAGAATAGAGGCAGCATGTAAAGATAAGAAGTGTTTTCATTTATAAAATTGAAATATTAGTGGGGTTGAAGTGATGGAGGTGAAAAGTCTGAATCCACACTGAAAATGTGGGATTTTTCCATTGGACATTTCTAGGTCACTAGTCAATCATGTGAATGAAAGAAGACTCTTATGCTCACCAAGCCTGCATTTGATTAAAAAAAAAAAATACAGAAAAGTATAGTAATGTTGTGAAATATTATTACAATTTAAAATTATGGTTTTCCATTTTAATATACTTTAAAATATAATTTATTTCTGTGATGCAAAGCTGAATTTTCAACATCATTACTCCAGTCTTCAGTGTCAGAAATCATTATGCGTATTTGATATTAGTTATTATCAATGTTGGAAACATGTTATTTTTTAATCTGTGATTTTTGTTAAAACAACAGCATTTATTCAAAATAGAAATATTTTCTAACAGTATAACCTTTATCGCTTTTCAAATAAATAAAGAAAAAAATTACTGACCCCAAACTTTTGAATGTAGTGTATATTGTTGCAAAATATTTATATTTTAAATAAATGCTGTTCTTTTAACTTTTTAATTCATCAAAGAATCCTAAAAAAAGTATCACAAGTTGTAAAAAAAACAATATATTAAGCAGCACAACTTGTCTCCAACATTGATAATGTATAGGCATCAGATCATCATATTAGAGTGATTTCTGAAGGATCATGTGACTCTGAAGACTGGAGTAATGATGCTGAAAATACAGCTTTGATCACAGGAATAAATTACATTTGAAAGTAGGCCTATATTAAAATAGAAAACCATTATTTTAAATTGTAATAATATTTCACAGTATTACAGTTTTTCTGTATTTTTGATCAAATAAATGCAGGCTTGATGATTATCAGAGACTTCTTTTAAAAACATTAAAATAGTAATGTTTCAAAACTTTAGACCGGTTCTGTCGCCTATATATAATGCTTTTAGTTTATATACAATGCGACCATTCAATTCTTTTTCTTTAACTTCTAATTGTTATATTTTCTGATGAAGCAACAATGCGCTAGATTGAAATGTGGCACTGAGAGCGAGAAGTGTGTGTGGTGGTGTGTGTGTTCACCTCGAGCGAACAGGTTGGAGAAGTCCGTCTCGTCGCGTGTGTAGCGCTCGCTGTTGTCGCGCGTCAGCTGGTTCCTCGCGCTCTCCTTGAACGCGCCCACCATACGACTCTTCTCATCCAGACTGTTGTTCTTCTGCAGGAAACCTGCATCATTACAACACGGGGGAGAGTTGCAAAACATATCCTCAGCCTTGATAATGGATGCTATGGACAAAAGTTGTAGGCTATCTCTACGCGCTGATATTTATACCTGGTGATTCCAGTGACTGGGGTTTTAGTGGGACAGCGCTATTTATGGATTGGTTGAGGTTCAGTTCAGATGTGCTACTGTATGACATCAGAGGACATGTAGGGTGTGTTTTTTTTTTTTTTTTTTTTTTTGGAACATGAAACCCGGTCGAGTTTGGCTATATCATCCTTCACAGATTCCGCGTGACTGACCAGATGCTCATCATGTCATTAACAGCCGACAGGCACATTCAATAGATCCATCGAGGATGTTTTATTGGAACATCATGAACATGAACACACATGTTAGGCAAAGCAGAAAGACCTACTTAAGAGAGTCAAACCCAAAAAATACAAAATAGCCTGTTTTTCGTTCATAGTGCATGCATTCTTTATTATTTCGACTGATTTTATTTATGAAGGTCTGCGTAAAGCTATTGTAAAACATGGGTCACAGATGGTTAGCAAGATTATAAAGAATATTTTTCAATATTTCACAGCATATTTCCTTAGAGCATCCGCCTTTCGGTCACGAGGGCCCGGTTGTGTTATCTCTTTCATTTTGAGCTGGACTATCGCACAATATTATCAGAGAGAGCAGGCCTGCGTTAATACTCGCCTCTGCCACCCTCAGCCCATCTCTCATTCAGGCTCGGTTCTGATAAGAGCTAATGACTATTCGATGCCGTAAATCTTTGGAGATTCGCTCCACATCAATAGGCGACACGACTTCATTGCGGCTATCAAATGGGTTTTTTTTTTCTGTTTTCTCTCGTGCTAAAGACCAAATCTCTCTCTTTTTCTCATGCTAAAGGATTTTTTTTGTCTTCACAACAACGTCGAGCATGTTTATTGCGCATGCAATTAAGATACAAATAGCAAATTATTTACATTTTTTATACGCCGAATCTTCTCATTAAAAAATATGATTTTATTTGAGCAATGGTTTACACACTGGATAAGGCATTCATTTCGTTTCTTTAAATCGTTAAGATGAGTCTATTCAGATCCATTTCTGCATGAGCTCTCTCTCTTGTTTTACAGTGTCATTGTTACATATGTTACATGTAGTTACTACAATAAATTATGCAGAATTACACGCAACTAACCCTAAATTAAACCTAACCCTATAGTAAGTATATTTAGTTCATTAATATTACTCAGTACTTAAATATATAATTACAAAGACACCTTAAAATAAAGTTTAATCAAAATAAATAAAAAATACACATAAATGAATGCATATAGAAACAAATTAACAAAAATATAGATAGATAGATAGATAGATAGATAGATAGATAGATAGATAGATAGATAGATAGATAGATAGATAGATAGATAGATAGATAGATAGATAGATAGATAATAATTTGACTAATTATTTACACGCTTTTTAAATGAGTTCAAACGACAGCAGAATATTAAGCTGAGGGCGCGAAAATTCCAGATATTGTTTATACATCAACAATTTTAATGATCATTCAGTTTTTTCCCCTTAGGTTTTAGCATGTAATACATATTACTAATTAGATTAATGTGGTTTTGCAATAACCAGGGCATAATTCTCCATACATGTTCATGTTTTAAACAAAAAGCACACAAGGTAAAAAAATAAATCGAGAGGATCTGGCCTTGAAATACACAAGAGTAAAACGATGTAAAGTTCAGCAGGAGTCAGAGTGGCCACATCCTCCCAGACGTCATCCTCTTAAAAACACCCAATCCTCTTCCCATCTTTTAGCAGGCTATAAAGAGCAGTGTGGCGTAAAAAGACAAGTCGAGAGAGAGAGAGAGAGAGAGAGAGGGAGAGCACCACCCACCAGGAAACTAATAGAGAGCAACACAGGCAGACCCTTTTTTCTCCTGATATATAGAGTTTCAAATCCAGTTACGAAAACCTATCTAAGTGACCGTGAGAAAATATTTCCATCCAGACAGTGATGATTCACACTCTCTACGGGCTATTTTTCTCTTCTCTTGCCTAACAACCTACACAAATCGTGCCTCCAACTCGGGGCTTTATTTGTCAGTTGTCAGTTGACATATACTGACAGTTTTTTCTGTCAGTATATGTCAGTTATTTATTTATTTATTTTTGTCCAGAAAATAATAATGAGAGTGAACAAGGGGTGATACGGGGGAACAAAAGACTAGACCTGTTCACACACTCGCCTACAGGGCAAATAACAGCTCGCTGACCTTTAGTGTGATGGAAACACGCAACGACAGTCTCGTGCTCCATATCTAGGGCATATGTATTCAAACCTGGGTCAACAGAGCAACAACAGCATGGATAAAGGTGCCCTCCACTTTGGCACCTTGACTGACCTCAAGACTGAAATAATGTTGGCACTGTAACTTACCACAGATCTTCATGCCCAGTTTCCTCGTGCATCCGTGCGCAACCCCGTACCACGCGTCGCCGGCTAAAACGAGACGTTTGGAGAGCTGTTCAACATCCCAGAGTTTATTCTATTCTTAATGCTATGGGAGATGCTGTAGAAAGCGCAAAATTAAGGGTCAACATGCATTGACGCAGAAGACAATGAATGTGCGCAACAGATTCGGGTCTTTGCCGAACGTGTGTCTTTTTTCTCCTTCTATGTGTCTATTTCAGGTTTTTTGAAAGGGCTTGATTTTCGCCAAGCGATCAATAGAGGCTATCAGAGAGGCAGGCCGCTAATAGATGGTGGCACACATCCGGCAAAGAGGCGGTTTAAAATAAGCGGGCATGAAATGAGGTCTCGGAATTAATTGAGTGAATCGCTTGTGTTTGACTTGCAGCCGTCACACAGTGAGCCTAGAGAGAGGAAATACACCACTCGAAAAAACACACGAATGACCTCTAGCATTAGTGACCAGACAGATGCAGCCATAAAGTTTAGATGCTGATACAATGGAAAATGAAATAAAATGAACAGTCACTCACAGCAGTAAGCATTTGCACATTGAACATGAATTCAGCAAGGACAAATATCATTTATATAAACAAAATGGTGCAAGTGTGTATATAGAGCGATAAGAAACGAAGGGGAATTATTATTATTATTATCGTCAATAGTTTGAAATGAATGTATCTCTGGGGTGGGTTTTGTCTGAGGGCAGATCTAGCTCGATCTGCCCCAGGCGCGCGCTGTCAGATGAGGCAGAGACAGCGCGCGCCCCTCAGGTCAGTGAGCGTGAGATAGAGCTTGGCAGGGAGATAATAGCAAAACACGCGCACGCACACACACAACAAAACAGCACAGCACAACACATAATGCTTTTTACAATTTATATCAAAATTCATATAGCAGAAAAAACATTGGTAGCCTACTACATCTTCATATTCTTGCACTATTTTTTTAGCATGACATTTTGATTTATTTTGTATCTATCTTACCTAATCAAATCAGATCAAACCAGTTTATTTTATGTATTTTTATTTTTAAAAAAATCTTGACTCGGGCATTTTCAGCATATTTACAAAGGAAAATGTGAATTGGACCGTGATGGCGGGTAATTTCTATAATTGCGCTATTAAGGTGGGTCTGTTAGAGCAGACGATGGCTGATTGCTGTTCTTCAAGCTCCCATAAAACGTGGCAAAATGCAGAGCTATTGTTATAAGATCGGGACCATAATTAAATGCAATTAGGCAGAAGCAGGATGCTCTTATTTGAGAGTAAAATTAAGTATACAATTTGCATGCTATTTTCATTTGTAATCTGCAGAACTGAGACTAAAACTATCTAGAAAAATAGGAAAAATAAAATAACGGTATAAGATTATTATTATTATTATTATTACTACATCTATATAGGCTACATCGATCTCCCTGCAATTGAAGAATTGACATTTTTATGACAAAAACTATAGTCAAATATAATTAAAACTATAATATCGTATTGCAATAATCTTTTTTGTAATAAAACGATAATCAGGGGTTCTCGTTTTAATATCAATTCAATTTAAAAATGCTTTATTGGCATGACTGTAAACTATCTATCTATCTATCTATCTATCTATCTATCTATCTATCTATCTATCTATCTATCTATCTATCTATCTATCTATCTATCTATCTAAAGATAATTTATTATTTGTCTCTCAAGCTGTCAGCTAATAGACATCTCACACGGCACGGTGTGTTTTTCAGGGCAGTGATGAACATCGCCACCCCACGGAGTAAACAAGCCAAGTGAAAAACGCGTTATCCAGAGAGACCTACTTGTGGCAGGTTGTCGTAAATTAGCCGTGTTTGGGTCCATATCACCAGCCGAGGAAGAAGGTGCAGAAGACGCCATCAGTCCTGGAGAAACACCTCACTGCTTTCAGACTGAAGGAAAAAACCCACACTACACACGGAAAATGTGTAGAAATTAGGATAAACAAAGTGATGGCACAAATTACAGTTGCTTATATAAAAAAAAGACTGGCTAATATCTCATATAAAGTATAAAGAGTACTAGCTATATAAAAATAAGCGTTTTTTTTCTAGCACAATTTCACGCATCAAATTCTCCTTATGAAATGGCAGTAATTCACTCCGCGTCACCGGGATAATTTGTCTAGCGCCACGCGCGCGCGCGCTCAGTGTTCTGTCATGTTCAGAAATGCGCTCTGACAGAACAGCGCACATTACAGCACGAGAAAGAAAAAACACACCTAAGAAATAACGAAAAGAACGGTAGGTAAGTTCTGAAGATAGTCCGACCTATATAAGTTGGTATTTTGGATGGCTGTGTTCTCCAGACGCCCCTGTGAGCTCCAGCGCGCAGCAGACCGTGAAGTCTGACTTAATTGGCTCTGTAACGAGGTCTTTAAATCGAATCATTTAAAACGAAGAATCTGTTCACTTCAACCGCAGCATAACAAAGGCGACGAATCAGGACAGAAATAATCATTTGAACGTATTGGTGACGATGATAAATAATATTTCTTTGTTACAGATGATCAGAAGCTTAAACGATGCTCGCAAAAAAAAAAAAAAAGAGAGAATGTATAGAAAAGGAGCTACTTATTGATTTCTCAATTAAGATGATCTTTAAATATCCTCAAATAATGCGCATCAATCACTGTCGGAGTTAGTGAAATATGGGCAAAAAAATCATTGCGCTGCTCATGTGTTAAATTACACCATGTTTTTAGATCATTATTTTGCCAGACGCGTTCCAGTATGAACACAGAAACTGGTTTAAATCTCTACATGCATTTATTATAACTGAATACAAAAGGCACAGTTCAGTTTATGCTCTTCTTTCTCATATTGTTATCTTCCCAATATTGTAGAAAAGAAAAAAAGGGCTTAGATCAGAACGCAGAAGGTGAGCGCTTACCTTGCGAAGTCACAGGTGTCACAGTAAAATCCAGAAAAATGGCACGTGGAGGATGTTTCACAGCGCGTGATGATGTGGCGGTGAGACACTTGATATTAGAAAACCAGAAGAGTGCACAAGAAAATAAAAATCCATCCAGCGCCAAATTCCTGATTCAGTGTTTATCCTTCCAAAGGCGAGAGGAGAATCTCCCAAATTCACTTCAGCTGTATTTTTCCACGGGTTAATATCCACGGGTACTTTCTGAGGATTATTATATGGACTCAAGTCATCAGACACATGAAGTTTAATTCTCCAAGTAATATATACACACACGTCAAAATAGCGTGGGAGTGAGAAAACGGTGAGTGAGAGAGAGAGGGAGAGAGAAAGAAAGGCAGATACATCATGAGGACGAGCTCACATTTTTATGGTTGTTGTTGTTTTGAAAGGACGCAATGAACAAATGAAAGCATTCAATCCTAATGTAAAAAAAAATGTTTTTTTTTTCTTCATTTAATGCACGACTTGTGGATCAGCTCCAGTTATCACCTATTCGAGACATCTGGAAGACATCCACGAGGTGGCAACAGAGAACAGACCAACTTGAACTTGAATGAAGGATTTTGGGCAGCGCCCTGGAAAAACACTTGAGCTGCTCTGTTCATGTCTGTAAGATCGTTCATTTTTAAACCTCTACCTATCCAGCTTGTCAGTACTGGTTTCCACTGTCTGCCGCAGTTTCAGCCCCTGGACAGCTCCACGGGGTCAAGAAGAGAGAGACCGGGGCTAGTTGTCACAACTTCTCACTCCAGTAGGTTTTTATGATAGTCAGTTTCTGTACATTAAAGTCCTGACAACAAAAAGCATTTGAAAGCGTATATATCATTATCTTAACGCATGGAACGATCGGTTTTATTGTGTTCACCTGTGCAACAGATATTTAAAAAATAGTATACATTTTACTCTAGAGTCTAGAGGATAAAAAAATCACAAAAATTACTATAAGACTTAGTCTATAACTGGACTTCTGTCTCCAAATATTATAGTTGCTGAGATGAGCCTTTTTTTTTTTTTTAAATACAGCCTTCTTGTGTGACAACTGGCCTCGGTCATATGTGTGAAACAGTAGTGTTATTTTTCCTCCATCAGATGGCGCTAAAATGTCTTGCGCTGTCTGAACAACTAAACAGAAAAAGTCAAGTAGGGAAGAGCTATTTTATTTATTATCCTAATATAGGCCTGGTTTCACAGACTGGGCTTAGAGTAAACCAGCATCAGGCCTTAGTTCAATTTAAGTAGCTTTTATAAATGTGTCTTAGAAAAAGCATTGCTGGTGTGCATCCTGAGACAAAATAATGGCACTGATATTTTAAGATATGCCAGTGCAGGTTGCGTTCAGTTAAAACAGCTCTAACATGCATTTTAGCTTAAGGCTTGTCTGTGAAACCGGGGTTAGATTACAATTCATGCAGAATATAATTGAATGTCCAGTCAGTATTTGACATATCTGCGCATACATAATATTCTGGACACATCACACATTGTTTATAAGCATAAGAATTATTAAAACAACACAGTGCATGACTGTGGGAAACGCACCTCACTAGATTGTTTGTTGTTTATTCATGATTAAGATGATAATGTATCATCTGTGCTTTCAGTGGACTCTTCATCTGTGTCAGAGCTATCTGTGGACTCATCGTCATCATCCTCAACGTCATCTTCATCATCATCAGATGTGTCAAATTCATCATCATCATCATCATCCGATTCCTCCTCCGCTTCTAGAATTTACCAGGGTATCCAGATGAAGAAGGTGAATTCAACACACTTGAATTTCATTATTAAAGTTACCCATTTGGAACATTGCTTTTATTTAATTTTCATTCATGCCTGTAGTGCTTCACAAAACATTTTTGTTTAAAGCAATTTAGAGATATATATATTTATGTTAATTCAAAAACTAAAGAGGAAAGTTTTAGTGAATCTTGAGATTGTCATAAAAATGTAAATGCTTCAATTTGAGTGGAAAACAAAGTGGAACTACATGTCAAAAGTGGATGGATGGATGGATGGATGAATTTATATATATATATATATATATATATATATATATATATATACTGTATATATAGATAGATAGATGATGGATGATAGATGAATTGATAGATAGATATAGATAGATGATGGATGATAGATGAATTGATAGATAGATATAGATAGATGATGGATGATAGATGAATTGATAGATAGATATAGATAGATAGATGGATGATAGATTAATTGATAGATGATGATGATGATGATGATGATGATATAGATAGATAGATAGATAGA
Source organism: Rhinichthys klamathensis goyatoka (assembly GCF_029890125.1). Taxonomy (NCBI): domain Eukaryota; kingdom Metazoa; phylum Chordata; class Actinopteri; order Cypriniformes; family Leuciscidae; genus Rhinichthys; species Rhinichthys klamathensis. The sequence goes on along the minus strand of NW_026606766.1, from coordinate 1,521,814 downwards.
TAGATAGATAGATAGATAGATAGATAGATAGATAGATAGATAGATAGATAGATAGATAGATAGATAGATAGATAGATAGATAGATAGATAGATAGATGGATGGATAATAGATGGATAGATATGAACTCACCAATCAGTAACTTTTCTTCAATGAGAGGCTGGAAGCTCTTAGCCTCTGAGTTTTGGGGCTCATAAATTAAAACTACATTTAAAGAATGAATGAGAATGATGAAAACATTAGTATCATGATGTAAGAAATGCCAAATAACAATACTATAGTCCACAATACAAATGGCTGCTTACTCATCTGACAGAGCTTCTTGGCGAGTGGATAATTCTTTGTCATCACAGCCTGTAGAAACTGGACTCAGAGAAACACGAACAGAACATTTGTTTAACTGCATCTCAATAGGCCAATGCCCACTGTCCAAAGTTGAAGAAGTGAAATAAAAAAGTGTGTTTGACACTTGCAGCCATTTTCAAACACATCAGAACTACTATTTCTTTCTGATAAAAGCGTCTGCTAAATGCATAAATGTAAATAAACCTGATGTGTACCTCTGCAAACAGTTCTAGAGGCACGTGTCCTTCTGCGCTCTCGGTCTCTTCCTCTTCACTTTGGGCCTCATGAGGATCCTGGTCATTTGCAGACGACACTACTTGAGGGGCCTGGATATGTTTTTCAAGCACACTTTCTGACTGGACTTCACATTCTCCTTGCTTTTCTAATGTTTAAATAAGAAAAAGAAAATCTTTTTTGGGCCCTGCTGCATTTGTACAGGAGCCCATGGGCATCACAAAATGCGTCAGGAACTCTGAGACAAATGGGTTGAACAATAAATGCTTTAAAAAAGAATAAGGCCCTGTTCACTCCTGGTATTAAGATGCGTTTTGGTCGATCGGATCACGAGTAGACATCCCCGTGGTGTTTTAATCCGTCTCTATTGTCAGAGACTATTTATATAAAGACATGCCACTTACTCAATCCTCAATACAACTATATAGGGAAAACCCGTAACGCCAAAGATGGCGGTTGTATGCACATGTCCCGCCCCTCCCGCTGGAAAGCCAATCGTCTGCCTTTAACAGTCAAGCCGGGAAACATTTAAGCCTATCGTCTGGTTCCACTGACGCATGCGCACAGTTGAGGTTTGCGACAGTGGAAAATACGTTACTGTTTGAAAAGGCGGCAGATTTGATATGCAGTGTATATGTGAGTTGTGTAAATATCAGACATCCCAAGTGTCTACCACATATTTATAGCGGCTCCCTGATGCACAAAATTAGTTCAAATCTCCCGGAAACTAGAGCGAGCGAGCGAGAGCTCACACATACTGTGTTTCAAACCGTGCAGCGCGTGCACGTCAGAGGGAGAGAACCCTTGCGCATGCGTAGTAAAAGCATAACCTGTGGGGAAAAAGGCGTTTTAAACCTTATTTTGGGGCAAAGTCATCAAACTTTTTCAGCGATCTTTATCATATTCTACTGCTGTTTCTATACATGCAGTTTTTATGTCCCGGTGACCAGTGAAAGTGCAGTTCTGACTCTCTGCCCATTCATTTAGATACGAGCCTGGTCTTGTTAGTCCGAAATAGCTGCCCGGAGGCGTTGCCAAGATGGCGGCCGAGTGGCATGACTTGTCTAAAAGGACTTTGCTATTGTCCACTTTCAACCACTTCTGTCCTGATTTCCTCGAGGGAATGGTCTTTTTTCAGATCTTTCGATCTAATGGATGAAATAAGCTTGTGGAATTTACATGTGATTTACACCCGGAGATGACGGAAAAACACGGAGATTAGCAGCTGACAGCCACAAGACCAGCCGAACGCTGTGAGTGTGTGTTAGAAATCAGGAATGGGGAGAGAACATTGTGCTTGGTACATTTTTCATCTTCAAACCAAACTTGGGTCTTCATCCGACAAAGTTAAATCCCGTCTGGCTAGAGCTCTTCCTATAATGTTCACGGATGAGGTCAGTAGACGGAGAGTAGACGGTGTTTTGTGGCTGTTTGAACACATTCGACCACATGATCATTTACACTACGAAAGCAATCCGGTCAAATGTGTTTTTTACTCCCTCTGGAAGTGGTCAAAAGTGGACAAGCTCAAAACGCTTTAGACCCTATTTAGTGTTGTCCACTTGTGATCCGATCGACCAAAACGCATCTTACTACCAGCTGTAAACAGCCTATAGGATAAAACAGATTCAGTACCTGTCATCATAGGGGGGACCTGTTTAGGTAGTTTATGTCCATGCGTGGTTACATTTCTGAAGGACGGAGCTTTAGAGGCATTATACCCTCTGCTGCTGAAAAAAATGGGTGATAAAAGGTAAACTATTAGAGATCACTGGAGCGAATGAATGCCATCAGCTTCCCTGCTTTATGCATGTACGGCCCATAAACCACATCCCATGCATGACCCAAAGAGCATGTTGACCGGAATACAAAAAAGCCACTGATACAATCAAATTAAAAATAAGGATTTTTCTATATTCCTCTCAGTATTATGCATCTGTCCAAATGATCTAGTATAGAGAAATGTCACTTTTAGTTATTATTGTCAGATATCAAATGCTTTTACCTCTTGGAATTGTGTTCTTTGTGAGAGGTACTTGATGTTTCAGAGTTTAGGGAAGGATTCCCCTCTGTCTTTATAGAGGGATCCTGCTTTTCTCTCTTTTCACTGGGTTTTGCTATCGGTTGCCTACACAAAATCAAACCAATGCATTTAAATGATTGTTAAAGTGTATTTCTGACATGACAACTCTAGGAGTGTTTGGCATGGTAATGGATATGACAATGTTGAAATGTTTGGTCTTGGCAGAATAGATTTGTTACACTGCTTCTGCTGCAGAGCAAGTATGAGACTTGCTACTGCCAATACACACACGCTACGCTGCTGTGAGCAAGTCCTGCTGCTGCTGTACGATATAGTATACACTCACCTAAAGGATTATTAGGAACACCATACTAATACTGTGTTTGACCCCCTTTCGCCTTCAGAACTGCCTTAATTCTACGTGGCATTGATTCAACAAGGTGCTGAAAGCATTCTTTAGAAATGTTGGCCCATATTGATGATAGCATCTTGCAGTTGATGGAGATTTGTGGGATGCACATCCAGGGCACGAAGCTCCCGTTCCACCACATCCCAAAGATGCTCTATTGGGTTGAGATCTGGTGACTGTGGGGGCCATTTTAGTACAGTGAACTCATTGTCATGTTCAAGAAACCAATTTGAAATGATTCGAGGTTTGTGACATGGTGCATTATCCTGCTGGAAGTAGCCATCAGAGGATGGGTACATGGTGGCCATAAAGGGATGGACATGGTCAGAAACAATGCTCAGGCAGGCCGTGGCATTTAAACTAAGGGGCCTAAAGTGTGCCAAGAAAACATCCCCCACACCAATACACCACCACCACCAGCCTGCACAGTGGTAACAAGGCATGATGGATCCATGTTCTCATTCTGTTTACGCCAAATTCTGACTCTACCATCTGAATGTCTCAACAGAAATCGAGACTCATCAGACCAGGCAACATTTTTCCAGTCTTCAACTGTCCAATTTTGGTGAGCTCTTGCAAATTGTAGCCTCTTTTTCCTATTTGTAGTGGAGATGAGTGGTACCCGGTGGGGTCTTCTGCTGTTGTAATAATAATAATAATTCATTACATTTATATAGCGCTTTTCTAGGCACTCAAAGCACTTCACATGGAAGGGGGAATCTCCTCAACCACCAATGTGCAGCATCCACTTGGATGATGCGACGGCAGCCATAGTGCGCCAGAACGCTCACCACACACCAGCTTACTGGTGGAGAGGAGACAGAGTGATGAAGCCAATCAGTGTATATATATATGGGGATGATTAGGAGGCCATGATGGACAGAGGCCACTGGGCAAATTTGGCCAGGATGCCGGGGTTACACCCCTACTCTTTCGAAAGACATCCTGGGATTTTTAATGACCACAGAGAGTCAGGACCTCGGTTTAACGTCTCATCCGAAGAACGGTGCTCTTTGACAGTATAGTGTCCCCGTCACTATACTGGGGCGTTAGGACCCACACAGACCACAGGGTGAGCACCCCCTGCTGGCCTCACTAACACCTCTTCCAGCAGCAACCTGGGTTTCTCAGAAGGTCTCCCATCCAGGTACTAACCAGGCTCAGCCCTGCTTAGCTTCAGTGGGCAACCAGTCTTGGGCTACAGGGTGATATGGCTGCTGGTTGTAGCCCATCCGCCTCAAGGTTGTGCGTGTTGTGGCTTCACAAATGCTTTGCTGCATACCTCTGTTGTAACGAGTGGTTATTTCAGTCAAAGTTGCTCTTCTATCAGCTTGAATCAGTCGGCCCATTCTCCTCTGACCTCTAGCATCAACAAGGCATTTTCTCCCACAGGACTGCCGCATATTGGATGTTTTTCCCTTTTCACACCATTCTTTGTAAACCCTAGAAATGGTTGTGCGTGAAAATCCCAGTAACTGAGCAGATTGTGAAATACTCAGACCGGCCCGTCTGGCACCAACAACCATGCCACGCTCAAAATTGCTTAAATCACCTTTCTTTCCCATTCTGACATTCAGTTTGGAGTTCAGGAGATTGTCTTGACCAGGACCACACCCCTAAATGCATTGAAGCAACTGCCATGTGATTGGTTGATTAGATTATTCATTAATGAGAAATTCCTAATAATCCTTTAGGTAAATGTACATATAATATAGTGAATTACCCGTAGCAGATCTATACCGGTGGAGCTGGGGAAGGTGGAGGGTTTCTGAAAGCACGCTGCAAACTGCTACAGCAAATGCTGACCAAGTATTTAAAGATTGAGCCGCGAGCTCATTGGCTACTGATACAATCAGCTGTGCTCTATAGACCCCTTTCAGTTGGTAAACATTGTGACTTCAGAACGATTCCCTCTGGCCGCTTCACTAACGCTAGTTAGCAAGTTTTGTTAGCTTGTTTTTTTTTAACGACTGGAGAAAATGTGATTTTATCTTAATGTGTAAGGTTACTCACTGTCCAGGACAGCGATTGTTTTAAAAAAAAGTTAATTTTAATGGACGGAACCAGATTGGGTGACCCGTACACACAATGGATGGAAGATCTGACAGGATTAACGTTACCTCGGTTGAGTGGCCTGACATCTACACCTACCTGATAGAGAAACCGAGCGTAAAGAGAACCTGAAGGCCAGAAGACGACCACGTAAAGAGTGACATTACAGTACAACTTTAAAGATGAGAATATTTTCTAGAAAAAAAAATTCCAGATACAGCAACTTTATGTATTTGATTATTCTTTCTTACCAGATTCTTCAAAAAGTTTAGTCACAATCAATCAACAATGTATATATACAATCACAGATGATTCACAAATAATCACAATAGTTTAGAAAACATTATGTGATAAAATTGGAGCCTGTACTCCGTCGATTATTGTACCCAACAACACAACAAGATGACATTTTAAGCTTATCCGAATCTGTGCTGGTTTGTATTGGATGCCTCCAGTTTTGCCTCCAGTTACCGCCATGACGTAATTGTGACGTTAGCGCAAAAAAGGGTCTATAGAGAATGATGTGATTGCAAGCAAACTGAGTTACGTATCTATTAGTCTGCGTCGTCTAGAGTTTCATGACACAACTTTGTATTTAATACATCAAAGTATATGAGCATTCTTACTTCATCTATGCAGGAAAATACGTTTAATTGTAAATATTGTGAGGCTTTTACAATGTTACCCGTCGACTGAGAGCTGCATGGGCAATTCATGTTCATTAATCACCACTGTTATAAAATGTTTTACCTTGTGGAACTTGGAGCTTTGATATTTGTTGTCTCATAGTTTATAGATAAATCCTGTCCTCTTGTCCTCCCGCTGGGTTTTGGTTTCTGCTGCCTATACATAAAATCAAACCAAAGCACCAAATGCATTTGACGTGAATGTGAAAGTAACTAAAGCAAACTGTATACAGTATAATATCCAAAAGATAATCTGAAAATCTAAACCTACTCTGGTTTCCATTCCACTGATTCTTTTGCCACTGGATCTACAGAACAAAGGACATAACGTCATTCAACCTTTAAGAAAAATAACCCTTGAGGAAAGCAAGGCAGACTGTCGTCATGTGCGTGTAACTGCTTAATGTAAAAAACAAAACAAAAAAACAGTTGCTATAGTGGATATGTATTGATAGAAATGATTTCCTGCTAATTGATTATTGTACCTGTTGAGCTGCCAATCACTGGTTTTGAGGGTGCAACCTCCTTTAGAAATAGAAAAAACAATACATTCTCTATTATTTCTCTATATTACTTAAATTGCTAAATGATCAAGACACTAGTTTGTCACATGATATGAAAGTTAAAGGTTCTCTAAGCGATCCTGGGTGACGTCACTTCTTGTTGACGTTCGAACTATTGTCAAACAAAACGGAGGCTAGCTAGACCCTCCCTCCTCCTCATCCGCACACTAACCCCCCAAACCACACCCCCAAACCCTTCTTGTCGGTCATTGGCTGGAACAGTTTGTTATGTTTTGGGGAGCGGGTCGCTGCAGTTTGTTTTTGGTGCTGTTTGTGAAGCATGGGCTGTCTACAGAGATCGCGTTTCTTTACAGTGTGTTCAGGGGACAGGCAGCCAGCGGATAGTGAGGAGATGTTTGCTGTATGTGACAAAAAATGTTTTGGCCTAAAAAACACATGACATCGCTTAGAGCACCTTTAACAAAGCACAATATCGATATATAACCACTAACCTTTTCATTGTCTTTTGATGAGACTCCTGACAGCCGCCCAACACACTGTAATCTTAGCATTAATAATAATAAAATATTTAAAATAAGTATTTTGTTGTTAAAGAAATGCAGACATAGTAAAACCACTGTATAGAGACTTTTAAAGAGTAATGGAAATTATACAAATGTTTATGTTGAGTTAATGTAAAAATACACGAGAGCCCAGTTTTAACCTGTATGTGCCCTGATGTTCTTAACATTATAGCTAACAGTCAGGTGTATTAGTCTTAAAGGGTTAGTTCACCCAAAAATGAAAATGCTGTCATTAATTACTTGCCCTCATGTCGTTTCAAACCCGTAACACTTTCATTCATCTTCAGAAAACAAATTAATATCTTTTTGATGAAATCTGAGAGCCTTCAGTCCCTCTGTTGAAAGCTACGCAACTACCACTTTGATGCTTCAAAAAGTTAATAAAGAGATCATAAAACTAATCCATATGAATTGAACGATTTAGTCCAAATTTTCTGAAGAGACTCAATCACTTTATGTTATGAAGAGATTTAATTTAGGTTTTATTTACATATAAATCAGCAAACAAAAACTCAACCGAACCTGTTTGATGCGCAAAAACAAACCTCATTCTTGCTGAAGCTCAAAAGAGCTGAGAATGAACCTCATTGGTTCTTGCATGTCAAGCAAACATGCTTGAGCTTATGTTTACCACAACTGATGTGTGACTTGAATGTTTATATATGAATAAAAGCTTATATTAAAAAATGTTGGAGTAAATAGCTCAATTTATGTGGACTAGTTTTACAATCTCTTAATGCACTTTTTAAAGCATTTAAAGTGGCAACGTTAGTTGCATAGCTGTCAATAGAGGGACAGAAAGATCTCAGATTTCATGAAAAAGATCTTAATTTGTGTTCAGAAGATGAACGAAAGTCTTGTTTGTAAGGCTAAACTACACTATTAATTACACTAGGGAGAGTAATTAACGACAGAATTTTCTTTTTTGAGTGAACTATCCCTTTAAGACTTGAAGCGATGCCTGTAACTCAAGAATCTGTTGAATGTTTTAAGCCTTATTCACTTTCAGACACATTCTATTGCAACGTTTACAGACAACAAAGCGATCGTTTTAAATGTAAAAACGGGTATTAACTGTTTGAAAAATAACGTAGAATAATTTATATAAAACACGTAAAATAATAGATTAAAATGCCATATATGAGCGTCCTTACCTGTTCATCTGTGCTTTATTTTTAAAGGATCTATCGACTGTAATCGAGAGCTGAACGGGTAATTGTGAAGTCTGTCATAAAATTGAAGGCCTACAGTAACACTTTTCAGAAGTTTCTTTTGACTTTCTGAAGCCCTGTCGCAGTTTGAGAGGGCAGGCGTGCTGTTTCCATAGCAACTGGAGGCGTCACCTCCAAACAATCCGAGTGCAACATGCTCCTTCCGGAACCAACGTCTTGCGTGACACTTGCTACTTGTTTTACACAAATTGTAACAGCATACAATAATGTATTCATTATTTAGCAATATACATTATCATTAGGCTATTATACCTTTTGTTCAATGAGGATTTTAACTTCCAAGTTAATAAAAAGTGACTAAAATTGTGCAAATGATAAAATAGAGTAGACAAAATGTGTAGCCTTTATAGATTAACGTAATGTCTTTTTTGAAAAAGAAGGCAATTACCAATGAACATTTTTACTTAGGGTTTTGCCTGTACACCGAGATCATATTGCATAGGGGGAAACTTTGGTTGATTCCAACATTATTTTTTAATATTTCTTTGGGTCTGAATAGACACTTTCCTTAGAGTCCCGACAATACAAAAGCTTTGAACATTAATTTTAACACATTTTGAGCATGTTGTAACACGTCTCAATGGTCCTACCATGCTTTCTGCTATATTTAAACAATTCTGAAACTATTTCTGAAATAGCAAAAAAGTAAAAGGTAACACATCAATGTGAAATTATTTAGGGATGCACGTCCAATATATGATCAGTTTTAATGTTATTGTTATCGGTCTGATAAGAAAATCTGTCCGATAAATACTGGATTATTCCTTCAGCTGAGACACATCAGATGCGCACTGTTCAACATGATGGTTAGTAAATTGCTTGAAATATTATTTGAATCACTTCAAAAATGAAAATGCAGAGAAGTGCAACATGTGCAGTCTGTCATAGCTATACATAAAAATGTAATCAGGCTCTCAAAAATGATCAAAACTTATCGTTAATCGGCATTCAAATATAAAGAATTATATGGTTATCGGCATTGGCCAAAATGAATGTAATTAATAAATTGTATATTGTATAACATTTAAACACAGCTGTGACAACGTGCCCCAATTGAATGCAACTTGAATTAAAAACCCTGCTAGAGAAAATAAACCTCGGAGTAACTTTAACCCCAACATTTTATATTTACTGAGATAGTAGTATAGCTCAACTGTGACAACAAGCCCTGCTCTCCCATTACTTCATGAAGTGCTCGCTTTAAACAATCTAAGACTTCTGCTCAAGAGTTTCGCTGATGTGATCCAGCACGGGATACAGTGGTCTGCTCTTCCTCATCAGGTGTGTCTTCAGGTGTTTGGCCAGATGGTCACTGCGCATGAAGCGTTTGTTGCAGTCCGGGCAGGTGAAGCGCTTCTCTCCGGTGTGTGTGCGCAGGTGTCTCTGGAGCTCATCGGAGCGCGTGAAGCTCTTCCCGCAGAACATCCAGGTGCACACGAACGGCCGCTCACCTGTGTGCCACCTCAGGTGTGCCTTCAGGTGCGACGTCTTTCCGTACACCTTCCCGCAGCCCGGCATGTGGCACACGTGCTGCTTTCTCCTGCCCGGCGCGCCCGTGCTCTTCTGGCAGTTTGGGCACATGCATCTCCGGCTTTTCCGAGACTTGGAGTTTAGCAGGGTGGCGATTTGGGACTGGTACTGGCTGAGCTCCGGGTGACCCAGAACCCACCCGCGGGGGATCCGCTGAAAATGATGTGTTGAGGAGACACCGGCGTCTTGTAGGGTCCACCATTGTATATCCTCCCGAGCCAATTGCCTCTGCGGATGATGCACAAGTCCAGTGTGTGTGGGTGCGTAAGCTGAAACTGACGTGGGAAGAGAAGCGTATGAGGAGGATGCTGATGGACACGGCAACATCTTCAGCGGTGAGAAGTCATAGTGTTCAGCTGGAGGTGTCAGTGGCACGTCGTGGTGTGGGTTTAATGAGGTCTGGAAGTGCTGGGACAGCCTCGTGCCACAGCCAGAGGAGAACGCTGCATGTGTGGAAGCGTCACTTCTCCAGGGATGGAAGAGCTTGGGTGGTGAACCTTCATACGGGACGTGAGTGGATCCGGAGGCACAGGAATGGCTGATGCGATTGCAGGTGTCTTCCAGCAACATCAAGGGGGATCCTTTGATGGATTCTGGGGTGGAGTTTGGAGTCCGATCCTATGAAATATCAATGCATATAATTTATGACAATACATTGAGGTCTTAAAGCAACACCATGTGATTTTTCCTCAGCGGTCGCCCTACAGGTTGGAAGCAGAATTGTCCATTACTGCTGTCGTAAATAATTTAGCCTTCCGCAGCCGACTGTCGCACGCGCACGCTCGCTGTTTATCCAGCGCCGGCTTTGGAATCAACAATGGCAGACATCCCAACCTGCAAGAAGTAATTTCAGGGAGGTCTATCTTGGTGACTGGATTGTTAACGGGGGTGGCAGGGGGTGGCAGGTTGACTAGCTTTCGTGAGGCACACTCGCAAGGTCTCTCGCTCTCTCTCTCTCTCCCGTGCTCGCGCTATGTATGTTATGTGCTCAGTGTGTTCTGTCTCGCATGCGCGCTCTAGATTCCGGCAGATCTGAACTAATTTGCGGGCATCAGGGAGACGCAGGAGACTCCCGGGAGACTTGGGATGTCTGCAATGGCCACAGACAATTTGAGGAAGTGGTGGGGGAAGTGACGTATGCCGTAAAGCAGTCGAATTTTGTAGTTCTTTTTGTGCACGGGTTCCTACCCGAAACCCGAAGTTACACAGTGCCAGTAAAAGCGATACAGACCACGTCAGGCTATGGCAGACGTGTCATTTAACTTATTTTAAGTCGATGTACCATCACAAGGGTCTTGGAAATATATTATGAAGGTTGAAAAACTACATAGTGTTACTTTAAAGGGATACTCCACTTTTTTTGGAAATAGGCTCATTTTACAACTCCCCCAGAGTTAAACTGTTGAGTTTTACCGTTTTTGAATCCATTCAGCCGATCTCCGGTTCTGGCGGTACCACTTTTAGCATAGCTTAGCATACATCATTGAAGTGGACAAGACCATTAGCATTTCTAAAAAAAAAAAATGACCAAAGAGTTTCGATATTTTTCCTATTTAAAACTTGACTCTTCTGTAGTTACATCGTGCACTAAGACAGACGGAAAATGTAAAGTTGCGATTTTCTAGGCTGATATGGCTAGGAACTATACTCTCATTCCTGCGTAATAATCAAGAAACTTCACTGCCGTACCATGAGAGCAGCAGGCGTAATGATATGAAGCAGCGCCTGAAAATAGGCCACCTTCCGTCAACACAACGGAACTATTTTCAGGCGCTGCGTGACGTAACGGCGACCAAAAGTGACGTCAGTATTGGTCGTGGGTTCGTCGCGTCACCAAAAGACTATGCCACGACGTTGTGGCAACTTCATCAGAAGGTAGTCTCGTGACCACAGCGCTTGGTCGCTTCCTTACCTTCCCACAACGTTGTCTAAAGACCAGCTGATGACCAATCATTTTCTAACCTCCTCACCACGTCTTAGCCACGTCATTTCTTGACTTAGAAGCAGATGTACATTTTAATAGAAGAATTTTTTTTCAGATATTTTGTATGTACAGGTGCTGGTCATATAATTAGAATATCATCAAAAAGTTTATTTATATCAGTAATTCCATTCAAAAAGTAAAACTATAATTTAATTTATATATATATATATATATATATATATATATATATATATAATTTAAAAATGTTACCCTATTCACCTGTGACAGGGTAACATTACCCTGTAACATTACCCTGACACTTGTTACAGTGTCTTAAGTGAGACACTGTAACAAGTGTCTCACTTAAGACTCATTCAAGTCATACAGATTTCAACAATTTCCCTTCGGTACACTAGGGGGCAGTATATGCAACTCAAACGATTGCAGCGAAGAGCTTCCGCTGCTGGTGTATAGAAGTCCCACCTCACGAACCGGAACATGCGTGGATTGTGTTTGAATTTTCACTTTTCGTATCCTTTGACCGTCTTCTAGTTGTTTATTTTACACACTTTCTTATCTTTTTAGTTACCTAACGTTACAGCAGTAGTTTAACTTATCAATCGAAGAAAGAAGAAATACACCATTCCTTCAAGACGAAACAGGTAAGTGTAAAAACAACCCGCCGTAAGGGTCCCACACGTTCTCTAAAGTTTCCTAATTTTACATTTTAACCAAGATCTCTATTTCAAATGTAGTTTAAAATGGCTTTTTAACTAGTTAGGTTTAATTGTTGAGTAGACAGTGTTGCGTCACATTTGCTCAAATAGAACATGTCTGAGTGGGCCTAACGTTACTGTAGGCCTACTGTTGTTGTTTTATATGTACAGATACTGGTCATATAATTAGAATATCATCAAAAAGTTGATTTATATCAGTGGAATTTACTGCTGTAGTCTCTTACTGTGGTAATTTCATTATCCTGGTAAATAGAATAACTTATTTCAGCTTTATTTAATTGTTGTTTTGTATTATTACATATTGTTTTTCTCCCTTCCCAGTTCCTAGAAACCCTGTTTTTGTCTGGAAATGTTGTATTCACACAATAGTGGTGTGGGAAACTATTAAACTCGCATCTAATTTCTTCCATTGCAGCTCTCGGTGATTGTCTTCACTGAAATCGGAAATCACAGAAATCTGCAGTGTTTTTCAGGTAAGCATGTTTTTAAAAAAGTGATAGTATTAAATCCAGTATACAAATATTGTTATTGGGGGACTGTAAACTATTCTGTTTTTAGAACTTGACAATCCACTAACTTAAACCTTTTCAGAAACATCAAGTGGCTACCATGTCCTTACTAGGGGTGTAGTTTGATACGATACACTTGTGTCACGGTTCGGTACGTTTTCGATACAGCAAAAATAAAGAAATGCCAGAGAAATGTCCTTGATATAATTTTTTTAATTATATTTTTATTAAAACTAACATCATAAAGTATGATATTTTTTTACTTTGAGCAATGATGGAGCTATACTTGACTTTTCTTAGGAGCATATAAAACAAAAACAGCTCCTTGGACAAAATGAAATGTAATATTGTAGTAGTTATAAACAAAGGTTTATTTTAGTTCAGATTAACATTTGAGGGCAGCAATTGTATTCATAATGTCAAAATAAAACCGACGTAATGTTACTTGAAAGCATTATAGCCTACTATTCCTGCCACACTTCCATGGTTACAGTTAGTAGTGTTACTACAGTAAATCCATGGTGAATGTTGCTGATCTGTGGACACTGATTAGTTCATTCATGGCACAATGTTTCTCCTGGTTTCCACGTCAGCGCGGTTTGAATTGTAAAATTTGATTGTATTTTAGGATGAAGCGAAGTCGGAGAATCTATTTACAGTCCTGGAGAGCTACCAGACGCACTCTCCAAAAACTCCATGCAAGCCAGGCAGAAAATGCACGTGCGAGCCAGACAGGGAATGCCTGTGCAAGCCAGGCAGAGAATCTCACTCACCAAAACACTGAGAGCCTCAATAGAGACGCATTCATGGCATGTGGAAGAGATGGAATGGTGATAGAGGACGTGTCCGATTTGAAGAGAGATAAAAGCATGAATGAAGACAATTTGTTTGAAGACAGTGTGCATGAGTCATGTGACAGGCACAAAAGTGGTATGGAGTCACCCTGCAGTGACTCAGTGAGCAGTGACTCAGACCTCGACAACCACTCTGATGGCACATTGTTTGAAGCCCTTGCAGCTTGGACCAGTGAGTTCCGGGTGAAGCACAATGCTGTGGATAGCTTACTGAAATTGCTGCAAAGCCATGGTCATCCACAACTGCCATCCACTGCCCGTACAATCCTATATTGTTTGTACTTTCCCTAATGTTCACATTTCTTTGTAGCTGACTTTAACCAGGCACTTCGGTGGTTGAGAAAGGCCGAAACATTGTCAAACGTGGAAAGTGCAGATGATGGGGCTGTGCTCTCAAAAAGGACATCAAAAAGGCCAGCAAAATTTGCTTACAGCAGCGATGAGGGTATTTACATTTACATGTAGTTATTTATTACATGCTGTATCTCTGACTGGTTTGTTGACTGGAGTTTATTATATGCTTTTTAGATGAAGACTCTGCAGAACAGGTCCTCCAAACTAATAAGAAATCCAGAGGTATGATATTAAATAACTGTTCAATATTTCTCAAGAGTACCATGCTTCACAAGACTGCCCTCTATAAGAAAATCGCTAGCATGACATTTTTGGAATTCATTAGACAGGGTCCCGTAAATGAATGATTAACCAAAGTATCTTGGTAATATGTATCATCTAGGTTTGTCCCATGGACCACCAGAGGTGCCACTTTCATGGAAATCTTCTGCAGGACCAACACACCCTCCACCTCCCATCTGCATCTTTCCGCAGACAAACACTATGAACAGTAAGTTAACAATTGTTGCATAAGCTTTGTCAAGTTGTGCGGATCTATATTAAAATATACCTTATGTTGATATTTTTTATTTATTTACACAGACCTTGATCCAGTTAGTCCTATTCAGCCTGAGATGTCTGATGGTATGATTATATTTTTATTGTTGGTTTAATGACTTTGAAAATCTTGTTTATTTGTAAAGTGTTACAGTTATCAACATATCAACATATTGACACAAAAAATGTAGCCTGGTGATTTGAACTTTGGTAGTTCTCGTTTTATAACATGCTGAACCTAAGTGTTGAGTTTAATCGCTTGCATTTTGTATTGCATATGTGCACACAGAAACTGCCAGCTGCTCCTCAAGTGTGTCAGACTCTATCTCCGCCTTAACCCAAACGGTTACAGTAATACAAGGTATGTTAATTTTTATTGTGGGTAAATTTCAGTCATGTAATAACTGCAATGTGTTATCTTTGCACTTTGTACGTTTCTGACCTTCATTTTAATGTCTTTGAAACATTTTGTGTTTCTGAAACAGAGACACTTAAGGCAATGTTGACCCGCCAGGATGTGATGGCAAAAAACATCCAGGAGATCCTCCTCCGGTTAAACCAGACTGGAGGGGCCAGCCAGGGTCCGGAGACCCCAATAGAAATCGATGTGGCCCAGTCTTTGGAAGAACTTGCTGTCTTGGAGGCAAAACTGAAAGAGCTTCCAGACTACAAGAAGAGATTGGTGGGTAATGGTTTAAACATAAAGCTATGTTTTATGTAGAGCTAAATATTTACTGCATTACGGATTTTTAATTTTCTGTATTTCCTCTGTGTAGACACACCATCTCAGTCTGATTGGTGGAGCCAACCCGGGAGAAGTTACAAGGCGTATCATGAGGGCTGTAGCTTCTAGCAGTGTCTGGAAGAACTACAGCCTTCATGGGAAGAAGGGAAAAAAAACGTTGCTGCATACAGCAGTGTACCAGGTTATCAAACGTGAGTTTAATATAAGTGTTACTTTTGGTAATAATTGTGTGGATGTTCCACAGCACAAAAAAATGCATTTATGCTTGTCTAAACAATTTCTGCTTTACAATTGGTTCATGTTTCAAAATATAGCTTGCTGTTTTCAAATCTAAAAGACAATATCAAAATGCCCTTCTGCTTCATTTAATATATATTAAATGTGTCCACCACTTGTTTTGTAAAACATTGTAATTACACAAGAAATTTACAAAACATTTACAAATTTTTTTATTCTACACAACAGGGGCTATCATGCTGAGTCGGTCCGGACTACAGGACAAAGCTGTGGAGGAACTCGTCACAAATGTTTTAAAACATGCCCCAGCCCACAGTAAACTACAGGTACAAATATACACTTCTTGTGAGCATTTCACTTAAAAGACTGTGGCAATCGACTATTACTTGTAGGGATGGGCCGATACCACTTTATGGAATGAGTAGCAGTACTTAGTATTTCATTTTTTGCACTTGCCGATACTTACAGTGTACCGATACAAAATCTTGACATTAAATCTTGAAGGTCTGTTCACTTAATTTATTTAAATTGTTTGTCTAGGTGCAGCCAGTCCCAGAAGTGGCAGTCCCACATTAGGACAATAACCAGCAATTCAGATGAAGACCTTTTTAAAGTGTTTTAAATAGTGACATTTATTTTTTTCCTTTTTTGCTTTAATGTATAGTTGTTTTTTCCCCATTTGTTATTTTAGTGTCTGTTAAATTCTGTTAAATAAAATCTGCAAAAACACTTTTCAGTTCTTTCAATTATTCTACAATGTTTTTTAACATGTTTAACATTAACATTAGTGAATGTTTAAACATGTTTTTACCAATTGTTTGAGTAAAATGTCGATTTGAACAGTAATGCTAGTTGAAACAACCAACAAACAAAAAGTTCTGAACAAGAACCACAATTATAGATGTTGCTGTGGCAGGTAAATGCTAGTATAAATGGATGTCAATAAATCCACTGCAGAATGAATATATATATATATATATATATATGAAAAAGTCATCAAATGACCAATTGGCGACCAATAACGCTGCCGCAACGTACTGGCTACGTCGCAGCAACGTCATCCAAAAGACGAATCGGCGACCAAAATTAAATAACGTTTAACATAACGTACTGAAGACGTACTGAAGACGTTGTCACGTTGTCGGTTGGCGACGTCGTAGCGACCTCTTTTGGTGTTTCACTTTGGCGGTTGTGGCGACGTCATATGCTAACGTAAGCGTGACTAAAAATGACCAGCACGTGACGTCGTCACAACGTAATATTGTTTGCTGGGATATAGCCTAATAACGAATCCCTCCCAAATCATCATGCAAGCAAAAAAACATCAAAATGACAAGTTTGACACAATTCATCAGAGGAAATCTTTTAACGCACCTGAAGGAAAGCTTGCAGTGGGTCATTGTGCATTATGGCGTCCACAGTTATGCCGCACCAATGAAGACTTCTCGATCTAGATCCCCTGTAACTGTGTTTGGCACCGGTGCGCCTCTTTAATGCCGTGCAACAACACACGGGATAATCCTGTAGCAAAGTGAACACACTGGCATCATTTCATTGAGTTTGATCAGAACTCCAGCCAGTCAGAATGAAGCGCTTTGCCTTTGAAGATTACCGCTGCCCAATCATCACAGAATAACGAGGAGCTCAAGTCTTATGAGTGTTTGCTGCTTTGGAAAATAAAACACTTGATTATTTGGAGGGAGAGATGAAGGAGGTGCCATTAATTAATCGGGATTGTGAATGGATCAAAGAAATAATAGTGTATGCCACTGACGGGATATTTAAATGTTCAGTAATTGTTGCTTATGTCTACGAGGCTGTAGAAATGTATACTTGTTTTCTTTGGGTACTGCCTATTAGTTGGATAAAGTTAATCTGGGTTTCACGGTTTTGCCTTGTCAAACATATAAAACAAAACTTTTTGCACACAAAAACGTTAATATAGTATAGTATATATTTTATTCAGATGTTGTTAATTGTTTTCTGCAAGTATTTTACAGGATTTTTTAGACGTTAAAGGGATAGTTCACCCAAAAATGTAAACTCTGTCAGTAATGACTCTCCCTCGTGTTTTTCAACCCCGTAAGACTTTCGTTCATCTTCAGAACACAAATGAAGATATTTTTGATTAAATCTGAGAGCTGATCACTCCTCCATAGGCTTCTTAAGGGATCGAAACTGGCCAGCCCAAAAGTTATGAAAGACATCGTTAAAATAGTCCGAGTGACTACAGTGGCTCAACCTTAAGTTTATCAAGCGACGAGAATACTTTCTGTGCGCAAAAAAACAAACAAAAATAACGACTTTATTCAACTAATCATTGCCTATGGAGGAGTGATCCAGCTCTCAGATTTAATCAAAAATATCTTCATTTGTGTTCTGAAGATGAACGAAAGTCTTACGGGGTTGAACAACATGAGGGAGAGTCATTACTGACAGAGTTTACATTTTTGGGCGAACTATCCCTTTAATGAAGTCTTAAAAGGAACAGCATGGAAACCTAAGAGTCTAAGAGTCAGCGTGTGGGAGGCTCGATGCCTCTTGAAGTGCTTACAAGGGTGTCTAGAACTAGAGCAACATCTGTGGCTTTCCACAACAAAGCAGAACTCTGTTCCTTCAGCGCACAGCTTTGAAGTCTCATGAAGACAGAAAGCAGCCATTGTTCTCTCAGGCCTACATGAAGGCCCTCCAACATGGGTCTCTTTAGTTTAAGAGTTTCCCCCAGTAATGTGATCGTTCTCTCCGGTTTCCCTTGGTGAACCTTTGAGGTGAAGCCTGGTTTTGTGTTTAAAAGCCAGAGTCGTTTAGCCATGAACTGTGGTGGTTAGTGTGTGTGTGGTATGATTTGAATGCAATAAATAAATAAACATCAAAATATACATAAAATATTAGAACTGATTGTCAATATCAAAATAAGTAATTGTGATTCAGTTCCTTAGAGAAATCAAATAAAATAGTCAAGTCACCTTTATTTCCTCAGCCGTTGAAGCTTGTTTCCGCCACGGAATAAAACAATGTAAAAGATAAGTGCGACCTTTTGACTTTTTTCTCTCACAATTGTGAGTTTACATCTCGCTTTTTTTTCTCTGAATTACAAGATATAAACTCGCAATTGTGAGTTATAAAGATTAAAATTCGCAATTGCTTGTTATAAAGTCGGAATTGTGAGAAAAAAAAAAGAGTCATAATTGCGCAATATTACATAATTTATATCACGTAATTCTAACTTTCTAACTTGCAATTGCGACTTAATATAACATAATTCTGAGAAAAGTCAGAATTGTGAGATAAAAAGTAGTAGTAGTAGTTTTTATTTTTTTATTCTGTGGTGGAAACAAGCTTCCATAATTATCGCATTCATATACCAAATGACCACTGGTCAAGTGTCTTTAACACTAGAACGGCCATGACGGTCATTTTGACCCTTTTGATTTTTATATCTTTATATTTCCGCTACGGAATAAAACAATGTAAAAGATAAGTGCGACCTTTTGACTTTTTTTTCTCACAATTGTGAGTTTACATCTCGGTTTTTTTCTCTGAATTACAAGATATAAACTCGCAATTGTGAGTTATAAAGATTAAAATTCGCAATTGCTTGTTATAAAGTCGGAATAGTGAGAAAAAAGTCACGCAATTCTAACTTTCTAATTTGCAATTGCGACTTTATATAGCATAATTCTAAGAAAAGTCCGAATTGTGAGATAAAAAGTTGTAATTACCTTTTTTTTAAATTCTGTGGTGGAAACAAGCTTCCATAATTATCGCTTCATGCAACAGAGATTGTTTCAAAGCAGCTTTACAGAAATGACGATTCAGTGATGCAAACAGAATTCAATACTGCTGTAAAGCAGCTCTAAAAAGACAACAGTGTCACTGTTCAGCTGAGGTCAGTTCAGAGTTGATTCAGTTTGGATCAATAACTGTAAAGTTCATCAATTATACAATGAGTTCAATTCAGGAATAAAGCAGCTCTGCAGAAAACAGCTCAGTTCAGCTCTCAATAGTGTCGGTGCAGTCAAATCAATAACACTGCTGAATATTATAATGTGTGTAATGCGTGACTCAAAGAGCAATAGCAATAGAGCAGAAATGTTCAGATATGCTTTGAAGAGTCAATCTCTAAAATAAGAACCAAATTTAACCATAAGCAACAGAAATATTCTACCATGGGCCATTTAGTCTACCACACATTTTTATGTGCATGCTAAACACTATAAAACAAATTTCATATGCAAGTCAGAGGGAATCATCTGGTTATTGGAGGGCTGGACGGTTTACAACATGTCTTTCTTTGTTGCAAATGTTGGAATTCTCTTGGCATGACAATTAAAAATAAAAAAGCATGTTATCGGGGTCAGAAGAGGCTGGGGAGGAAGAAGCCTGTTAATAGAACCAGAACGCTTTCAACATGCACTCCAGGGTGTGAGAGTGACCCATTTTACATCGGACCTTTCCTTTGAGGGACACTGAGAGAGACGCAAGAAAGAGGGAACGAGAGAGAGAGAGAGAGGAATGATAACATTGAGTCTAGTCTGTAATTATATGGTAATGGTTATTAGAGCAGATCGGACACAGACCAATCAGAAGAGTTCTGGGGCAATTAGCTTCATTTGTGTGAGTGGCATTTATAATATATTGCCTGTGATACTTGACATATATGACCACCGGTCAAGTGTCTTTAACACTAGAACGGCCATGACGGTCATTTTGACCGTTTTGATTATTTTTATATCTGCGATAACTTTGTTAAAAAAAAAAAAAAAATCCTGCTGGTACCTGACTTTTCCTAAAAGTGTCTGTATTTATATAAAATACACATAAGGCAAAAAAACAAATCAACATATTTACCTATTTCGGCTACAGACGGTCATATTGACCGCACTGAATTTCCCGGTATTCTTTTGTTACATTTCCCGCGGTTGA
Organism: Rhinichthys klamathensis goyatoka; assembly: GCF_029890125.1. Classification (NCBI taxonomy): domain Eukaryota; kingdom Metazoa; phylum Chordata; class Actinopteri; order Cypriniformes; family Leuciscidae; genus Rhinichthys; species Rhinichthys klamathensis. The sequence continues at coordinate 1,501,395 of NW_026606766.1, read as the reverse complement.
CTCTCACTGTCAACAGAATATCTCAATAAGATACTTTTAGTTGTTATTATCTTGTTCTGAGTTATGTTGAATGGATATGGAAATATAGCCTATCTGTAGTGAATATTTGGTGATTATGGTAGGCTACTAATGATATTATTATTTATAAATGTATAATTAAACTTGTTTAAATGTACAGTTTGGTGTTTTGTTTTTAAAAGATATTCTAATACAATAAATGCATTAATATCTCAAGTGGGTATTTATCATTAAAGATATAGAGTTTGTGAATCTAGCGGTCAAAATGGCACTTCGAGTGTTAACGACTAAATAGGAAGATTTGTATTAACAAGATTATATGCAGGAATCTTGAAGTTAATTTTAATACCTTTTCAAGACTTTTTCAAGACCTTCTCAATATTTTTTAATACCTCACCGCCACTTCAAGCTGTAACCATTTACATCAGTGATACTTTTAACTTAACAGTTTTGAGTTTGTGATAAAGACTATAGACCACTCTGATAAAAAAAAAAAAAAATCAAATAGGCTGGGATAGTAAATCAAAGCAAAGTTTTTTTTTAATAAAAATGACTAAATTCACACACTTTTACGATGTTTTTGGGACTCAAACTGTTGGACAGCTAATTCAGAAAAAATACTTTCAAAATGTAAGACTTTATAAAGCCGTGATAAGACTTTTTAAATACTTTTTAAGGGTCTTAATTTTCCCAAAATTGATTTATCACCTTTTAATACTTTTCAAGACCCCGCGGATACCCTGATTAATCATTTGATTCAATGCACTCATATATGTTTTTACATACTTATATTTAAAGATACCTGCATGTAATTAATAACCTGTCCCTAACCATACGCTTTAAATCAGTATAGTGATTGAGAACTGGTCTGCTGTTACAGACGGTGTGTGAACGAGGTTCAGTAACCGACAGAAGACGCTGCTCAGCTAATGATGTCTGAACCGGTTTTGATGAGCACATTTCCAATTCCCTAGAAAGCACATCAAAGTCACAATCAATGTTAATTACGGACCAGCCGTGGCCTTCAACACAGTTGCAGTGCTGCTTTCCCACACGCCTTCACGGAGATGATATTCTGGTCAAATCCAGATGGAGGAAGAGACCGTTCCTTCATTTTCTCTGCTGATTTTGTGGGAAATCTGGGCAATTCTACAGATGAACGGCCAGGACACTCCTGTAAAAGAGATTTTAATCTCAGTGAGGTTCTCTCCTGGTTAAATAAAGGTAAAATAAAAATAAAATAAAGAGATGAAAGCATTACATTTAGTAACTGAAAACAATCAAATAAACTAAAATATTAAATAAATGACCATAAATGGGGAAGGCAATGTTTTGTGAAAGGAAGGACCAATGACTGACTGGACTGTTGTTTTGGTAATATAATTTAAAATAAGTGTTTTCTATTTGAATATACGTTAAAATGTAACTTATTCCTGTGATCAAAGCTGAATTTCCAGCATCATTACTCCAGTCTTCAGAGTCACATGATCCTTCAGAAATCACTCTAATATGATGATCTGAAGAAACATTTCTGATTATTATCAATGTTGAAAAGAATTGTGCTGCTTCATATTTTTGTGGAAACCAGTTTATATTTTGTATACTTTTTCGTTACTGTCACTTTTGATCATTTTTAATGCGTCCTTGCTGAATAAAATTTAGAATTTCTTTCCTTTTTTTAAAGATATACTGTAGATTGCACACAAAAATGTAAAGCTTATGTGAAAATTACAACCCCTAATCTGAATAGTTGCATGTTTTGATCAGTTTTTTTACCCATGTCAGTTGATTATTTTAACAGATATCAGATCAATCCGTTAATAATTTAGATGTTGATCATGCAATCTCTTCCTGTCAAAGTAGGACAGACTTTAAAAGTGTTCCTATATGTGAGACTATAGTCATTTAGCAGACGCCGACAGTAAACTTAATGGTCAGTAAGGTGGCGACGGCGTCGAGTGTCTTTCTCAAGGGCACAACATCCATTTGATTGGAGCAACACTGTCCAGAATTAAAGGATTAGTTCACTTTTTAAAAAACTTTTGCTGATAATTTACTCACCCCCATGTCATCCAAGATGTCCATGTCTTTCTTTCTTCAGTCGAAAAGAAATTAAGGTTTTTGATGAAAACATTCCAGGATTTTTCTCCATATAATGGACTTCAATGGGTACCAAATGGTTAAAGGTCCAAATGACAGTTTCAGTGCAGCTTCAAATGGCTTTAAATGACACCAGACGATGAATAAGGGTCTTATCTAGCGAAACGATCGGTCATTTCAAAAATAAATAAAAAAGTTAAAGTTTTATAAGCACAAATGCTCGCCTTGCTCTGTTCTGTAATGCGCGTTCGTGACTCTCCTGTTCGAACTCGTTCATCAAAATGAACAAATCTTTTTTCGAGTCATTTCGTTCGTTGAATGAACGAAATGACTCGAAAAAAGACTCGTTCAAAATTAACAAATCTTTTTTGAAATTAAAATTAAAAAAAGATTTGTTCATTTTGATGAACGAGTTCGAACAGGAGAGTCACGAACGCGCATTACAGAACAGAGCAAGGCGAGCATTTGTGCTTATAAAACTTTAACTTTTTTATTTATTTTTGAAATGACCGATCGTTTCGCAAGATAAGACCCTTATGCATCGTCTGGTGTCGTTTAAAGCCATTTGAAGCTGCACTGAAACTGTCATTTGGACCTTTAACCGTTTGGTACCCATTGAAGTCCATTATATGGAGAAAAATCCTGGAATGTTTTCATCAAAAAAAGTTAATTTCTTTTCGACTGAAGAAAGAAAGACATGATCTTGGATGACATCGGGGTGAGTAAATTATCAGCAAAAGTTTATTAAAAAAGCGAACTACTCCTTTAACAGCTTTTTTGGGGGGGTGCATAATTACTGGAAATGTCCTAATTTTGAAGCTAACATGACAGTAAAAGTGATAAGAATCTAAATCTTTCTTTAAAAGTTACAGCTCGTTCCTCTGAAACGAAATCAATCCATTCATGCGCAGCAGGACGCTAAACTGTCTCTTTCTAACTTTTAAGACATCTTGGATACAATTTCATCAGCTGGTTTAAACATGTTTGCTTGAAGATTTACTTCAGCATCGAGGCTGATCAAACGTCTGCAACAGCTTCTGTCAAAGACAGGCGCTTATGGCTACAGAACATCCAGGAAAACGACAGAGAATATCCCTCCTATCTCCCCGACAGGTGAGGGACATTCAGAGGAGCTCTGTGTGTGTCGGCAGAAGATTACCTGCGCGCAAATCTGGCAGCGTTTGAGGATAAGCACTCAGGCACTGAACCTGTTAACATGTCTCTGTGATGCTAAGAAGATTCCCCAAATGATGACAAAGATGTGGTTCCTTCATCTCGTTTTAAGTTAGTCTCTACAGATCTGTTTCCCTGAGCCAGGTATTTAGTCGCCATCGCTGGTCAAATAGCCTAAAAGTTGACCAAAAGCTGAATTGTTAGTAGAACGGTGGATGATTGTGCGCTAGCATTGAAATCCAGGACTTTGTAGCTTTAGAGATTAATAACATGCATGCAAACTCAACAAGAAGGACAGACTGTCTTCTTCTGCTGTCATCAGCATCCAGTCCAAATCATTCAATCGCATTTAATAACCGATGTTGGAGACAGAAAATGACACTTTCACTTTCTTGGAACATTCTTTAAACTTTAAGAATATTATTTGGACCCTTTCGACTGCGGGTGGAAGGACAAGTAAAAAATATAATTCAATTTTTCTAGTTTTTACGCACAAATTCCTACAGTTTGGTGGATTTTTGGACTGATAAAACTTTAAAACAAATTGTGTAGGCTAAAATGAGAAAGTGTCTGTCTATCATAAAAACACGCTAGTATAACCTAATAATTCCGACCATATATTTAAGATTTCCCATTCACATTCTATGAAGTTTGTCCACCGTTACATGACATTTTTTACAAAAGGACGGGCGTTTTAGGCTTATGAAGCCAATTATTAGCTGAGTAACGTGCTAGCAGAAGATTTACATTTCGGAAGAATTTTAATAAAATATATTTAAAAAAACAAACTTTTTCATCTGCAGTGTAAGTGACACAACCGGCTGGATGTTATGTTTTACGCTTTAGATGAGTCTTCTAAAAATGAGGAAACCGGAAAAGTTTATGACCGATTATTACTTAGAGTTGCTTTTCCTCCAAGGAAATGATGTCACTTCTAGCAAGTCATGTGATTTAGGGCATATGCTAAAGATTTTACAGGGTAACTGGTACCAATATAACTGGAGTTTGAGGGACACAAACTAATTCAATGGCTTTACACATAAAAAAAAATAGGTATCACAATAAATTCTATTTTATGTCTTTGTCCCAGAAGCTGTTTTCTTTGGATATATATACACGTCACCAGTGGTTAAAGTGGTTTTGGCAGGTGGGGGAATCCTCAAATTTTGTGTGCAACAGGGAAAAATGGCTCACCCTGGGACAACATATTGAGTATCGTGATATAGCAATACTTTTTGGAATAATTATCATCCACAGCCCCACCCACAGACATGTGCATTAAAATGTGAGGTATTTAGGGGGGTTGGGGGGCAGGCTCCCCCGAGAAAATTTAGATTTCTCTGACCTACAAATGTGCAATTTAAGACTTTTGAAGGCCCAAAAAATGGATAATAAATAGCTTTAAAACCATGTCAGTGAGTGGGCATTATATTATTTTGTCAATACCTTCTCTCTCCTCATCTACATCTTTCTTTTTCTCTCAGCCCTATTTCTTCCCCTCCTAAAGCTGGACTTTGACTGATAGTCTTTTCATTTTCGTCTGTGTCAGTGAAGAAAGTAAAGCTTAACTGATATTTATATGTTATATGAATCTTTTTCTTAAACAAGTTAATTTACTCAAGGCTACCAGGTCAGTATTCCCACCTTCTACAAGCTCTGGAATTTGAAAAGTAACTTTAAATAATACAAATTATAGGCTATACGTTTAACGCAGTTAGTGGAATTGGCAGACGTTCCCTCCAGTGGCGGTTCTAGAGGGGGGGCCAGGGGGGCCCGTGCCCCTGTGACAAAAAGCTTGGCCCCCCTAAATGTGGAGTTTGAAATAATTTTTACAAAACTGTTTTTTGCTATCGTTGTATGCGTATTATTTTTTTATTTTTCTATCTTTGTGGATTTGCATTTTCACGTGACAATTCGCATCACATTCGCGGGAATCGCGGCAGAATAACGCCTGTCTCCTGCACGCGAGAGAGGAGAGAAGAAGAAAGTTGGTAAATGTCAGTTCAGTTGTAAGTTCATTCTTTATGTGCGTATGGTGTGCGATGTGTATTGTCTATTATGATATTGTAATCATTGTTTTAACTATGTACGAGGCACTGTGAGGTGACATCGCATTTGTCTATCGTCCTTTCACTGCTGTGTGCAGTTCATAGGCTATGTCCCCAAATTAGTTTTTGTCTTATATTTATATCATATTATGTTCTTATATTAGAATATCACATCAGCAAGAGTGCCGTTTTCCCGTGCACAATTGCAACTGTGATATTTATGTTGTACAACTGTTAAATTAACAATAAGTTAACATTGGGAGTTACTTTTTAGACACAATATTGTCAATATTGTTTGTTTTCCCTTTATTTCGCCGACTAGAATTTCATAATGAAACCGTAGTGAGTCTCAATGCAACACAGCGATGATTTATTGACTGAAATCCGCGTTTTGAACGAATCACTTGCTTCTTTCCCGAATGAATCAGCCGTTTGAACAAATCGGTTGAATGAATGAATCCCTCTTACAGGGACTTGCCGCCGCCTACTGGCGGTTTTAGTTTCATATTTAAAGTATCCTTTAATTAAAACGTTAAAATTAGAAATAATTTCATTTTTAAATATTGATTTAAAAAAATCTCATAGCTTTATTTATGCAATTGTAAATGGAGTGTAAATATATTAATGCCACTTCTGTGTCACCTCTGCACTGCAAAGATGGATTTTGATTGAATTAATTAATTTGACTGGTAACAGTGGTACTGTATAATTATTGCATAATTAAGTATTATTGTATAAATAAGTATAATTACTGTATAATTTGAATGTTAGTATTTGACATAAAAGGTGATGCATAACTCTAAATAAGTTTAGAAAAAATGTCCATAGGTGAAAATGCCCCTGGAAATCAATTTAAGGTGGCAAATATTGCCTCTTAATTAAAAAATGTATTTCTGTCACTGCTGTGAACTGACCACTGCATCGAATATGAAAAATATTAATATCTTCGTGAGTCAGCTGTCAACAACAGGCCTAAACCAGCCATGGCACCAGCACAAAAACACAATCAGTAAAATATTATCTAATTATTAACAAAATGTTGAAAATATTGAAATATATTTGTCAATATTGCACACCCCTAATGTACGGTATTAATTTTGATTTCTTTAGGTCTTAAAAAGCCTTAAATTTGACTTTAAAAAGTGTGCAGGAACCCTGTAAACGGTTAGACATATCAAGTCAGTTATTTTCAGTAAATGAATTAATAAGCTTCTTGGTCCCCATTGCTTTTGCTCTATAGTTCTCAAAATGAAGAGAAAGAAGGACATCATGTCTATTACAGTTACTGTGACTAATACTGAATATGTAATGCAAATGTAAAAATATAATGGAAATGCAATACATTGTTGAATGATTATAAACACGGTATTTTGCCTGTTAATGCCTGCAGCAGTGCAGAAAATGATAGGACAACAATAAGGTCTAAATGTAACTGGCCCCTCTAACAGTACAACTGGCCCCAGCTTGGCCCCCCCAGTTGAAATGGGCTAGAACCGCCACTGGTTCCCTCATCATGCGCTGTGCAAACGCGTCAAAGCATTCTCAGGTATAAATATGCAGCATTAATGCACGTAGGTGAAACGAATATTTCATGTCAATATACAATGGTTACATAATGTTAAAACTAATCCTGCTATTGGTATCTTTGTAAGACCCTATAGAACAGTGGCTAGGGAAAACAAATGTCAGGCGAAATATCGAACCTAAAACTAACTTTACCGCGCTCAACCACCGTGAGTGAATTTCACGCATTTGTAATCGCTCGCGTTCAGTGGGGAGGAAGGGAGGTCGGTCGGTCGGTCGGTCGGCAAGCAAGATTCGTTGAGATTAATGAATCTATTTTTTTATTTATTTATCTGAGGTGCCGGAACACAGTTCCGGACCGTTCCGGCCCACTTTAACCCCTGCACGGCACAATAGGTAAGAAAAGACTATTGCGATGTCTCATGCTGACTACTCAAAAAAATGAACGAGGAAGGTTGTGCACTTTACATAATATATTTATATTTAGTTTACTTATAATAATTGTGTTTTTTGACTTGAAATGTTTTTTTCTAGTAAGGTCCACGTAATTATGTCTCAACTTAACAGTACAAAATCCTATTGCGTTGCCTAAACACAAACCATTTATGTTAAGTGAAAAATTCTTGCACCCAGAGGGTGGCAGTATAGTGCGAGCCAACTGCCATTTTGCCCGAACTTAATTTGATTGTGTTCAATCTGCTTAAATATATGTAACATTTAAGTTTACTTAATCCACTTGTGTTGGATTACATGATTGATTTGTGTTGCATTAACTAAAACTGGGCGGTGCTTGTTAGTGCCCAGCATGCTTTGCATATGGTTGAATTAAGAGAATAAATGTTAAAATTAAGTGTTATTTTATGTTTTTTTGAGAAAATGACAAAAGGGGAAGACTTGATAGTGTGTAATTGTGTTTAATGTTCAATTACATTTGAATTATTAGCACCATTTAAATTACAGTGGGTTACCATTGTGGAGAAGAGTGGAGCATTTTGTTTGGCTGTGGACTGATTTATTTATTTCAACTGTTTGGTTGACTGAGCATGTTAATCTTAGCATTTAAGATGCTAAATATGTGCTACTGCTAGCAAATAGCTAGCTATAGTCTAACAATTTAATTATGTGTTACTAAAATAAATGAAATATTAATGAATGAATGAATATAAAAAATACCCGAATCATGTCAGGAAGCCTTTAAAAAATCACTTTGAGACTACTTTAATCGGGTTGCTTAAAATAACTTAATTCCATGATGTTGAAGTTACATGAACAAATTATGTTGAAGTTAAATTAACAAATTATGTTGAAGTTACATAACAAATTATGTTTGTTTAACATAACCTAGTTATGTGGAACCTGTTGACGAAATAAAATTAAGTAAAGCCAACATATCATTTTTTTTTAGAGTAATACCCACAATATTCAGGATTTCCTCATGACAACTTTGTCAAACTTCTGCACTCTGAAAACCTCCAACACTCAAAACCCTCGTAAAACATGAAAAAACAAACAAACATGAAAGTGCATTTCCAGCATCCACGAGATAATGATTTCATTAAATCACCCCCGTCAGCTAATCTAGGCTAAGTAGGCATTTTGCATGTTTCTAAACAAACCGCCATTGGAATGAAATATCAGTCAAACACAGTTCAGCACAACAACTCGACAACATCATGCAGAAAAGTTCTGGGAAAATAAATGGCACTTAATGATTTATAATTCATCGTGATCTCAAAACGACTCGTTTCATATGAGCTCAGTAGTTTGATTTAATGTAAATGCACAAAAATGAGTTTTGTTTTCTAGGACAATTGCACATTTAAAGAGGTATTTGAACGTTTTCCCGTTTCATTCTTACTTGTGACACTGAACTGACAAATACAACAATTCTGATACAATATATTGGAGATCCATATTCAGCATTCTCTCTTTTCGGATGTGCACTCTCTCTAATTCAGCATGAGATTACCCTTCATCATCCATTAACCCGGACTTTCCCGCGGGACTGAGAGGTTAAGGTCCCGAGTGCCTCTTGGGGAATCAGATTCTCTATTCATTTTCTGTGTCTCGGGAGAGCTGCTTGTTTTCTGCCCTCCAGCCAATCACAGCGCTGCTTCTGAATCGACTGGCAATTATTTTGTCCCTATATTTGAATATGATTTGAAAGCTCATTGACACAGAGTCCTTTTTTGATGAAAGTTTAGTTACTTCTAAAAGTGCCTGAATACACCCGGTGGTAAAGAAGAAACAATGGGATCAATAGTCCTCCCAGCTCTAATCCACATTTTTATCTTGTTCTCTACGGTTCATTAACTTCTGAAGTTGAGAAATGTCACTAAACTTCATCTACCGAGTCTTTTTATATTTTTTCCACTGTTAAAAAGAAGAAAAACACGAGTTAACTTCAATTCTGCCTCCTAGTCACTGAATAATATACTACAATCAGTAATAAAGACATTTACATTTCAGCAAACCTTAAACTTGACACAGTACAAAATAATTCAATGCACATTATTAAAACTTATACAATAATTGTATGATTCAGTGGAGTCAGAGAAGAGAGATGCTGGTGAAACACAAGTATATTAATTTAATTAACTCCCTCCTCATGAATTTGCACTGTGTGTCAAAAAGTCCACTTTTAAAAAAGTATCATGCTTTGGAAAACTTATAATTATGACATAAAAATTAATAACTATATGACCAAATTATGAGATCTAAGTCCTAATCATGATAAGCCATAATGATAAAATATCAAAATTATGAGATACTAAGTCATAATTCTGAATAAAAACCTAAAAATAATGAGATACTGTCATAATCATGAGATAAAAACTTGAATCGTGAGATTAAACCTTAAAATTGACATACTAAATCCTATAGACACTCAAAACAATTAGATACCATGTCATAATCATGAGATAAAACCTCAAAATGATAAGAAACTAAGTCATAATTATGATAAAAACACAGAATTATGAGATACTAAATCATAATTATGACAAATGTAGAAATTATGAGATAATAAAATCATTGACATCAATACATTGATAAAAAATTGTCTTAATTATGACAAAAAAAATTCATCATAATTGTTTCATAATTTAGATTTTTTTCATCTAACTTTATATATAATGACTTGGCATCTCATCATTTTGACTTTTCGTGCATAATTTTGACCTTTTATTCTCATAATGACTTAGTATCTCTTTTTTTAAAAGAGTTTAGAGATAAGTTTTTATCTCATAGTCAAAATCACTACATCATCTCATCAAAATTATGATCTAATAAAGCATGACCTTGATTTTTCATGTGGAGGAGGAAATGTGCTTCCATAAGGAAAAACCAGAAGAAAGTTATCAGCGGTCAGAATTGCTTTTATTAATACCGGTTTGTCTAAAGGCAGACTATAAATAGCAATAGTCTTCAAAGTAAATAATGCAATCCAATTACAGCATATCCCTCTGAGGATTAATCTCAAAATAATATAAGGATGATTTTGAGATACTGATTTCCCCCAAATAACGAGGTTTCATTGATTTTGTTTTCTCTGGGTGTTATATGTGATTTAAAGCTTGATAGCAGTGACTTTATTACCGTGTTTTACCGGCCTTGAGATGTCGTTTACCACAGTGAGGGACGGACGGTGGGTTACAGGCAATCCGAGCTGAGGACGGTGATGATTACACACTCGTGGAGAGTGTGGTGCATATTGATAATAACACACACGTTATGGACAGGCTGTGGCCCGGGTGTTTAATTCATCACAGGCCACAGATGAATGGGCGACTAACGTTAATAAATGAGTCAATTACAGAAGATGTGCTGTGCGCGTGTGCTTCACCTGCCTGATATTTTCATTATAAATAATGGAAAATACAACCCTGCTTTTTTTCTTTATGTTACAGTCCTAGTAACGAAAACACAATGCTGTACATCACAAAATGATCATCATGTTCTGCATCATGTTTCACTCATCAGATTTGGAAATTGCAATTGAACAAAGGAACAAAATAGAGGAGTTTTCTGAATTTCTTTACGTACTATGAAACCAAGTGATCGGCTATAAAGCACTGTAAAGTAGTTCATCATGTGATATACTTCAAGTCTTCTGTAAAGCCATATGATTGCTTTGTGTGAGGAAAGGAAAAAAACACAAATTTAAAGTGCCCTTATAAACTTTATCATAAAGTCCCTCTGTAGTCAATCATTATATCCCTTTAAACTCACCAAAATGACATATTAAAACGTTTTTTTCCTGTGAAAAATGCCTTAAAATAGCTTGAATGTAACTTTACACCCTTGCTTCATTTAGAATACAAGGAAACATGAATATGCTAATTAGCCCCGCCTCCACTCACTCACACCAGCTTCACTCGGCCAACTTACTGAGGTAAACGCAGCACAATGGTTTCGCTCTTTACAAAGTCGAAAACATAACAGTAATTAATATGATTAGCCTTTTGCTTGACTGATATCAAACAGCTAATAATGTGTTGCTAATGTTTCACAAACCATGTTCCCGTTCACATCTCAGAGTCAGACAGCTGCCGTCTAACAATCATCAGAAACCATAGTTTATCATAACATCGTAATATACATCATACACCCGCTATATTGCTAAATCTACCCGATTTTTCATATCAACAGAAAAATATACCAGGATAACCTGGCTTCTCTCGAGGTTTTGCTATTGATATGCTAAAGCCCGACGCCACGTTGACCTGATTAGTTTGTGACGTCAGAAACACCAGCGATTTCAAACCGTGTTTTTGAGACTGTCTTTGGTTCTCAGCAATGATGTTGACTTATGAATGTGCACCTGGTTTGTCTTAAAGCATATTAAAAACACCACATAGACACATAAACAACATTAAAAAACAGATTTTCACCACCGGGGGACTTAAAAAGTTATTTCGTTAAAGTTGTTAAAATGTTATATTTGCAATCTTCAAATTCCCTGTATACATCCACACATGCAAAACAAAACAAGTTTTGAGTCTGTATACGCTAAAGCTAAAATAGTTGCATAAAATTGTGAAGAAGAAAAACAGTTTCAAGCGCTGTAATGAGTGAATCTGACTGCAGAGAAATGTTAAATCACTGTCAGGCCCTGTCATTGCCTTCCTTCTTCATACTTAGCAAGCAGGTGAGTGACAGCTTAGGCAATTATTAGTTTGACTGGCTGTACATGTGCATCACAAAACCAGCTAAGCCAGATGGACAGAGCTCTCAAAGCACAAACGTAAAACGTACCTTTATAGTGCCTTTTAAAAAAACCATAAAAAAAAAAAAACCGTTGCCTTTAAAAGGGTTAGTTCACCCAAAAATGAAACTTCTGTCAGTGTTGACTCACCCTCATGTCGCTCCAACCCCGTAAGACTTTCGTTCATCTTCGGAACATAAATTAAGATATTTTTGATGAAATCTTTCTTTCTGTTCCTCCATTGACAGCAACATCATTGCAACTTTCAAGGCCCAGAAAGGTAGTAAAGACATCATTACAATAGTCCATGTAACTTGTCATGATTCCTGTCTTGTGTTCCCCTCATCTTGTGTGGACTTTTGTGTTATTTCCTGTTATGTGCCAAGTTTTGTAGTCCTTTGTAGTTTTTCTTATTGATTAGTTCCTGATTGTTCCCAGGTGTGTCTTGTTTGCCAATCTCCCATTGAGTGTATTTATACCCAAGTGTTCCTCATGTTCTTTGTCTGGTGTTGTCCTTTGTTTGGTGATGCTCATTCTGTTATCTGTTCCCAGGGTAGGGTTGCACCAGCTGTTCGTAAGTTCTTTCTTAAATTGTAACGTAAAGTCCACATTAGAGGCTTAGTAACTACTAGCTAGTTTGTAACTAACTCTGCACTTTATTCCGTTGCACCATTTGTTCGTGAGGTAGAACGTAGCTACTAGCTAGTAGGTCGTAAAGTAATGCGTAGTCACATAATATGACGTTTAGCCTCGATGAACCAATAGCTAGTGATGGGCAGATCGAGGCTTCGTGAAGCAATGAAACAGTTGAACCAAATGGTCCATATTGTTTCGAGGCTTCGAATCAATCTGACACCCGTCTCCACGGTGACACCTAGTGGTCACTTGCAGGTGTTGATCTGAAACAACATTGACGAGCCATGAAAATTTGTTGTTTTTTTATTATTGTACTTTTCTAATATGTGAATCTTGTAACCTATAGGCTCCTCACTGTGCATAATGTTATTTTGGTCCTGCAAAATGAATATTAATAAAATAAATCAAGCCACAATGTCTCACTTTTTTACATATTTTTATTCAAAAATATTAATTTCTCTGGACTTAGCCTACTTCTTTTTTTTACAGATAATTTCTCCAGCCTTTGAAAAAATCCTCTCACAAGGGACACTTGTTGCTGGCATGCAAAGATATTTTTTAGCTAATACATACAAATGAGGAAAGATTACTGCTCTCTCTTTCCAGTAAGTTAGTGGATCATGAGTTCTGGGCAAATACGCATCGTTGATGTATTTTTTCACTTCCACTGTGGCATCAGCTGTAGCATTGTGTATCATCTGGGTTTGATGGATACGAATATCAAAAAGTTCCCATAAACTGTCCTGTGTTTCTACTGGATGATATATTGTTGCAGTAGGCGAGCTGCCGATCACAATACACACATCTCACTTTATTTGGGGTTTCTAAATGGAAATGCTCCCACACCACAGATGTACGGCATCTCTTCTGGGGAGCCTCCATTTTATCTATCTATCCAAATCTATCTAGATATGTATCTCTAATCTATCTATTTAATTAGATGTATCTACAATCTATCTATGTATTTAGATATGTATATAATATGTATCTATAATCTATGTATTTAGATATGTATCTATAATCTATCTATGTATTTAGATATGTATCTATAAATGTAGGCCTATCTATAATCTATCTATGTATTTATATATAGCCTATCATTAATCTGTATCTATCTATTAATCTAGCTGTCTATATATATTTATATCTATGTATCCATTAATGTGTCACTATATGTATACTCTGTGTCTCTAGCCTATGTGTTGTGTAAATTTAAATGTAAGCCTAAATATAACTAAACAAATCGCACTATATCACCAAAAATCCGCTATCTAAAAATCAAACTCCTCTCACAAAAACCCACGAGGCCAATATGCGTTGATTTCACTTTTATACAGATGTGCGATTGTGTGGTCTGTTGTTCCCGACCGTGTCAATCAAACGCTGAATCGGCGGATCACACCTGATGAAACACTTAGTGAAACACTTCGAGGCTTCGTTTGGCCATAGTCACGTGACATGGGTGTTTTGAATCACGCTTCGAATCAGTGTTTCGAAACATCTGCGCTTCGGGATCTCGCAAAGCTTCGGAACGACTGTTTCGCGGCAGCCATCCCTACCAATAGCAGCCTTCAAATACGTGAGCAGAAGTTGTGTTGAAATGCCGTGAATTTCAGTTCATCCTTCATTCTAACTTCTTTTGCCTCACGTTACTAACGGTAAAAATAAGTTTCCATTTAATACGATACTTGATCATGAATAACATAAGTGTTTTTATATATGAATAACATTCAGAAACTGTATTTGAAATTAAATTAATAAGGATAAATAAATATTGATACAAAAAATAAGAAATTACATTTATTGATTATGACTGATATTTGACATGCACAACATGGACCGATGCACACGGCGGCGCTGTTTAGAACGGGTTCGTGTTAAAGAGCTGCAATATAATGTTCTCTCTCTTAAAGGGATACTCCACTTTTTTAGGAAATACGCTCATTTTACAACTCCCCCAGAGTTAAACTGTTGAGTTTTACCCGTTTTTGAATCCATTCAGCCGATCTCCGGTTCTGGCGGTACCACTTTTAGCATAACTTGGCATACATCATTGAAGTGGACAAGACCATTAGCATTTCTAAAAAAAAAAAGACCAAAGAGTTTCGATATTTGTCCTATTTAAAACTTGACTCTTCTGTGGTTACATCGTGCACTAAGACCGACGGAAAATGTAAAGTTGCGATTTTCTAGGCTGATATGGCTAGGAACTATACTCTCATTCCTGCGTAATAATCAAGAAACTTTACTGCCGTACCATGAGAGCAGCAGGCGTAATGATATGACGCAGCGCCTGTAAATAGGCCACCTTGCGTCAACACAACGGAACTATTTTCATTTTCCGTCAGTCTTAGTGCACGATGTAACTACAGAAGAGTCAAGTTTTAAATCGGACAAATATCGAAACTCTTTGGTCTTTTTTTTTTTTAGAAATGCTAATGGTCTTGTCCACTTCAATGATGTATGCTAGGCTATGCTAAAAGTGGTACCGGCAGAACCGGAGATCGGCTGAATGGATTCAAAAATGGTAAAACTCAACAGTTTAACTCTGGGGGAGTTGTAAAATGAGCCTATTTCCCCAAAAAGTGGAGTATCCCTTTAAAATGTAAGCAAGTGTAAACGTCAGCATTATCATATATGTCTAAAGAATTGAAGTCTTTCAGGTAAAAGAAGAGCTTATTGATGCAGTTCATCTATCTGCTATTTTATTCCAACCGTTACTCCTGATCGGAGGCTGCCATAAATATTTAGTTGGAACGTAGAGTTACGTTTAAACTAAGTTTAATGGTGCAACGTAAAAATATTTAGTAGTGCGTAAGTTGTAACTTAGTGCCCATTTACGTCAAAACTGATGAATTAAAACAAGGTTAAGTTGTAACTTACGCACAGCTGGTGCAACCGGCCCCTGGTTCTCTGGTCGCAGTGGTTTTGTCATGTTTATTTTGTTATTAAACTATTTCTGCATTTGGATCCAACTCTTCTTTGTTTTTTTGAGTTCACCTAGCGTTACATAACTACAGTTCAACCTTAATGTTATGAAGCGATGAGAATACTTTTAGTGCGCAAAAAAACAAACAAAAATAACGACTTTATTCTGTGTCAGATCTCCTACGCTATTCGTGCAGTAACCTGGAAGCGCTGTACTGTGTTTACTACGTTAATAGCGTAGTATTCACTAATACTAGCTAACGATAATCTAACGGCTCAAATGTTGCAGTTCATCAAGATAATAGAAAGTTAAAAATATAATTGATTTGAAATAGAAATGTTTTGTAACTTTATAAATGTCCACTCTTGACCAATTTAATGCATTTGAGAGCTGATGATGACAGATTTTCCATTTTTGAGTGAACTATTCCTTTAACGTGATCCTTGAAACAATAAAGACTCTCGCACACTGAAAAAGACAGAAGAGGGAGGAAAGCGGGAAAGGGTGAGCCGTGATAAATGATATCGACTCTGGTGGCGGTGACAGATAGAAGCTGTTAACAGGGTCAGAATTAGTCTCTGTCGGCCGCAGTCATAAACCTTACCTGACCCCTCATTAGAGAAGGGACAGGCCAAGGAGCTCGGAAACACCTGGAGAGAGCTGTTAGCACAGGAGGGATTCCCAGTCGAACTGCTGATGCTAACCAGCCAAAGCCTGACCTGCTGGGACAGACCAAAACTGAATTTACCTGGAAGGAAATTAATACTTTCATTCAACAAGGATCCATCTTATATATATATATTAGGGGTGGAACGGTACACAGAAGTCACGGTTCGGTTCATACCTCGGTTCAGTCACGGTTCGGTACGATTTCGGTACAATGGAGTGAAAAGCAAAACAAAAATGCAGAAGGCATTTTTATAAATGTCTTAAGCCTTGTATTTTTTAAATAGGTTTTATTCATAAAGGCATATAACCAGTTTATTTGTAGTCCACTGACAATAGTTTAATATAATTAGTTTATTAATTAAATTAATAAAAAGACCTTGAGATATGTTTGGTAAGTGTACCTGAATGAATTTAAAATTAATTTGCTATATTTCAGATCAATATATTTGTTTTCCTTAATTTTAATTAACCCTAACTTTATTCTCTTCTGAATTCTAAATAATTGATTTCTGTATAAAATAATACTACCATTAAAAACACATTTGATTTTCTTTATTATTAATCAATGTGGAATGTGTAACTTAAAAATAAACAGATTAGTGCTGGACTCGAGGACAAGAAATGAAAACCAATGCGATATGATGAATGTCCAAAAGATGGTGCCCACAGACTGTTTTGTTGCAAATATGTTTTGTTTTTAAAACTGTGTGTGTGTGTTTGGTTGGGTGACAAAAGCACAATGTTGTGTTTTATTGCGAGTGTTCACAAATATAAGTAAACACTTTGCAGTTTGAATCATGTCCTGTATGAACAATATTACGGAGTATGTTTTTATGTTTCCACAGTTCGATCGCGCCCGCGTCTCTCTCTCTCACACACACACACACAGTTCGATCGCGCCCGCGTCTCTCTCTCTCTCACACACACACACACACAGTTCGATCGCGCCTGCGTCTCTCTCTCTCTCTCTCACACACACACACACACTCCAGCATTGCAATCTTGACATCGCAGCCTGTTAATTATGCTGCGTTCACACCAAACGCGAATAGAGCAATATTTATCACTATTTAGTGTTTTATTTATTTATTTTTATACCGTGTATTCTCCGTGCAAATTTGTGCACCGAACCGTTTCGGTTCAATACGAATACATGTATCGTTCCACCCCTAATATATATATATATATATATATATAGATATATAGATATATTCGCTTTGGTGCTGTCTCATATATATATATATATATATATGAGATTTTTTTATGTTTTATACACACAAAATTTTTGCTTAGTCATATTTGACTGTAAATCTCTCGTTCAGTTCCTTTGCTGTGTGTGTGTTGGCATAGATGTAGGTTATGTATAAGAGTGGGCTATAAAGTATCATCTGCTATAATAATGCCTCCCACACATCAATTATCACCCATAAGTGGCCTTAGTATTGAGTAATGAACCTGTTTTCAGCTGCTCAGCAGTCTGTGAAGTGTCTGCCGGAGAACCAGAGGGTTTGCTAAGTGATCAAATCTGAGGTTGTTTCAAAACAGGTCAAATTTCAGATGAGCTCTAAAAAATAAAATAACAAAAAGTAACAACATAATCTCTGACCTATACTCCAAAAGTCCTTTCAAAACTGTAATATTAGATTCAAATATCTGAGGGATCATGATGTCTGTGGCATGGATGTGTTACTCGCTGATGTTTAATAATTCGATTTCGGGGTTTTAAGAATGAGACACATCTTTTTCGCCAACACTTGACCCATTAATACTAACACTTACTATTCTGTATATCTATTAAAAAAATTAAAATTAAAAAATAAAACCCTTTATGTACTGTGATAGACTAACTGGGATTGGTCACAGCACTTGCATATTGTTGCCCTATTGTTAGTTTGATTGCTTCTATTGCTCTCCTCATTTGTAAGTCGCTTTGGATAAAAGTGTCTGCTAAATGATTAAATGTAATATTAATTCCTAGCTATTTTCAAAAACCGAGTAAACACTGTTTCCATTACACTTTATCTTAAAAAAAGCAATTCACTTTCGAGTTTGATGTGACAATGAAATTGCTTCCAAATCCCTGTCAAAGCTAGTGTTACCTTTTTCTTTTTGCCTTCCAAAAAAATGTAAGAATACACAGAAACAACTTGCGATGTGAGAGGCCACGGGGAGCCATCACAGCCTTCTCAGACACAGCATGCAGAGCCGCCGTGTGGATGCTGGAAGTGTGTGTCTGAGAGAAATGACACTAACAGAATCATTTCACGCTTGGTTGCACTCGCTCCCAGACACACAGATGCGCGCGCACACACACACACACACACACACACACACACACACACACACACACACACACACACACACACACACACACACACACACACACACACACACACACACACACACACACACACACACACACACACACACACAGGGTTATTATAGCTAACTAAAACTATGTATAAAAAACATTTTCGCTATACTTGAAATAAAATCAATGTTAACTGAAAATAAAATAAAATACTAAAACACATGAAAAAACTTAAACTTATCTTATTTCAACTAGTTGCCAAAGCAATCACAAATAACGAATAAAATACTCTTTCTAATTCAGATTCACTGTTGTAATCATAATGATGTAATACTAAATGAATTGCAATGTAATAAAGAGCTTATTTCAATGCATGCTAGGATTGTCCATAAATGCATACATTAAAATTTGTTTAAAACATTTAATCTTATTAGTTCCTGTAGATGAACTTGTAGAGCATGGGTTTGCGACATCGATGTTTGATTTCCAGAGAGTACATTAATTGCAAAGCTTGAATGTAATTGCATTGGATAGAAGCCTCCACCTTTGTGATGCATATATATGAGCCCTTAAAATCCTGCCTATGTAACAGCTCTCTAGGTTTTGAAACCCCACATACACTTACCTATATTCACAAGGATTTCCACGTACCCCTCACCTTCCAGCACATATGAAAACATAAAGCGATGGAGTACAAGAGTGGACTATAACAGAGAAAATCAAAAACCTGAAGATTAGAGTCAAAAAGAACAACAGTTTGTCACAAAGTGCAAATATCATGCCAAATGCAATCTGTCATATGACCTCTTGTTTCTCAATTATGGCCAGCATCATAAAACATACACACACAAACTCTCTCGTAATGCGGTGTTTGAGCTTGCCGTCTTCATGAATGGAGTTAATTGCACGTGAAAATTACCATCAGGCGCCATCTGTTATGTAAATGCACTGTGATCGTTTCCTTAAGCACTTGCCAAACATTTATACCGCTAAAGTCATGGTGAATGCATCACAAACCTGCAGCAGAAAAGGGTCAGTTTCATTGAAACCATTAGCTTTATGTGTTTGCAATAAACTTCTGTTTCAGCTCGAGTGCATTTACAGAGATTGGGTTAGACGGTTCATTTCGACTGTGCAGAACATGTCCCAATATTGGATAAAATACTAAAGTCACGATTTTTAAAGATGGACATCTTTATAGTTGTCTTATTTATCACAAAATCAGAATTAAATTAAAAATAAGGGTGAATTTTACACGAAATGGAAATATTGTTATTGCTAATTAATTTATAGTTTATAGCTCCCTTGTGTCTTCAATATCACTTCCCACCCTGTTATATTTTATATAAAAAAATCCTTTAACTGTCAAAGGGCAATTCAGAATGACATCATCGTGGAGGGAAGTGACATCATTTTGGAGGGAAAAATCAATATCACAAACATCAGTATCAAGTATTAGCAATGAGTTTTCTTTCACTTCAATCCTTCCAAAAATTCAACCCTGATGTTTGCTAAAAAACAAACAAACACAGAAATCAGTTTGATAATATCAATATTTTAAACATTTGTTAATTGAATAATGTTATTATTCCTCATGTATGCTATCTCTCAACTAACTTTGGCAATGAAAATAATCATGTAAGTACCTGAGATTGACTAGAGAAAATACACAAAATGCAACATAGTCGTATTCATTTTTAAAAGATTACAAAGTGTTTCAGGAATGGCGCAGATAAAGTCAGATGTTGGATGTGAGCAGTGTGAGCAACACGCCACCTTGTGGTTTAAATATATCAGACATATAGCGAAATAAATGAACATCCACACTGAAGGAGAGCTGTCAATCATAGCTGAGTCTCCAAATATCCCTTACATAACTCAAGCTGGAAATGCTGAGAGACGATCGCATGCATCTTGCAACAAAAAACAGCGCTTGACGTGCTCTTCAAAGAGCAGATAGACAATATAATTAGAGTGGTGAAACCCTAATGAGTGTGTGTTTGTGTATGCGTCTTATCTGTGGCCACAGAGCTGTTAAACAGAACCATTCCTTATTTTCCATTATTCACCACGAGACAAAGCGTGCCTAAAACAACCAGGCCGCTGTCACTTTAATTGCCTTTCCTCAGGCTGCCTATTATCATATAAATGGAGATCAGTTAGTGCAGAAGACATTTCCTTCCTCTGAGTCACATGTCCAAGTGCTTTCTCGCGACTGTATAAATACACATGTGTGTGTGAAGCACCCATCAGCCCAAAGGAAAAAGATTCCTGTGATGCCAAAAAGCATCGTGTGTGTGTGTGTGGACATCGAGTGAGATGCCCACTTATTAACCTTGGTGTGACCTCTGCTTTTGATTATGTGCAGAGAGGAATACCAAATGATGAAGAGCAGCCTGCTTATTTCTTCACACAGATTTGGGCCATCACTATCTAATAGAGCAGTGGTTCCCAACCTTTTTTTGTCTGAGACCCCCTTTTTCCCAAGAAAATATTTTAGGGCCCCCCTTCACATTTAATGATATTATCGCTCTTGTAAGCTTGCAGTAAGGACGACAAAATATGTTGTTTTCAAGCAAACGGTATGTTTATGCACACATAATAGCCTATAATATTGAAAATGATAACAAAAACATCAGTAGGCCCTTTGTAATTTAAAAACGTAAGCCTGGAGAAGCCTATATATTGGCCCTATTTGAAATGCAAAAACAAAAATATTCACACTGGTGTGTAGGTAAAAAAAAGAAAGAATATAGGCTATTACTAAATGACTGTTGTCTGGGGCCTCAATACCTGCATGTTATTTGTGAGGCTTTATTTTTTACGCTTTTGCCGCTATAGCGAGCGATAATAAACTTGCGTTTATTAACAGAATAATGCGTCTTTCGGAAGAACATTATAGCCGGAACTACTTCTCTCTGTGTACGTCTATGACGAGTCATGCAGGCGCTGGGCTACTCCGCATCCGAACCAGTGTAAAATAGTCCCAATGTAAACACCTATTATAGGTGTACCATAGTGGTTCAGGATAAGACAAAAACACGGATTGGAAAATGGAATCATGATGAACTCGCTCATTATATACATTTTGTAAATTTTGAACAGAAAAAAAGTTAAGGACTTTTATTTAATGCTCATTGCTCAAAACCTTTCAAAATATGACGCGACCCCCGACAGAGCTCGCCGCGACCCCCCTGTTGGGAACCGATGTAATAGAGGACCGTAAACGTCTATTGTTTATCTATCTATCTATCTATCTATCTATCTATCTATCTATCTATCTATCTATCTATCTATCTATCTATCTATCTATCTATCTATCTATCTATCTATCTATCTATCCTCTCGGCCTTTGTGCACGTTACGTTTACACAACAACGATATACTAAAAACTGAAAGGTTTTTCTATTGTGTTTTTCGTGTACAGACAACATCACATATCTGTGAAAACGACTAAAAACGCTGTATTCTTCTGCCAGGCCAGTCGTTGTCGATGTCACTTTGTAAAGAAACACTATACAGGCCTATAGACTGAACACGTGATACGCATGTGCATGACCTCACTGTTTTCACAAATTCGATAACGGTGTAGTCTTCAAAAATGTTTTCAAAAGCTTGGGTTTTCAGGCCCCCAAAACAATGTTGTCGTGTAAACGAATAAAACGCATAAACAGTTTTCCGTTTTTAGTTGAAAGAGGCGTCGTGTAAACGGCCCCTTACTGCGATTTTGTCCTGTGAAAAGTAAACAGCTTTTTGAAAACGCTTTCCCAAGTGGATACATTTGTAAACGCTGCACTGTAAAAAAATATATTTTGTGGTGAAGTAAATACTACTGAAAAAAAAAAAGTAATTTACATGAAAAAGTTGGTTCGGGCAAGAATAAAAAAAAACGAAGTAAATTCCATATCAGTACTTAATTCAAGCGAGTAGAAATGAAAGCGTAAATATCAACTTAATAAAATTAAGTAAAAATTACTCAACTTTTCTGATACTGGGGTTCCCATCATGCACTGGACCTTGAATAATTAATGAGGTTGATTTTTCACTGGTTTCCAGCTGTATTTACACTGTTTTATCATTGCTTTTGTTATTAGGATTATAGTAACTTGCCATTTTGTGACATTTCGAGTAAACTTTCTGCTCAAAATGACACATTCAAACACAAAAACGATCCATCAAATGTTACCGTCATTGTGTATTTTCTACCAAGTATTGAGGTCTTTGCATTCACATGTTATTTAATATCTGACATGATGTAGTATATGTTACTTAGAAGTTCTAAGTAAAGCACATACTGGTATAATTCAATGTTATTTGTTTGAGTGAAATGTAATGCAAAGGAAATTTCAACTAAATTGATATTGCTCAACCTTTTACTAGCCAAGTTAAAATATCTTATTTTATTTGTTACTTTCACTTGACTAGGTTAAGTAAAGTTTACTTAATTCCATATTCCAAGTAAATTTAACTTAAATATTTCTAATTAAAGCTACTGATAAATATGTTTAGGTTTTTACTTGGCAAATCGTTGTAAATTTACAAGCATTTTCTGAGTGAAAAAAGTTAGCTAGCTTTTTTCAAGTAAATCCTACTCCAAATTTTTTTCAGTGTGTTTTCGCGTCATAGTGGACTGTGAAAACGGAGGCTTTCGAAAACCACGTTTAGCCGTGGCGCATATTATACCAATAGATATTCATGTTTATTCCCAGTATTGAGCCTGTAATGTGCTATTCCCTTTCACACTGTTGCTAAAGATGTTACTTTTTTACACTCTTCATATCACAGTCCTGCAAACATTTTCTTTGCAATTGCTGACCTGCGGCAAAACATGAGCAATTCCTAAATAAAATGATCCTGCCAGAAGAATAGGATGAGAACTTTATTATGTCCTGCTCCTGTCTAATATCTCAGTAAACTTTTATACGGTTTTGTCAGTAAGGTGAATTTAGCGTTTTCTGACATTTCAGTGTGGATAAGAAAATGCCGTTTTCAACAGTATCCGGGTTAGACGTAACCCAGTGTGCCTATAAAACCTTGATTAGCTGGTTCAGGTGTGTTTCATTGGGGTTGGAGGTCAATTGTGCCCTCCAATGGGATTCCTGGACACCCCTGATGTAGACTGTAACCCAAACCATATCCCTAAAATATAATTTTTACAATTTTAGATCCAACTTCAGAAGTAGAAATAGTGAATATAGAGATGATCTGGATGAACTTTAGAAAGGAATCCACATTATTGTTTTTTTATTTTTTGAAATAGAAAGGCCTGAAAAGCATCTGATGATAACTTCACATAGCAAACAGAGTAATATTAGTGTTATTGTATGTGCTGTCAGGATAAAACATCATGACATTTAGTTTGTTCAGCGGGGGTTCGATTTTCCATATGAGCTGTAAAATTGCAAGCTGTTCAGGGCAATCAGCACTCGACTTATTATGCAAACAGGAACATTGTGCAGATTTAGCCAGAGGAGGAGCGTTAACACACTATACAAGAGCGCGGGAAACAATACTGGTGCTTATGGTCAGAGAAACACACCGGCAGTCTCTGGATATGTTCAGCATACTCACGACTTCAACTGTATACAGTACGTCATTTTCTTTTCTGTAATCGCTGGATGACCTACTATACTTGCCAATATATGGCATATACCAGTAGAGCACAATGCATTGCACTTGACTTCTATTTCCACTGTGACAAAGTAAAATCAGCTAATCGATTCTAACAACATTAAAGCTCTTTTGTCCACTTCAAGCACTTCAGTCGTGATTTCATCCAGGGGAGGGTCTATGGGCGGATAAATGTATGGGTTTTTTCCGATATTTCAGTCTAATGGACAAAATAACCATGCGCAATTTACATAAGAACGCGCTCGGAGACGACACAAAAACACAGATCATTAGCTTTAGTTTCTGCTCTGAAGCCGCAAGACCAGCCGAACGCTCTGAGATTGTGTTAGAAATCAGGAATGGGGAGAGAACATTGTGCTTGGTACGTTTTTATCTTCAAACCAAACAAAAAGTTTAAATCCCGTCTGGCTAGAGCTCTTCGCATAATGTTCACGCATTAGTTCAGTAGACGGAGAGTAGACGGTCTTTTGTGTTTTAAATTGAATTGAATTGAATTACTAACGCAACTCAACCTTTATTTTGCACATGCATTGGGCAGGAATTATTTAAATGAGGAATATTGTGACGTGAAGAAAACTCAAGACTACAATGGAGGCGTTTCAGAGAGTTCAGAAACACTGACACTGATATAGAGAATAACTCCCGCTGAAGGGACTTTGGGATTTGTAACTTTGCAGAGCTTTTTCATGCTAAAACAGCAACGTTAAAAAAAAAGAAAGAAAAAAAAGGACCCCTTTAAACTTGTTTTTCCAGTTAGTAGCCAACAGCTTTATTTCAATTAACGAAAACAAATTCTGACTGTTCTAGTTTTGTTTTATTTAACAATGGAAACACTGCAGTACATACTGCACAGTAAAATGTAAAATGAAAAATTAAATAATGAGATATTCGATATGCGATACGATAATGCTTAAAGCGGCCGTCGGCAACATTTTTTTGATCATATTCAGTGTAATCGACACTATAATCCGACAGAACAACATAAATAAAGTGGTTTTAGAAAAAAAACCGAGCTTCTAACTCCACCTGGAGCGTGTTATTTGTTTTGCAAAAATCCTTAGCTCCCGGATCATCGGGTCCAATCAGCGCAGGGGTGTGTGAGATCTGACTGTCAATCACAGATCGGGTACACGCCGCCCCTCGCGCACGCTACAATCACATGCACACGCCTGAAGTTCGCGCAGTGACGAAGAGTGATGGCGGATGTATCTCGCTTTCAAAACACAAACAAATCAAGTAAGCTCATTTAGAGTATAAATGACGTTAGCAATTGCAATCTATTGGTAGATTAGCCAGGACAGCATACCTCCAAATTAGGGCTGCAACTAACGATTATTTCGATAATCGATTAATCGGACGATTATTTTTTCGATTAATCGGATAAAAATTTCAATTAGATTTTTTGTTTATTATAACTAAATAAAACCCTAAATCAGGGTTGTGGCGAGCAGGACGAGGCCGAGGGACGTGAGAGATGCGAGACCGGTGCGTCTCACAGGTGTCGTTCATCATCACTCACACCACCGGCCTCGCGCCGTTCTCTCACGTCCCTCGGCCTCGTCCTGCTCGCCACAAGGGTATTTATGTGTAAAAGTGTACTTTAAAAAGTGCAAAAGCCACACATTGAGTTTTACTATTAATAGTTTTACTATTATTTGCTTTATTTTTAATAATAATTGCTGATGTCAAGTTGACATCCATGATTACTGTAAAATTAATTAAATTATATCCAACATATGTTTTAACACAATTTTTGTTAAAACAAATTTACACAGACTGTCACAGTGTCTGGTTGTGTTTCCCTGGGTTATCACTAGAGGTCCTCGTTCTCACGGTGTCATTCACATTAGACTACAATTCCCAGCATTCTGTTCTGCCACTTATCTGATTATTGCACTCAGCTGTTTCCCGTCACCTTGTTAGTTCTGTGTGTATATATGCCCTGTCTGTGTTAGTGTTTGTTACGGAGTCCTTGTTTTATGTCCCCACACTTCCGTTCATGTATCTGCCTGTTTCTTGTTTGTTTCTGGATTGCCTTATTGGATTTTTGACCCTTGCCTGGACTGTTGTGAGTACGGATTACCCTATATTAAATACTGCTCTTGGATCTCACGTCTCTAGTGTGTGTGTTGTGACAGAAGGACTCCGTCAATGCAAAGATCCAGCGGTATGGGGTTTCGTATCCTTCCCCCCAGAACGGCGAAGGAGAGGAGGGGAAGAGTTCAAAATTTAATGACCCTTCGACAGCAGGGCCAGACGGTGAGTTGTCTGGCTCAGAAGTTTTGGACTCTCTCTAGAGGTTTGGACTATAAGGATGCAACATTGAAAAACTTTTTTAATGTCTGTCTCGATGATCCATTGCCTGGGTGGGAGATGAAGGGGCTGGAGATACTGGATTTTTGGGGGTTTACCAGCTATTTAATTCATCGGAGCCAGTGGGATGTATCGGAGCCTCGCCATGCCGATGCCGCCCCGAGTCCGGTGGTCCCGAGTCCGGTGGTCCCGAGTCCGGTGGTCCCGAGTCCGGTGGTCCCAGTTCCGGTGGTCCCAGTTCCGGTGGTCCCGAGTCCGGTGGTCCCGAGTCCGGTGGTCCCGAGTCCGGTGGTCCCGAGTCCGGTGGTCCCAGTTCCGGTGGTCCCGAGTCCGGTGGTCCCGAGTCCGGTGGTCCCAGTTCCGGTGGTCCCGAATCCGGTGATCCCAGTTCCGGTGATCCCAGTTCTGGTGGTCCCGAGTCCGGTGGTCCCGAGTCCGGTGGTCCCAGTTCCGGTGGTCCCAGTTCCGGTGGTCCCGAGTCCGGTGGTCCCAGTTCCGGTGGTCCCAGTTCCAGTGGTCCCGAGTCCGGTGGTCCTGAGTCCGGTGGTCCCGAGGCCGGGGGTCCGGAGGCGGAGGAGGAGGAGAAAGGCCTTCTCAACGACTTGTCCGGTGGCTCTTAACCCAGAGACCATTCCAGAGGTGACTGCCATCCTTGACGCGCCGCCCAGTCGCCCTGCTTTGCCGGCCCCGCCCGAGCTGCTCGCCTTGCCGGCCCCGCCCGAGCTGCTCGCCTTGCCGGCCCCGCCCGAGCTGGTCGCCTTGCCGGCCCCGCCCGAGCTGCTCGCCTTGCCGGCCCCGCCCGAGCTGCTCGCCTTGCCGGCCCCGCCCGAGCTGCTCGCCTTGCCGGCCCCGCCCGAGCTGCTCGCCTTGCCGGCCCCGCCCGAGCTGCTCGCCTTACCGGCCCCGCCCGAGCTGCTCGCCTTGCCGGCCCCGCCCAAGCTGCTCGCCTTGCCGGGCCCGCCCAAGCTGTTCGTCTTGCCGACTCCGCCAGTGTCTGTTCCTGAGCCGGAGCCAGTGTCTGTTCCCGAGCCGGAGCCAGTGTCTGTTCCCGAGCCGGTGGCTGTCCCTATGCCGGTGTTGGTTCCTGAGCCTCCGCCGTGGCCGTCTGAGAGGTCTTCTCCACCGTGGCCGCCTGAGAGGTCTTCTTTGCCGTGGCCGCCTGATAGGTCTTCACCGCCGTGGACGCCTGAGAGGTCTTCTCCGCCGTGGCCGCCCGAAGTGTCTTCACCGCCGTGGCCGCCCGAGAGGTCTTCTCCGCCGTGGCCGCCCGAAGGGTCTTCTCCGCCGTGGCCGCCCGAAGGGTCTTCTCCGCCGTGGCCGCCCGAAGGGTCTTCTCCGCCGTGGCCGCCCGAAGGGTCTTCTCCGCCGTGGCCGCCCGAAGGGTTTCTTCCGCCGTGGCCGCCAGTTGGACTGTCGTCTCCGCCCTGGCCGCCAGTTGGACTGTCGTCTCCGCCCTGGCCGCCCGATGGACTGTCGTCTCCGCCCTGGCCGCCCGATGGGTTGTCTGCTTTGCCCTGGGCGACTGTTAAGTCGTCACCTCGTGTTCCTGTTTCCCTGCATGGTCCTGGCCCTCCCATCCCTCCCTCGGATCTTCCACGTTCCACCTTACTCTTGGACTCTTGTGTTGTCTTGTTTTCTGTCATGGAGCGTCTGGTAGCCGCTCCGTAGAGGGGAGGTTCTGTCACAGTGTCTGGTTGTGTTTCCCTGGGTTATCACTAGAGGTCCTCGTTCTCACGGTGTCATTCACATTAGACTACAATTCCCAGCATTCTGTTCTGCCACTTATCTGATTATTGCACTCAGCTGTTTCCCGTCACCTTGTTAGTTCTGTGTGTATATATGCCCTGTCTGTGTTAGTGTTTGTTACGGAGTCCTTGTTTTATGTCCCCACACTTCCGTTCATGTATCTGCCTGTTTCTTGTTTGTTTCTGGATTGCCTTATTGGATTTTTGACCCTTGCCTGGACTGTTGTGAGTACGGATTACCCTATATTAAATACTGCTCTTGGATCTCACGTCTCTAGTGTGTGTG
This sequence comes from Rhinichthys klamathensis goyatoka, assembly GCF_029890125.1. NCBI lineage: Eukaryota > Metazoa > Chordata > Actinopteri > Cypriniformes > Leuciscidae > Rhinichthys > Rhinichthys klamathensis. Next base: position 1,472,806 of record NW_026606766.1, on the reverse strand, counting down.
TTGTGACACAGACATGTTGTTCAGATGTGAAGATATAAACCAAAAACATCTCAAATATATAATTTATTTAATTTTTATTAAAAATTATTTGAATTATAAGGATAATTGATAAAACAAATATAGAAAGACTGAAAACAAACAGGCTTGATTAAAAGGACAGGGAAAATGATGCATTAGTGCACAAGCATTCGCTGAAAACCACTGAGTACAGTGACTAAAAAACAATCTTTTACTGCTGCTGTTATTAACTGCCTTTATATTAAGTGCTTCACTTTGTAAACACCGTTTTAATTTAACCTATTTCTGCGGTAGCGCTATTTTAATCCATCACTTATGTTGCGAGCGAACTGATTGCGCAACCTGATGCTCGAGACAGACATCCCAAGTCTCGCGGGAGTTCTGGAAGTCACCCGCATATTGATAGCGGCTCCCTGATGCCCGCAGAGCGCGCATGCGAGACAGAAGAGACTGTGCTCCAAACATATAGACTGTAAAAAAGATCTCTGCGCGCACGGCAGATCGGCGAAGGGAGAGAGACCTTGCGTGTGTCTCATGAAGCGCAGCGCATGTAAGACAGAGAGCATCATGATTGGCCTGTTTCAACCAATCACCAGTAAACGCTCCCCGTGACGTAAGCAGACCAACTAATCGATAATGACATTCGTTGACAACTATTTTAATAATCGATTTTAATCGATTAAATCGATTAGTTGTTTCAGCCCTACTCCAAATACTCCATGGTGTTGATGGATGCTGATGAGACGGGCGCGTTCACAGATAACCTGGTGCACACGCACTGACGAGCACGAACTCGGTGGGAGGGTATCCGCTGATAGTGGGGGAGGGGCATGAGAGTTGTAAACATTCAAAATTTTGCCTAAAACCACTCAATCTGCCGGACTTGCCGACTGCAGCTTTAAAGTGTGTAAAATAAACTTGTGCAGTGTTATTTTAACATCAGGGTAAACCACGGGGTTTAGGGTTTCAGGAAGGCCTACATTAGGTTTATTTCACAACATAAACTGAATAATCACATGTAAAAATATAACACTGCTTAGTTTTCACTATATGAATTAAATATATATATATACTGATTCTTATTAAAGCCACATAAGTATTTCAGCCAAGAGCAGCGAGTGAGTTTCTCTTTGTCTTTTGTTCATGACCAGTTATTGCAAGCCGTTGTGAAATGCATATCGCGATATTCCCATAATCTCGATATATTATTGTGCAGCCCTATTAGCAGTACACTATGTTCACCATAGTGAGAACTCATCATCACACACATTGACACACAGATTTTGGCACAGAGCAGCTTCAGTCAGCATGTGAGAGAGCATAAAGACGGCAGCTGTGACGAGGGAGAAGGTTAAAGATATGCAGCCCAGGGGAACGAGAAATGCTATGCAGTCACCACTCATTAGCTTAATATTTCCCCAGCATGATTACAGCAATCACTGTCTGTCCCGCTCCGACCCCACACCAAAATACCCCTCGCTATGACGCGTGTGCAACTGCTCCATTTTGTTGTCATGGAAACAAAACTATTTTACCCCCATCAGCCCGTGGTTTCTGCATCTAAAGCGTGCATCTCGTGTCCTCTGAAACAGAACGTTTCAGGGCTCTTTTAAAGCAAAGTAATGATGCTATCCAGATTTCATAGACCCCCCCCCCCCCCCCCCCCATTTTAAGCTTGAGCTACTGAAGTCATTTAAATCTTCTTGTCTTAAAATCTTACATCTCATTCGCTCTTATAAATGCTTCTCCATCCTCCCCATTTAGATAGCTTATCTGAATGTCAAGCTGGTACCTACAGCTGAGCTAACTCAGGAAAGTTCAAGAGTTTAAAGGGATAGTTCACTTTGAAATTCATTTTTGGTATGTTTTAGCTTACCTCAAGGGCATCCAAGATGTGGGTGTCTTTGTTTCCGCAGTAGTTTCAATTTTGATATTTTTAGGTCAAACCGTTCTTGTCTGTCAGTCATATAATGCAGGTCTATGGTCACCACCTCAAAGAGCATGCACAGAGAAGTCCAAATTAAACATGATTTAATGACTCGTAAATGTAAGTACACATTGATGGCCTAAGACACGAAACGAGCGGTTTGTGTGAGAAAACCAACAGTATTTATATCGTTTTTACCTCTTGTAACCACAGCCACGTCCAAGTGATCTGAGGGCGCCGGCGCTTCGGTCTGCGCAAGCGCTGGAAGTGATCTCTTCCAAAAAAACAAAAAATATTCAACGTTGTCTGTTGATATATCGAAATCGTCTTCCATTGCGATTTCCTGTATCTCTAAATATGTTTAGATCTTCGCAGTGAAAGGTAACACTTCCGAAATCTCTGTGTAAACAATGAGTAAAAACGATATAAATACTGTTCGTTTTCTCACACAAACCGCTCGTTTCGTGTCTTAGGCCATCAATGTGTACTTACATTTACGAGTCATTAAATCATGTGTAATTTGGACTTCTCTGGTCATGCTCTTTGAGGTGGTGACCATAGACCTGCATTATATGACTGACAGACAAGAACGGTTTGACCTAAAAACATCAAAATTGAAACTACTGCGGAAACAAAGACACCTACATCTTGGATGCCCTTGAGGTAAGCTAAAACATACCAAAAATTAATTTCAAAGTGAACTATCCCTTTAAAAGCTCAGTTCAACAGCCAGAGTCCCTCAGGAACATAGGGAAGGTTAGAGAGCTTACAGTGCTGTTACAGGTCTCCATCTCATTGATTTGTACTTCAAAATGTGTTTAAAGGTTGTGAATTGTCTTGCCGCCACTCAATACTCAACAATCACCAGATAATGTGGATCAATTGAAAGGAATGGAAGAAACAAACTCAAATCTATGCATATGCGGGCAAACTGAACACTATTCAGAAATTCAAATAAAATTTTCATTTACATTTATATTATCATGCTAACAATACAATTTAAATGGAAAATGCTTAAATCATAAAAGAATAGAAAATAAAAGCATTTTTTATTTTGTCGCAAAATGTAATATTATCACCCAGCTTATATCGTTATACAAGTTATATTGTGTGTATATATATATATATTTCTGTGTGTGTGTATATATATACAGTATATACATACATACATACATTCAATAAATACACTATTATAGCAAATCTCAACTGCTTGATTGCTTGCATTGTAGCAAAATGTAAATAGTAGCCAAAAGTGACAAATTGACATCTTTAACCTTTATTCAAATAAAAATGTGTGAAAGATTTTGTAATTATATTGTATAGTTGTGCTTGGAGTCAAATGTTTTATTTGTGATATTAAGGCAATGAAACATGCCAAATTATTCAACAACAATAATGTTTGACCAGGCTGTCATACAAAGAAATTATGAACCAATGAAATATTAATAACCAATTATGATGTTGTCAATGTTCCTGTGAGCTTTTGGTTTTTCTATGCATTTTTTTTTTTTTTTTGCATAGTAAAATAAAACCGGTAGCTGTATTACCTTTTTTTGTGCAGAAAAATGATGTCAGATAAATTCCTTAACCAAGTTTAGTGTTTTGTTCTTCCCTTCCAACTACATTTACAAAATATGAAACACACATTTACATGTAGTAACTATAAGTTATGCATAATTACATGAAGCTAAACCAAACCCTAATCCTAATTCTATAGTAAGTACATGTAGTTACTTAATATTACAGTATAATCACTGTAACAAGTACACCAATAAATGCAACTATAAGGCATGAAGATATTAAAATATTATAAAAATAAAAAATGCCAGTGTTTATACTGTGCATATTGCAGTAGACACTGTAAAAAATTATCGTGATTTTAACGGTAAAAGACTGTAAAAATGCTACAGTGAAAAACTGTTAATTGGTTAACAGAACCTTTCCTTACTATATACGGTAAATAACTGTGATAGATCTAATGGTACATTTCAGGTCATTTTACTGTAAAATACCGTTAAATTTACAGTTTTTGAAAGTGAAAATGAACAACTCATTATAATTTACAGTGAAAAAACGTAAATTGACATTCCCACAATTCCCTGCGTGACACTTCGCATTTGATGTATTTTTGTCGAAATAATGTTTCTTCTTAGTTTGCTTAGTCTTTTTCTAATCAGTACATTAGGGTTTTATGTGACATTTAATGTTGTTAAATTAATGTTTATTGCCTTTTTAAAATTTCATGTGTGTTACCATGATGGTGTTTAATGTTTGTGTGAATGACAGTGTGCAGCTTCTATATATTAATAATAACTTTCTTGTGGAAGAACATGTGACTAGCTTTGATTGATGTGACTCTCATCCCTGATGTGATGATTGTTGGTTGTCAGTGTATTACAATGGTACAAAACAGATATTAATACTTCAATAGGTCGGTAAATTAACATTATATCAGATAATGAAATACGGTTTATTTCTGTAAATTGTAAGTTAAGTCTGTAAAACCTTGCTACCGTAAAGTCTTGCTACTGTATTTTATACGGTAAATTTCTGGCAACCACAGCTGCCGGTATTTTACCGTAAATTGAACAGATTTTTTTTACAGTGTATTATTGTAATCATACTCGTGTCATATAATGTTTATTTAATATGAAAGGAACACGGTAAAAAGTGTTTACAGGTTTTCTGGTAACCTATAAAAACATTTAGATTAGCTAAAATTTGGTTTTATTCAAATAAAAAATATAATTTGAACAACAAAAGTCAGAGTTAGATGATGTAGAAATAGATCCTTGAGTTGCATGAATAGAGTTGAGCCTTTCATTGTGAGTCTACAGCACAACAGTAAAACACATCCTACGCCTCAAACACACAAGGCAGAAGCTTATCTTGACAAATCAAACTCAACGCCTCTGTTGCTTTTCTTTTAAACATGCCCAAGAAAAAAAACTGCTGATGGCAAAATGTGATGTAACCAACTAAAGAAATAGGTCAGAACAGAGCGTGGAAAGATACTGGACCCTGTTTACATTTCATTTATGCTTATTTTATTTTCATGCCTGAAAATATATATTTATGCATTCAATATAGAGGAGGCAGAGGCTGGCTGTCACACTTTTTAGCACATGAAAGATATTGAACATTTCTACCCCTAATGCAAAGGTAAAAATATATGCGGGGCATGTTGTCACAATATAGTGATTTGTCCCAATGGATTGAACAGCTGTAGGTTTTCAGTAACATTTAAACTATTTATAAAAGGGGAAAAATTCCAAACTATGGTTTTGCCAGAAAACGGTAATTAAATAAACTGAATCAATTTAAAGGATTTGAAACATGAGTGACAACTTGCTAGCCTGGTTAAAACCAGCCCATTCTCAGTTGTAACTGAGTTATGGTCTGGCAAAGCGTCATAGACAAATCATTTCCAGAGGGGCGTCACCAACGGACGTCGCGGATAGACCTAAACCCAATCAGAGCGATGAAGGAGATGACGTATGCAGAGCGGCGGAGACACATCTCCGAGTGTTGTTCTTTGCTCGGTTTTTAACTAAAAGGAAACGTTCAAATGGCTTAAAACAGACGCGATAGCTGATTGGAACGAGTGATGTTCGACGGCGGCATCCATCTTTGTAATGTAGGCTACAAAATCTGCTTCAAAATCCCAGCGCTGTCGTCATCGTGTAAAGCCCGCCCCAACGTTTCTGATTGGTGCCGCGATTTCGGCGGATTGGAAATGGGCTTGAATGAGCTCTTTGCCAGACTAACTTTCAGAGCAAATCTAAATTTGCCGGAAGTTGTCTGGGTTTTCCCAGGCTAACAACTTGCAGCAATAATCATAAAAATATCGTTTATTGAAACAAAAACACTACAAAACTAAAAGTACACCTTTTTGACTACTTCCCAGTTTGATCTTTAAACACTTCTAGCCATGATAGATCACTGCAAGGTTCAAATCAACATTTCTCTGAGCCATATTTCCTGTCACATTATTTTACATGTCATAATATGTCAAAGACAAATGGCTTTCCTTCGCAATATTACAGTAAACAACTCTTTAATAGCAGACGCACTTGGTCAAGGCAGATAAAGTTACAAGATCATTTTTAACCAGGCTTAGATGGATCCTAAAAGTGTTTTAGTGGTTTACAAGTGTTTAACAGATAATAAATTTGTGATAGAAACCACAGGGTGTGTTATACAGTGAACACACACTCACATTTCATTGTTGTTATAATTAAAAGCAGCATCTCCCCCAGGACACCGCATCAATGAGTTAATGAGCTTTACTGCTATTGAACGAGTGTGTGTGTGTGTGTGTGTGTGTGTGTGTGTGTGAGAGGGAGAGAGAGAACTATTCAAGAAAATAAAAGTTAATTGTTGTTTTTATTTGTCTGAGCATTTTATAATGTCTCTAATACTACATCCAGACACACAACACTAGTTGCAAATTAATTAATTTTATTTAAAGCAGGGTTATTATCATTAACTAAAACCATTAAAAAAAATGTGTTACTTGAAACTAAATAAACGTTAAAGTTAGACTCATTTTATTTCAGCAAACTGCTAAGGCAACATTTCTCATTTTCATTTAGCTTAATTTGAAGGACTAAAACAGGGAACACTTTACAATAAAGTTTCATTCGTTAACATGAACCAATAAACAACAGCATCTATTAATCGTATTTAATGTTAATTTAAGGATTTACTAATACATTATTAAAATCAAAAGTTGTATTTGTTAACATTAGTTAATGGACTTTGAAGTAACTGCATTTTTATTAACTAACATTAACGAAGGTTAATAAATAAATAAATAACCAATGTTAAGAAATGAGACCTTATTGTAGTGTTACCCTAAAATAACTAAAACGATAAACACACAAAAAAGAATAAATAAAAATTAATAAAACTGTATAGACATATAATATATAAAAAACGAATAAATTGAAATTACTAAAACTTTAACAAAAATTTAAGTAAAAATAGCACAATTTAAATCTAATTTAAAATATGAACAAAAACTTTAATAGTTAACAATGATACTAAAATAACATTGATTTAAAGTGCAGTGACATTAATATCTGTAAATACAGAAAAAATATAGATATAGATACAAAAATATATGTGATATGATAAGGATGAATGAATATGGACATCCCATTTCTCTCAGTCATTCACCCATAAATTTGCCTTTTCTCTCGTGATTCACTAGAATACAAATCTGAAAACCAGTTTCCTTCCACTCAGTTTAGCCAACAGATCTCTTCTCCACCTCTCTCTCTCTCTCTCCTCTCCTCTCTCTCTCTCTCTCCTCTCCTCTCCTCTCTCTCTCCTCTCTTCTCCACCTCTCTCTCTCTCTCTCTCCTCTCCTCTCTCTCTCCTCTCTTCTCCACCTCTCTCTCTCCCCTCTCTCTCCTCTCTCTCTCCTCTCCTCTCCTCCTCTTCTCCACCTCTCTCTCTCCTCTCTCCCCCCTCTCTCCTCTCCTCTCCTCCTCTTCTCCACCTCTCTCTCTCCTCTCCTCTCTCTCTCTCTCTCTCCACCCCCCACTCTCTCTCTCCTCTCTCTCTCTCTCTCTCTCTCTCTCTCTCTCTCTCTCTCTCTCTCTCTCTCTCTCTCTCTTTGAGCCCCAGGTGGGATCTGACTCTTCATTCGTCAGGCCGAGTGGAGGAAGAATATCTGTCATCCCTCTCTCACATCATTCCCTTCTCTGTTTTTCTTGCCGTGGAGAACACATCCTTTATCTGGACACATATGATTTAATGCCACACACACACACACACACACACACACGTGCACTCTCACACACGCTCAGGCTTTATCCATCTATGCTTTAGTACATTATTTTATTTCATTCAATATAGATATCAAGTGAGAGTTGAAAGTTGCCCTTATATTATACAAAGATATCACATATAACAATATATCATTGATCATTGTGACAGAGAGAGGATACACTAGCATTTCTCGCTCTGTCCTCTCATTTCACGCTTACACACATGCAACCTTTTCCCTCAGACGGTTTTCATCTGTTTCTTAACCAACTTGATTCAAAGAGAAATTTGTTTTATTTATTCAGAGAATAAATTGAGAGACATTTTGGTCGTTAAGATTTTTTTATGTTTCTAAAATAAGTATTTTGTGCTCACCAGGGCTGCGTTTTTTGGGTCAAAAATACAGTAAAAACAGGAAAATTGTAAAACATTATTAACATTTAAAATAACCATTTTCTATGTGAATATATTTTAAAATGTAATTTATTCCTGTGATCAAAGCTGAATGTTCAGCATCATTACTCCAGTCTTCAGTGTCACATGATCCTTCACAAATCACTCTAATATGATGGTTTGCTGCTCAATAAACATTTCTGATTATTTCTGATTTCTGAAAATGTTGTAAATGTCTTTACCGTCACTTTTGATCAATGCAATGCATCCTTGCTGAATAAAAGCATTCATTTCTTTAAAACCCCAAACTTTTGAACGGTAGTGTATGCTTTAAACTGCTTTTATTAATATCATAATTTGATATTAATAAGGAGAGTGAAAAGGAATGTGTTTGTGTATCACAAAACAGAGTCCATGATACATTTTCCTTTAGAAACAACATTTCAATTTCAATTTTGAACGACTTTTTTTTCATAGTTCAATGCAGTGCAGTTACTTCCATGTGAGGGAGACGTTCAGGAAGAATGTGTTGAGTCATTGAGTGGCTGTTGGTTCATTTGTTTTCCCCGCTCTCTCTTTTAACTCTTAGGGCGTAATGCTCTTTTAATAGAGTTCTGATAAACTCACACGCTGCTCTCTTTTCATCCCTCATAGTAAATGCCTTGGAAACCTAATGATGATGGATACCAGTGCAGACTACAGCACTTAACATGCTCGTTTAAACCTCACGCATAAATTCAGCCGGGAGCGGCTCTAATGATTGGCTAACGTGGGACACGCTGCTGCTAAAGATAAGGAGGTTAGTTACAGCAAGTTTGTTTTGTGGACCAAAAGAATTGAAAGCTATGATGCTTCCAGCAAACCCTGAAGACATGGGCGCTGTGAGGAAGTGTGAAGGCGATTCGACTGCTCAGAAAACTGGAAACTATTTCTTTTCCTGACCGTGACAGCTTTTACATAACATAAACAGTGTGAATACGAGAAGCCCTCATTAACCACTAGATAGTAGTGATGTATGTCTCGAGACCACTTTTACGTGGTCTCGTTCTTGTCACGGCCTTGACAGTCTTTGGTCTTGGTCTCGGACCTCTCGGTCTTGTCTAGGTCTCGCTGTCTCAGACCGACATAGTGGTCGGGGGATTTAGCAATACAATACTACAATATCCACGGCGATATCCGCAACGGATTGAAGCGCGCGTCCGAGTGAAGACAGTGCGGTGTGCGCGAGCCACACGAGAAAACACCGTATCCGCGCCACTGATCGCAGCGGCAACGAGCACTTTGATCACTTGATTTAACTTGGTCTCGGTCTTGGTCTCGGTTTCGACTTGGTCTCGACTTGGTCTCGACTTGGTCTCGGTCTTGGTCTCGACTTGGTCTCGGTCTTGGTCTCGACTTGGTCTCGGTCTTGGTCTCGGTCTCGACTTGGTCTCGGTCTTGGTCTCGGTCTTGGTCTCGGTCTCGGTCTTGGTCTCGGTCTTAGTCTCGGTCTTGGTCTCGGTCTCGACTTGGTCTCGGTCTTGGTCTCGGTCTTGGTCTCGGTCTCGGTCTTGGTCTCGGTCTTAGTCTCGGTCTTGGTCTCGGTCTCGACTTGGTCTCGGTCTTGGTCTCGGTCTTGGTCTCGGTTTCGACTTGGTCTCGACTTGGTCTCGGTCTTGGTCTCGACTTGGTCTCGGTCTTGGTCTCGACTTGGTCTCGGTCTTGGTCTCGGTCTCGACTTGGTCTCGGTCTTGGTCTCGGTCTTGGTCTCGGTCTTGGTCTCGGTCTTAGTCTCGGTCTTGGTCTCGGTCTCGACTTGGTCTCGTTCTTGGTCTCGGTCTTAGTCTCGGTCTTGGTCTCGGTCTCGACTTGGTCTCGGTCTTGGTCTCGGTCTTAGTCTCGGTCTTGGTCTCGGTCTTGGTCTCGACTTGGCCTCGGTCTTGGTCTCGGTCTGGACTTGGTCTCGGTCTTGGTCTTGGTCTCGGTCTCGGTCTTGGTCTCGGTCTTGGTCTCGGTCTTGGTCTCGGTCTTGGTCTCGGTCTCGGTCTTAGTCTCGGTCTTGGTCTCGGTCTTGGTCTCGACTTGGCCTCGGTCTTGGTCTCGGTCTCGACTTGGTCTCGACTTGGTCTCGGTCTCGACTTGGTCTCGACTTGGTCTCGGTCTCGACTTGGTCTCGGTCTCGACTTGGTCTCGACTTGGTCTCGGTCTCTACTTGGTCTTGGTCTCGGTCTCGACTTGGTCTCGGTTTTGGTCTCGGTTTTGGTCTCGGTCTCGACTTGGTCTCGGTCTTGGTCTCGGTCTCGTCTCGGTCTCGTCTTGGTCTCGGTCTTGGTCTCGGTCTTGGTCTCGGTCTCGACTTGGTCTCGGTCTCGACTTGGTCTCGGTCTTGGTCTTGGTGTCGGTTTTGGTCTCGACTTGGTCTCGGTCTTGGTCTTGGTCTTGGTCTTGGTCTCTGTCTTGGTCTCGGTCTCGACTTGGTCTCGGTCTTGGTCTTGGTCTCGGTCTTGGTCTCGACTTGGTCTCGGTCTTGGTCTTGGTCTCGGTCTCGACTTGGTCTCGGTCTTGGTCTCGGTCTCGGTCTTGGTCTCGGTCTCGGTCTCGACTTGGTCTCGGTCTTGGTCTCGGTCTTGGTCTCGGTCTTGGTCTCGGTCTCGGTCTTGGTCTCGGTCTCGGTCTCGACTTGGTCTCGGTCTTGGTCTCGGTCTTGGTCTTGGTCTCGGTCTTGGTCTCGACTTGGTCTCGGTCTTGGTCTCGGTCTTGGTCTCGGTCTCGGTCTTGGTCTCGGTCTTGGTCTCGGTCTTGGTCTCGACTTGGCCTCGGTCTTGGTCTCGGTCTCGACTTGGTCTCGGTCTCGACTTGGTCTCGACTTGGTCTCGGTCTCGACTTGGTCTCGACTTGGTCTCGGTCTTGGTCTCGGTCTCGACTTGGTCTCGGTTTTGGTCTCGGTCTCGGTCTCGGTCTTGGTCTCGGCTTATGCTTTCTGTACACCTAAAGACTTTGAAAAGATTTAGAAAATACTTTATAAGATTATCAGCTCACATCTAAAGACTTGGGTTCACAGTTTTTAGTCCCAGACTAAAGATTTTACAAACTCTGAATCTTGTAGTGACACTATTTACAGGACTACAACTAGATTATTTTAGCTTTTTATTCCCACCAAATTCCTCCCAGCATGCTCAGCAGTGATTTAACAAAAATGGAGAAGCAGCTACAGTTAGCTACTGTATCACATTATGTTGTATGATCCAAAATATTTCTGAAGGTAGGCCTACAGTGGTGGTGGTATATAAGATAAGATAGACCTTACATTCCCACAATGGGGAAATTCTCAGTGTTGCAGCAGCACAGTGGATAGTAAAAAAAAAACAAAATTATAATAATAATGTAAACAATATATACAACAAATAAACAGTGCAGTGATGGCTGCTCAGTGCAGTGATGGTGTTCTGCAGGGGGTGGGAGTCACTGTCCAAATTATGTGATTATCATCATTAAATAATAATAAAAATAATAATAAATTTCATTATCATTATTATTAAATTATATAAAGGCAACCATATAGTCGTGTGAAAAAAATAGGACACCATGAAAGCCTGTCTATTTTTCAACATACGGACATGTAATAACAATTTTAACAATACTGAAGGACCCTAGCCTAGAAATCTAGACGCACCCTAGCGGCAGCAAAAATAATTTTGCAGCAAAGTGTGCATCTTGATGTAGGTCTGGCTTGCCAGGCTAGAAGGACCCAGTGATTTAACTAAACTATTTAAAAATAAGGAAGGCCTTTTTAAGACTCTCTGTGAAATGTAATTTTAAAAGAATGCAATTTTTGAGGAATAAATTAGGACACCCCCCATATATTTCCCCCACACTGCTTATGAGTGTGGAAAAGGATTTAAAAAGATATCAAAGGACTTTGACATCAGCCATTCCACCATTTTACCTCACTGAATTAATTTCAACAAAGGGGGGTATCACTAGTTATTAGGGGTCCTATTTTTTTTCTTCCATTAAAATAGGCATTTTTATGCATATTTTTTGTTTGATGAGTAAAAAAAATATGAATTTATATTGTTTAATTACAACAAATCACTTTCTTTTCCAGGAATGAAAAAACATCAAATTAGACATTTCTTAATAAAGAGTTGACTAATGGGATGACAAGCTCGACAGGGCGCTCCTCTTTATCCACGGTCCATTTTCGCCTACTTGGCGCTCGTTGTGTTTCCACGTCCGTCAACATGTTTCTTTGTTGTGACTGATGGCTTCCTGTTTCCTGTTTCCGTTTTTCTGAGAATGATTTTATTGGTTGTTGATTGTTTTACGTCACTATGACTACGCTAGGACTTGCGATAATATCAAACATGTTTGATATGAAAGACTAGAGAAAGACTGGCATAAATCGGGTCGCCGACTGCAGATTATCACCTCACATTTAACAATCGAGACGACGGGAGCGCGCCGAGACTCCAGTAAGATTCCTAAAAACGGCCGGTCTTTAGTCTGGGACTGTGAAAATCCTTTGGTGTACGCCCGGCATTAGTCTCGGTCTTGGTCTCGGTCTTGGTCTCGACTTGTCTCGGTGTTGGTCTTGTCTTGGTCTCGATACCCTCTGGTCTTGGTAGTGTCTTGGTCTCGGTTTAGGCGGTCTTGACTACAAGTCTAGAGGAAGCAATGGGGTGCAAAAGAGACGAGTGATATAAAGCAGAAAGAGTCTGAGAGAGAGAGAGAGAGAGAGAGAGAGAGAGAGAGAGAGAGAGAGAGAGAGAGAGAGAGAGAGGCGTTTTCCGACTGTCACGACTCTACTCCATAAATACAGATAATCAGTGGCCTGCACACCAACCCAAATCTTTCACTTCCTTCGAGTAATTCATTTCTTGCTGACGGGTCTCATTCATTTAAACCTGTGTGTGATGGTTATCTTGTTTAAATGAAGTATTTTCTCTCTCGCCTGTCTCGTTGAAGAGAAGCCCTCAATCTATAGTTGCTTATCTCGAGGACAAAATCTCTGTGATAGAAATGTGCAAACTCCTGCTCAGCTTCAGCATCCTCATCTTATCCTGCCACTGATTCATCTGAACCTCATTTAATCCCTCAAGATTTTAAAACACATTGCGCGAAGGACGACAAGACAGCGTTTGCTTCAGGATTTCTGATACATGAAACCAACTGGATAACTGAACACCAACCATGAAACACACAAATATACACAACCATGCAAAAGTTTGGGGTCGGTAAGATTTTTTTTAATGCTTAAAGCCTCTTCTGCTTATCAAGGCTGCATTTATTTGATCAAAAATACAGTAAAATCAGTAATATTCTGAAATATTATTACAGTTCAAAATAACTGTTTTCTATTTGAATATATTGTAAAATGTACTGTGATCAAACCTTCATTTTCAGCATCATTACTCAGTGTCACATGATCCTTCAGAAATCACTCTGTTATGCTGATTTGATGCTCATTTTTTATTATTATCAATGTTGAAATCAGTTGTGCTTCTTCATCATTTTTGTGGAAACTGTGCTAAGTTTTTTTCAGGATTCTTTGATGAATAGAAAGTTCAAAAGAACAGCATTTATTTATTTGGCGTTCACTGCACGCCATGTCGTGATTTTGAGATTTCGACTTATTCTTTAATTCTGTTCGAACTCGAAATGACAAAATAATTTTTAACGATAACATAAACATTTAAAGACAGCCTTAGCGTGAGCTAAACGAGGTTGTTAATCGATAGTATTTGCTTCTGTTGAAGCCATCAGCCAGCATTATTTCAGCTTATTTAAAAAAAAAATCGTGTTTATAATAGAAAATTCGACCAATCAGAGTCGAAACAAGCTAAATCTTCCAAAAGATCTCATTAGCTCCGCCCACTCCCATGAAGCACTGTGAATGATGTAATCGAGTTCGGCCTCCTTACTCTCTCAAAACACTTAAATATCTGAATATATATGCATATTTTGCAAAAAACGTAAAATATATTGGGCCCTATTTTAATGATCTGAAACGCAAGTGTCAAAGCGCAAAGCGCAAGTAACTTTGTGGGCGGATCCTGGCGCTGTTGCTATTTTCCCGGCGGGATAAATGACTCTTGCGCCTGACGCAAATCTAAAAGGGGTTGGTCTGAAGTAGCTTCAGTATTCATAAGTGTGGTTTGGGTGTAACGTGAAATAAACGTGAAAAAATCAGAGCGTCTTCCAACATACCCTTTAAGAGCAGGTGCGCATGTTGCATGGCGGATTGCTATTATAACGGCGGATTTACCAGGCGCGCGCCAGGAGCGGTTCACAGCCGAGGAGACCGGCGCTCTTGTCAGGGCAGTGAAAGACAGAGAAGTGACGTTGTATGGGGATGGGAGAAACCCACTCAAATCAGCGTCGACAGGCGTGGGAGGAAAAAAACTACATTTTTTACATCTTCATGGACACCACAATGATTTCCCTCATGTGTTAATATTTTTCCTTGTTTTAATGTATGATTTGCAAAAATAACTGTTGCATCTGTGTAGATTACATGAGCAAAGTGTATTCGCGTTGTGCACGCTATACATTATGGCCAAGCATGCGCCCTTAAAATAGCATAATGAACAACGCGCAACGCGCCACTGACTTTAGACTCGGTTTTTTCTGGTCAGTGGCGCAATTGTTTTATAGAACAGCAAAATAGCATGAGGGAAAGTTTGCGCCGGAACACGCCTCCTCTTTGCGCTGAACCGCCCCGGGGAGCGCAAGTGTATTTCTTAGTTAACCGACGTGCGTCTGTGGAGGGAAAAGTCCGCTTTGCGCGGGTGCAAAATAGGAATGATACATGCGTCAGTGTACAAAGTCATTTGCGCCGGGTGCAAGATAGGGCCCATTGTCTTATTTACATATAATCGACATTTTTAAAAGAGTAGTTGTATATTTCTCCATCGTTTTTAATTAAATTATTGGAGCTAGTACAGCTCCAAGTAGAACGTCACATGTTGTCATCTCATAATAACAGCAATTACGACATGTGGTGAGCGCAGCATTTAGAAATATAACATCCTCACAATTCCATTCAGTTCTCTTCATAGCCTAAAGTACACTCACAAAAATACCAATTAATTATATTTAATTTCTTTAGCTGCATTCTATTCCCTTCTTAGTCACAAATAATCTCCTGAATGTACTGCACAGACACACACAAACAAACACAAGCACACACACACAACACACTTGAAATAAAAGTTGGCCTTTTCATCTGTGCATTATCATTACACGTCAAATCCTGCTCTGCTGACATCGGGGATTCAAGAGGTATTTCTGCATCTGAACAGAGTCACATGTCAGGCCTGTAGGACGGGAAGAGCCGAGGAAAAGCGCTGAATTAACCGCTTTAAAGTGCCCTGCAATTTGCCAGGTGCAGCAATTACTTGTTTCTATGGCAACCAGGCAGGACAGTTTTGTATTTTTTCGCAGAAGGATGAGAGGATTGGCTAACCTAAGACCGCCTGCATCTTCACTGTTTTTGTAATTGCGCATTCTGCGTAGACAAAGAGACCCTGTAAAACTCAAAATAACCCCCCAGGCGCTGTAGCTGAGTGTAATTTGTTTTTAAAGTTACCTGATTGGATTTCATGCCCTGAACTGAATAAGAAAGAACACTGTCAAATGCATCCATAAACCAATTTACACACCGAGATCTTTCCGCTCTACTGAAGGCCGGTCACTTGTTGTAAACTGAAATGTCACAGTAAGTCCACGACCCACTTATTAAAACTTTCAGAACTGCTTTTACTTACGAAAATCACAAACTACTCAACTGAAAATTAAAGGTCAACAAACCAGAAACAAATATTCTTATAAATGACGAATAATGATATGATTTATTAAAAAGCTTTTTGAAAAGAAAGGTCAGAAGAAGCTGCCCAGCATGAGGATAATAAAATGAACCAAAGAAAAGAAATAACATCTGCAATGTGGCAGAACAAACTGTTTAAAATGCGTTATGTATTTATGCACCTCTGTTCATTCATGGGAAACTTTAATGTTATGTAAATATTAAACTTTCTGTGAACTGTGTGTCTGAAAAATCAAACTGTATTATGTACTTTGTATTAAGGTTTTGAGAGTGTGGTTTATAATGTGTATATTAATGTAAAACTGTGTTTTGTAATTGGAAACGACTGTAAAACAACAAATATGGTAAAAATTTATACATTATATGGAACCGAACACTTTGTCTTGTCACATTACAATGATCCACTTGTCGGGTTTTGCTATTACCTCTTATGTCTCCGGGTCGGATTTTCTGCGAAAGCCATCGGATGTGACGTGCATGCGCGCTCCCGAGCCTCTCTCCATCTTCTATACAGTCTATGGGAGGGGTCCCCAACCCCCGGGCCGCGGACCGGTACCGGTCCGTGGGTCTTTTGGTACCGGGCCGCACAGAAAGAATAAATAACTTACATTATTTCCGTTTTATTTATTCACACATTTACCTGTTCACATATCGTGTCTTTTGCGCGCTCAAGTTTGTTATTTCAAATGTAGGTGCGCGGTATGCGCGCTCATAATTGAAGCGACGCGCCCGTTTTTTCCAAGCGCGTCCGCGCCGCATCGAGATAAAAACATCTCAACTTTTCAGAATGCCGCAAGCGCACTGTAGGTCACGTGACAAGAACCAACCAATCATCTTCCACACTGTAAACTGCTGCACTATTACTAGTAAAAAATATTAATGCTCACAACTGATTCCTTGTTAAATCCATCATTGTTTATACAGAATTGTTCTATATTCTATATATAAATGTGTATGTGTTTGCTATTTCTGTTGTTTTATGACCACTTCAGTATAGTCTAACCTCAGACAAATACAGAGCCGTTGCGCAGGAGAGATAAGTTAGTTTCACGGCAGAAGCTCCGTTTACTGATGCTTGGGCCAACTTTTCTTAAAATATAATCAAACTGGTCCTTGTCCACTCTGAAATAGGCTTTGAACTTCCCATTGTCCAGGCGGAGCTCCTGAATCAGCTGGGGGAAATTCCCCATGGTTTTTGCGTTTTTGTAGTATCGGTTGCACGGTCTTGCACCCAAACACTGCAGCGTTTTTTTTTACTCTTCTTAGTTAATAAATCTTGTTGTAACAGAGTTACAGCAAAGGTTTTTCGGTGGTGGAAATCCATTGCTGAAATTTCCTTGCTGTAACGGAGAGCGCAGCTGATGGTTGCTTAGCAACGACAGACGCCTCCGGAGTGCAACCTCTCGCCTAGCGTTTTCTACGCGTTTTTAGGAGCACCTTAAAGGCCGGTCCGTGAAAATATTGTCTGACATTAAACCGGTCCATGGCGCAAAAAAGGTTGGGGGCCGCTGGTCTATGTGATGGCACTGCAGCTGACGACATGGAGTCTGATAACACTAAACACGACCTGCCTCCAGCTCAACACACACCCAACACAAACTCCACATAAATATACAAAACTAAACAAAACAAAAATGTATCTGCTGAAGCTTGTCAGGCCAAACGTGAATCGGATCGACTTAGGACGAAAACACGGATCAACATCGGCAGAGCGTTTGAATTATGGAGAGACCTCTGCTATTTTTATTGTGATAAATTACAAGTTTTCAGATATGCTGAAATAATGGTAAACTGTGATGAAATAGCAAGGTAAACTACAACATACATGAGACATGAAATAAATACAAAAGACTGTTTCAGGATAACAAAAAGTAGGTGCTTTAGGATGTAACTTTTATGTACTAGATCTACTGTCTAACGTCACTCATCCCACTACTATCATATTGTTTATAATACACATTTCCGACACGTTCAGTGCAGTAATGTTACTTCCTAGGATCTTACTGTTACACTGAAATTGTTCAGTCTAGTTCACTAATCGTTTTCATTATCATATTATACATTCATCTAGGCTATGTTGACATTGCTGATTGTGAAAGATACACAAATAGTTAGTGAAATGCCTTATGCTAGATAACACCACAAATGTAACGTTATCATGGTACGAGCATGGAGCATTAGTTCAACGTTAAGCTGATAAAAGTAGCCTATTATTGTAAGGTTGCAGTGGGAGTTTACATGAGTTTCCAGCATGTTGTGTGATGCTTTCTCCGGTGTGTTGAAAGTCTCAGTGTGACCATGTGCTCGCTCTTGTGTTCGAGCACGAGTGCTCTTGTAAAAATTGGTTGCAATCTGAAACATCACCGATAGAGGCCGCTAAAAAATACATATAGCACCTTTAAATATAAATATAATACACACACAAGCAGTGATTCTCGCATGGTTCAAACACCAGACTATCACTATAAATACAGCATATAAACCTTAAAAAACGAACTTCTCAATAGCAGACTAAACAGGTTATACATGTTCGATTGGGTCCAAGGGTTTTAGACCACAAATAAAAATTCAGTTCTGCATTTAGAAAAATTATATTATAAACATAAACAGCAGCACTTGAGCTGCTTATTTGAGTTAAGTATCAATGATACTTACTTAACCTACCTATAAATAGTGCAGACATATTTATTTGATTGTAACACTATAATGTTCCTTTATTTTACATTGTTCGCAATACTAATTGTTTCTTCTTGTGCATTGAACCCCAGATTTGTAATGTGGTTGTAGGCATTTGGACGCCACTGTTCATATCTGATTTATATTTACAAAATGTAACCTTTCATGAATTGTATATATATATATATACTGAATATATATGGACACACACACACACACACACTCAGAGAAACCCTCCACCTTCCCCAGCTCCACCTGTATAGATCTGCTATGGGTAATTCATGTATGTTATATTATATTATATATATGTTTATATATATATATATATATATATATATACATATATATAAGAGCAATACAAATCACTGCAGAAGTATTAGTCCTGCTAGTGTGACATCGTGTGCGATCGAGAGGAGCTCCACAAAGACTAGAGGGCCAAACAAACGTGTCTCAGACACACACACACACACACACTCACACACACACACACACACACACACACACACACACACACACACACACACACACACACACACACACACACACACACACACACACACACACACACACACACACACACACACACCTGCTGTCTGGTACCTTCTGTTCCAGTGGGCATAAAGCTGAGCTCTGCTGCCACCTACAGACAGAAGGATTGACACTGTACACACTGTGCATCTGTAGGGTTGAACATTTTATAACAGGCTTTCCTAACCAGCTAATGCCATGACGTCTCTCAGAGTCGTCATCATGGATGACGCCATCACCGTGCCCCCGCAGTCGCCCGTCATATGCCATCGAGTGTCCGTTTATCATGAAGGATTCTCCTCTTGTCATACAACTTTCTATTGTTGTGCCTCAACATGTCAAAATCCATAACTTTTGATCGTTTGTTTGTGTGTGTGTGTAAAGCTACAGCAAATGCACAGTAGGTTTCCATATAAATATTAAAGACAAATTATACACAGTTAAACAATATATGAAGCAACTAATGGTGTGCAATGAAAACTCTCACATTCACATGTATGTCACGTTTATGCTTAGATGTTGGTGTGTTCTTCAATCAGTGTCAAGCTCACAGTGACAATGAGGAGCTGCGCAAACAAATATGAAATAGATGCAAAGCTAAACTGACAGTTAAGCGTGCACACACACACACACACACACACACACACACACACACACACACACACACACACACACACACACACACACACACACAGAGAGAGAGTTTAAAGCTAAAGTGACAGCTCTGCTGAGAGAGAGACTAAGCTTTTCAATGAGTCATGACAATCCGTGTATATTAAGGAGAAACTACCTTATTCACGGACACAACAGCGAGAGACAAATACATAAGCATGTTTGTCTAAAAGGTTTTATTGTATGGCTGTTTCTGAGCCTTTTGGCATCCTAAGCAATTGGTATTTTTTAAATAATACTAATCTCAAGATGTATTAAACGAAAAATAACATACAATAAACACATTAGATCAAGTCTCTATATATTTATGGTTAGTTTACATTTCTCTGGATGACATAAAATTAAGTAACTAAATTGCCAAACAAAAACCTTATATATAAATTAATTTTCATTACATAAATTTGAATTTGGCAGATCTTGCCCTACAATTAGGTGAACAAAAAATAATTTTACTGATATTCCCAGTATCAATTTCAGATATAATACGACCGAGATGGTGATCGATGCATTTAATTAAAATAATGATATAATTATTCAAAATATTTCATTGAGACCGAAATCTATTATCCTGATCTTTTTAGTTCCGTATATTAATGGAACACGTTTTGTTTTTCTACACAAATAAAACTGTGTTCCTAAATCAAATTATTTTAATATAGGCTAAGTAAGGCACTCAAGGCTGAATACATTGAATATTAGATATTGTGAATATATTAAAATGTATGCACTTGCTTACTATTAGTGGGAGGGACCATTTGAGAGCATTTAATTGGACAAAAATATGTTAAGTACAACACAAGTTATCAGTTTTTTTGGCCCATTGAAGAGAAAGACTCTCATTTTGTTTTCACGTGGTCTTTAATGTGAGCACTGTTTAAAAACAAATGCAACCCTCCATCATCCTATAATTGCACTGATGATGGAAGCATTTGTACTGAGGTAATTTTGGACCCTTTGAGCTTAGGGTTATTCTTGTTTTGTTTGTAAATGTATGACCTTGCACAAATTTTCTAGCAATCTTTCCTTCAAATGGAGAGCTCAGGCCTTTCATGATGTGTTTCAGTGCTTCCTAAAATAAGCTGAAAATGGGTCGCTGGTTATTCCAGCGTCTAATTCTGCTGAGCGGAGGAAAAGAGGATAATCCTCGCTATCCTGCCGAGAGAAAAGCCAATTTTACAGCGAAATGTGAACGGCACAGGGAGAGCATCTGCGGAGAGCTGATAAGAGTCACACACACACACACACACACTGAACACAAGCGAGGATGAGAGAGGGTAAGGTTCAGAGGTCACTGGTAATGGTGTATTAACACTAGACATTTGTGGTGTGCAAAAGATGAAACCCCAGAGGAAAATTTGCTCAGATGTTGCTCTTTCATAGCTCAGGAAATGTAATTGTGTTATCAATTATGTTTAATTAGGTTTCAACTTTGCCTCAGATGTTTCTCCTAAAATGAGAAATAAAAACAGACTCAAATGATTGACATATAGTAATAGGATAGAGCAGTTGAGATCATTTGATCTAGGAAGAATTCAAAGAGAAATATTTGAATTCATATTGAGATATCTGAAATCTGAGCACAGTTAGAGACATTAATGAGAAATCTAGAGGTGACGTGTGACTACTGGACTTTTTCCTCAAGAGAAACTAATGAGAAACACCACATAAGCTAATATCTTCAGTTAATCAAATTTTAATGGTCACACACACAGTACGACACGCAGTAACACTTTATTTAACACAGTATTTATCATTAATTAATGCATTAACAATAACTATATGAGCAATACATTTGTTACAATATTTATTTATTAATACTTGTTAACGTTAATTTATAGAAATACAACTGGTCATTGTTACTGCATGTTAGCTCAAGTACATTAAATAACATTAACAGATACAAATGTTGAAATTAAAATGAACTAAGATTAATAAATGATTAAGACATATAAACTAATGTTTAGTGTTTTGTTCTTCCCTCATATTTAAGATATAATAATAATAATAATAACAATAATATTTTCCTCATATTTTGATGGATTAATCGAACTTGTATGGGTATTAAAAACAAATATTCCCTCAGAAATCACTTTTCCCCACTACTGTATTTTAATTTCTGTATGTTGGCTTTTGATGTGAATGAGTTATGAAATATCTGATGAGGGCCTCCAGCTGGACTGGGCATCTGTATCACAAACCATAGGAAATCATTTTAATTGTATGATGTGGGAAAGGCTCAGCTCCTAAGAGGAGCATATTCATATAATCCTGTGAGTCATGACGATGAGCATGTGTGAACAACTGCATACGTCACGACTTCTGACAAGTGCTGTCAGCATCTTGTGTCAAGAGTTACTGGTATACTCTTAGTCACTTATTTACAGACATCAAGCCAAACATGTCTAAAGTTGCCCCAAAATGTCTTAAACCACATTTAAATAGGTGAATGTCACTGCCTTAAAGATACAGAATGATGAAAACACACAGGAATGTTCTACTGTTCTAACACAAATGTCACTTGCTCTGATATTTTGTGTATACTATATATATATATCGCAGTGACATTCAGAGACTTTTATGCACACCTTAAATGTCAAAAATACTTTTTTGGGTCCTGAAAACATGGGAATGCTTTAATTTATTCGTTTATATGTTTATATGCTATTGTATGTCGAACATTTTGGTCAGAGTATTTGATGACCCTGGATGTTAGAATAAAACGAATGACATTTAGTAGATAAAATGTAAAGCAGAGCTTGTCACTCATGGATCCTAAACCCCTTCATCACACTGACATCTCAATGACGCAAACGAGTTTGAATATAGAAGAGATATCTAGAGAAAAGAAACGGAGAGGCAAAGACATGGGACGCGTGGCAAGAATATAGATGACGTCCAAAAGGACACAAAGTGATTGGACGGGAAGAAGTGGCATATTTTAATCATGTGCGCCACTCACTCAGGGCTTTTCTGTGCAAAATGGGTGTGTCTTTAATGTCACAAGCCTCTAGGGCTTCCTCTCATCTGATTGGCTACTGTTATGCCACTCTTCTATTGGATGATACGTTCCACAGACTCACTGCTAATTGCACATGCTGTTCTCGCACCAACACAGCAGCTTGTATTTATATTTCATTTGCATTTGCATGGTATTTTATTAGGTGAAGCCAATAGCATTTTTCGTCAGGACACAAAATCAAACATTTGCCAACAATTAATAATATGACAATATTTAATCACCAGAAGGACACAAATTATAATTATGGGATGTATATACACATGGAATAAATACAAACCTTCAAAATTCAAGTATTAAAAATATCTAGTGTGTGTGTGACACTATTTGTGCATGCTAGCATGAAGCCCGTTGTAAATAGCTGGAGAGGATGTTAGCGTGAGGGTTAGTTAATCGCTGTAGACAGCTATCATAGCACATTAGAGCAGCCGAGAGGTGACCAAGAGGCCTTTTTGTGCACAAATTAAGGCAGAAATTTCTATTTGGGGTCAAGGACCTTTGATTTTCAGAAAAGATATCAAATGAACAGCAATTATTTAATCTATTGACTGAACAAAATATATGCTCCGTAGCTTTAAATGTTTCTTATGCCATCAAAGACATGCTTGCTGACGCTATAAGATAAACCTAATGTTGGCCAAAATCTATAAGAGCACTGCATATACTTCATTGATAAGGCAATCCCAGAATGCACTGTGCCTTGCTCATTGAAAAAAAACATTAAAGATGACAGACAAGGAAAGAGAAACGCTGATTATAAATATATAATTCAAAACTGAAAAGTGCACTAGTTCAATTTGAATACAAATTGACCAAATATTTATGTATGCCTTGTATTTTTAGGCTTATTGGAGTATTGCTGAGCAAACTGCTAATGCCAAACTCTAATGCAATTAATTGTGTGACAAATCTCCCATGCATTTCATGCATCGAGCGCTTCTTGTGAGTTTCTGCCTGTGTAAAGCGTTCCAAATCAGTTACCTTTGCCTGTATGGCTGTAGACGGCAAGGCAGCTCAGTGCTGTAGAGCAGAACCATAGAGTCAGAAACACACTCCATGATTCATGCTCTTGCACACACACAAAGACACTGAAATTATCTCTTTTTCTGCCCAGCAGGGAAACCCACTTATTCATCCCCATGGCAACCGCAAGAATGGAAAAAGATGCCCATGATGTCTAAAAGAGAAATGGCCTGTCAAAAGTCAGCCATTTTCGTTTACTGTGTGCGGCTTGGCACTCAGTGTTACTTTATCTCCCATGAACAGGTTCATCTTGCCAAACACGCTGTTGGAATCGGCATACGAGCATGATTACAGCACATTTGAGCTGGTAACAATGATTATACATAAACGGGTTTGTATATAATCATAATGTACACATAAACTGTCCAGATCCATGGTTTCCACTTTTAAAGACAACATGAAATACAAAATGCAAGCCATTTTACTTCAGAAAGATACCCCCAGGGGTGCCCGAGAGGGGGGGAGGATGAGCACCCCAAACATACGGATTTCACGGTACCTGATATACGCAATGGATTTTCGACGACAACAGCAACCTGCGTTTGTGGCAAGAGCTGTAAGAACCTCAGAGGCCTGAGGATCCATCAGGCCAAGATGGGCTGCATAAGGAGGAAGCAAGTGGAGCAACGCACAGAGACAGTGCTAAGCACTGATCCAGGTGAGACAGAAGAGGAGCAGGAACCGGAGTCACCCCACAGTGTCCAGAACCTCCATGCTCGACATGCTACACCTAGCAAACCATCAGAACACCGGCGGGTTTTATGGCCTGCTGCAAACAAGGAGGCCGAGTGGCGGCAGTTTGACGAGGTTGTTGAGGCTACTCTAGATGCATCATGCAGAGAAGAAGTTGATCAGCGACTGCAGTGGATGAGCATTCTAATCATCAGCATCGGTGCAGAGAGATTCGGCATCAAAGTACCGAAGGCTCAGAACACCGCTAGGCCAAACCGGCGTGAGACCAAGATCTCCCAGCTCAGGAAAGAGCTGAAGGACCTAAACCGAGGAGGCGAGGAGGAAAAGCCAGCCCTGACAGAGCTCCAGGACATCCTGAGGCAGAAACTTATCTTTCTACGGCGGACTGAGAGACACAGGAGGAGAGGCAGAGAGAGAGCTCGCAAGTGAATGGCCTTCGTTGCAAATCCCTTTAGCTTTACTAAGCAGCTGCTGGGGCAGAAGCGGAGTGGGACCCTGCGATGCCCAAAGGAGGAGATCAATCAGCACCTCAGTGACAAATACAGCCATAGCAGGAGAGAGGAGAATCTGCCCACCTGCAGAGAGCTACCCACACCACCAGAACCCTCTTTCCAGTTTAACATCAAGGAGCCCACCTTGGCAGAGGTCAGGAACATCGTACGAGCTGCATGTACTAGCGCAGCTCCAGGCCCAAGTGGAGTGGCATACAAAGTCTATAAATATTGTCCGAGACTCCTGGAGAGGCTGTGGAGACTCATCAGGGTAGTATGGCGGAGGGGAAAGGTGACCCAGCAATGGCGTCACGCAGAGGGTGTTTGGATACCAAAGGAGGAGAACGCGAGTGACATCACGCAGTTCCACACCATCTCTCTGCTCAGTGTGGAAGGCAAAATCATTTTCAAGATTCTGGCCAACAGGTTGTCTTAGTATCTCCTGAGGAATTCCTACATTGACACCTCGGTGCAGAAGGGCGGAGTCCCAGGCATGCCAGGCTGTCTGGAACACACAGGAGTGATCACCCAGTTGACCCAGGAGGCGAGAGAAAATCGAGGAGACCTGGCAGTCCTCTGGCTTGACTTGGCCGACGCCTACGGATCAATTCCACACAAGCTGGTGACAACAGCTCTGATGATACACTACATTCCTGAGAAGATCACTGAACTCATAAGGGACTACTACAGCAGTTTCAGCCTGAGATTCACCTCTGGAACAGTAACATCTGCGTGGCACCGCCTAGAGAAGGGCATTATCACAGGCTGCACCATATCGGTGGTATTGTTTGCCCTAGCGATAAGCATGCTGGTCAAGGCTGCTGAGGTGGAATGTAGGGGCCCCCTGTCCAGATCCGGCATACGCCAACCACCAATTCGAGCCTACATGGACGATCTGACTGTCACATCAACATCAGAGACAGGGTGCAGGTGGCTCCTCCGCGGTTTGGAAAGGATCACGGCATGGGCAAGAATGATGTTCAAGCCAGCTAAGTCCAGATCCTTGGTCCTGAGAAAGGGGAGGGTGGAGGACAAACACCGTTTTTATGTGGATGGAATCACTATTCCAACAGTGTCAGAGAAGCCAGTGAAGAGCCTAGGGAAGATCTTCGACAGCACCCTGAAGGACAAGGCAGCGGTGGAAGCAGCCCACATGGAGCTGAAGACGTGGCTATCAGTGGTGGACAAGTCCGGTCTTCCGGGGAAGTTCAAGGCATGGATATATCAGCATGGTATCCTGCCAAGACTCCTGTGGCCACTACTGATTTACGAAGTCCCAGTATCCCTTGTGGAGGACTTTGAACGTAATATCAGCCAATAACTGCAGAGATGGCTGGGTCTGGCGAAGAGCCTGAGAAGCATTGCTCTGTATGGGCACAACAACAAGTTGCAGCTTCCTTTTACTGGCCTGACCGAGGAGTTCAAAGTCACCAGAGCCAGTGGTGTTGCTTTACAGAGACTCAGCTGACACCAGAGTATCTTCAGCAGGCATCACGGTCAGAACTGGGAGGAAATGGCGAGCGCAAGAGGCAGTCGACCAAGCAGAAGCAAGACTGAGACATAGGGTCTTAGTTGGCTCTGTGGCAGTGGGAAGAGCTGGTCTAGGTAGCCACACAAAACCACGCTACGACAAAGCCCAAGGACGAGAGAGACGCCATATGGTGCAGGGAGAGATTCGTGCTGAGGTGGAGGAGGAACGTCTAAGTAGGACCGTGGCAATGCGCCAATTGGAATCATGCAGTTGCCCAGAAGATCACCTGGACAGAACTATGGAAGTCTGAACCCGCAAGACTTAAGTTCTTGATCCAGTCGGTGTATGATGTCCTCCCAAGTCCATCTAACCTTCATATCTGGGGCCTAGCAGAAACACCAACATGCCCTCTGTGCCCGGCTCATGGTTCCCTGGAGCACGTCCTAAGTTGCTGCCCTAAAGCACTAGGAGAGGGGAGGTACACTTGGCGCCATAACCAGGTGTTGAAGGTAGTAGCGGACACCATCTGCATCGCAATCCGGGAGTCTAAACATCAAGTCCCAGTGAGGCACAACATCTCCTTTGTTAGGGCAGGGGAGAAACCTCAGGGAGAACGTAAGGCCGCAACAGGACTGCTAGCCATTGCCCGTGACTGGCAGTTGCATGCGGACCTTGGGAGGCAGTTAAAGTTCCCAGACCACATAGCAAGGATGTCACTGAGGCCAGATCTGGTCTTAACATCTGACTCAACAAAGCCAGTTGTGCTAGTGGAGCTTACTGTCCCCTGGGAGGACAGGATGGAGGAGGCTTTCGAAAGGAAGAAGGCCAAATATCTTGAGCTGGTTGAGGCATGCAGAGGGAGAGGATGGAGGGCCCGCTGTGAGCCAATAGAAGTGGGCTGTAGGGGCTTTCTAAGTCAATCTGTGCATCGGGCATTCGGGCTCCTTGGCATCAGAGGGTTGCGTGAAAGAAGAGCCACTAAAATCATCAGTGAGGCCGCCGAAAAAGCCTCAAGGTGGTTATGGATCAAAAGGGGAGAAGTATGGAGTAGCGCGCTGCTTGGACACAAACCGGGGACTGATCAACCCCAGTTGGGTCGCCCAGGTGAGGGTGTCTGAAGATCAAAGACCCGAAACACCCTGTGACCCTGGGTCCTTTCTCTGAAGATGTGTCAAAGCTGCACCTTTAAGGTGTTTCAAAATCTGACATTTCTGAGTGAAACAATGTTTTTCAGGGTTTTAAGACTTCTAGTTCCCGCCCCCTTTTTCAGCAGTGCTGGTTCTGGAAGTATTTGGTCCATTTATTTTTCACATAGTGATAAAAAAAAGAATTATAAGCCATGAACCAAGCCAATCAGCCATGAGTTGAATCATAACATGCACTTTGATTTGAAGCAAAAAAGAAATTGAAAATCGGACAAAATGTCAAAGGTAAAAGACTGTTTACTTAACGGCTTTAGTGAGGGAAAGATCTACAATCCCATGAAGCATTGCGAACAGCATAATCGAATTAAATATAAAACTTAAGATCGACTCGATTACATAATTCGCATAGCTTCATGGAAGTGGGCGGAGCTAAAGAGCTATTTTGACGTGACCTTTTTTTTTTACTTACTGATGGTATAATTTTCTGTCCTGAACCAAGGGTAACGTCTTTTTTCACTAGGAATTCTGCTGTTAAATACAATTATATAAAAAATAAGCTAAAATAACACGGACTGACGGCTTCAACAGAAGCAGATACCATGAATTAACAACCTCGTAGCTCACAGTAGGCCTGTCTTTAAAGGTATACAAGTTATTTTTGAAGCAGATTTATGATTGAACCGCACGTTTTAAAATCTTCTCAGTCTACTGACATTTGTTGTGATGTCCGCTTCAAACATTACAATGTTCATGATAACTTTCGTTAACTCTACAATAAATGAATCCACTTCACAAGCTAATTCCTCTTTGACAGCGATGCCATAGAAATATACAGAGCTACTGCAAAGAAATTTGTGTGCGCTTGTTTCTCTGTATTATGCTAATGCTGCCCCCCAGATTGATTTGATTGGTCCATTGCTTTACAAACTGACAGTGAGCATTGCACTGTCAAAACTGAAACTATTTTTTTTAACTTGACACATAATAAACACACCATTCATGACACGAGTTTCTGAAAAAAAAGCTACTTAGCAGACAAAGCACGTCTACATACACTGAAAATTAAAAAATAAAGAATACATCCATGACATGCTCCTAAATCCAGTAAATATGGTCAATTCTGCCCTAGGACAGCTGTGCCTCATTATTTGGAGAATAACCTTCTGACGTAGAACATTATGACAATCATCTCTCTCTTTAACACCTCCTCTCGGTGCATTTATCTTTCTCTGTCACAGTCTCCCACCTCTCTTTTTCTGGGTGGTGATGGGGCAGAACAGTATTGACAGCGCCTCCACGGACCACTGGTCAAGAATGAGCGCTTTACGCCCCTCATCTCCCACTTCCACAGGCCAGAGGAGGGTTGTCATAGAAACAGACCAGGTTTAGCGGAGTGCGTGCGTGACTCTTCCGTCGTTTCTCTCTGCAGGTTGGACCACTGAAAAATTGGGTCACCACTGAACTCTTATTCTGCCATTAACATTTCCCCACACAGACAAGTTGGTGGGTTGCTGTTCTGAGTGGTTGTTAGATGATTGCTTACTGGCACGGGTCAAAAAGAGCCCAAGGGCCAGATTTACAAAACTATTGTCAGGATTTTCTAAAGACACGCAGTGAAAAATCAATGAGCGCTGAAAAGGTGTGGACAGGGTTATTTTTGCGACTGGCCTTATTGCATATGGAGTTTCCCTTTCAGACGCAAAATTAATGGGAGGAGAGTATTTAAATGAATCATGCAAGGTGATTTACTAAGGTTTGCGCTAGGGTTGCCACCTGTCCCGGTTTTACCGGGATTGTCCTTCTTTTTAATAACCTGTCCCGGGAAATTTACGCACTCTCCCGGGACACTGAATGTCCCGGTTTTCAAAGGGCTACGTGAATATGTATGTTCAAACTGTGTAGCGCGCGCAACGGCAGAGAGGGAGAGAGCGAGAGACCTTGCGTGTGTGTGCTAGTGTGAGTCGAGTCTGCCTCAAGAAGCGCATAAGAAGCGCATGTAATCGGAGTGTGGAGCGCGCTTGCTGCACGAGGCGCGGGCGCGAGCACTTCCGTTTTTCTATCAACAGTGGAAACAACTTAAAATAGGCCTACTACTCTATCATTTCTGGTCATAGAAAATAAACATCATTCGCAACAATACATCATTCGCAACTACTTTTATTTGTGTAAACTCACAATAACAAGAAAACGTTGTGCTTTTGTAAAATAAAATAAAACAATCAGTCGCGCTCTTTTATGGTCTCCGTGAACTGGATCGCGTCTCAAAATAAACAAGCCCATAGGCTAAAGCTTGAAATGTCCACTTTTAAACGAACAAATTCGAATCAAAAGAAAATACAGTCTGATTATGTAATCCATATGAATTTCTTATCTAAAGGCGCATCTGCTTTACAGCGGAGATGGAGATATGTTGCAGCCGATTTAGAAAATACTAGTTTATTAATAAACAATTAAAATGCCTCGTTACTTTTTCAGAAACATTTATAATAGCCTATAAATCATCTATAGCCTTAGAAATATAGTGTTTGGCCTTAGAAAACCATTTTATCCATATAATTTGTGAATATTTTAAATGCTTAATAAAGGGGCAAAAAAAAATCATGAACAAAAATCTGAAAATACGCGAATATAGGATATATTTTTGCGCAGCATTCGGTGTATAGGCCTACAGTTAAAATTTAAATTTTGGTGTTCAACCGTTCATTTTTGGTCTTCAAACACCCCCCCCCCCCCCCCCCAGTTGGGCGGGTAATCGATATGTCCCGGTTTTTTATCAGACATAGGTGGCAACCCTAGTTTGCGCTCGTCAATTTACTGGTATTTGAGCCATTATTCAATGCCCCCAAAAAAGCATGTTTTAAACCAGACGCTAATTTGTGCTGCTCTTGGTAGATTGTGTTGGTCATTATGGAAATGATCCGGCTGCGTCTGTGTTCATTAATTTGCGTGTTGTCAGTAGATCACGCGCTGAACTTTCCACTCTCATCAGCGCTTTTATGGGATTGTGCGCATGCTAATTTTCCCTGTTTAGTAAATCTGGCCCCAAGTCTTTATGCACTCAAATTCCTCCTCCAATGCCTTTTGGGAGTTTTATCATTCACAAAGTGAAAATTTTACATCCAATTGCTCAAAAAAGTACAAATACAGCATGACAATCCATATTATCTGCGTGGCATGTTAATAGTTTAATGGTTAGAGTCACACCAAATCCTAACCAGACATGACAAGCAGTTAAAGTGATTCTTCAATGTAAATGCCAAAGTTAGGGGTCAGTACGTTTTTTCCCCAAAATAAATTAATACTTTTATTCAGCAAGGATATATTCAATTGCTCAGAAGTGGCAGTAAAGACATGTATACCATGTTACCAAAGATTTCTATTTTAAATACATGGTATTTTGTATAGAAAGAAGGATCAAAGACACCTTTTTCTTCCTTCTATAAGGAGTTGAAGTGTCTTACGCGTCGTCAAAGAAACACACGGCCAGTCCGTTATTTTCACGAACACAAAAATGCAAAAACATGGAAAATCCTTGATATTCATTTAGCCTGTACTTCCAAACAGTGCTCAAGTATGGCTCCAATTTCTTTGAAATCTTACATTTCTTAAATCCGTACAATATCTTCCTTAGATTCCCATTTAGACAATTTTCTCATTTTTGACAGCCAGGCTGTAAGATAACAGTTTCACCTTCTCCTCCTACATCTCTTGAATCCCTTTAGATAAAACAGCATATACTTTTATGAACATATAAGGAGGAGTGGCTTTAAAGCAAACTTCAAGTCAAATATACAGACAACTTTAAAGATGCAGTCCTTAACTTTTTTGGGTTAAAAATTATCCAAAATAAATGTTTGAGAAAATACATAACCAGCCAGTGTTCAAAACTCTCTGCTTGCCGTAGCTCGATTCAAAGCGGTAAGCTTGTAATAGTGTTGTTAATTCCAGTGGTATTGATGGATTTCCGCCGGAAATTCAAGCATGTCTTTGCGTCATTACATCACATCTGTACCATAGACTGTAAAAAATATGGACAAAGCGTCTGTGACGTCACCCACAGACTCTCTGAAGAACAGTTTTGAGGCCGTTTATGGGGGGTATGGGCGGCGCCATCTTTTAAAAATCTTGGGAAATCCTAACCCCGCCCACCTTCTGGCCAATACATATATGGGTAAAAGGGCGGGCTTTGTGTGAGACTGAGCCGGCCGGTGGACGCGCCTCTTCAGCCAAGCAGCCTCAGCTATCTGTAACGTTACAAGATCGACTGGCAGACTAGGCTACTGTTTACAGCCAGTATCATTCTTATGTTGAAACTCCTTTTCCTCGATTTACTGAAGCCTATATGTAAAACGCATTTGCAGCTGCATAGCTCGCTCATAGGCTGTGCTGCGGCAACTGCGCATCCAATGGCGCGGGCGCCTCTGACGTGCGACCAACTAGCTCGCAGATCAGTCTATTCTTATGTTACATTTATTCATTTGGCAGACGCATTTACAGTGTTTCAAACGTCAGTTATAACCATAGGTAATGTACCTCGGACGCTAACTTATCTGAGGCGATTTAATGCTAACTGTTGCAGTGCCACTGCCCACAAACATTGATGCTAAATAGTGCTAACTACGTGAAATAGTAGTGGAATGTCACTTACCGGAAAAAAAGGAGCGATGTACTCCTAGTCCTACAGTGTCGGTTAGTGCAGTTTAGCAGAGCAACCCATGTTAGGCCATCCTTAAAAATATTTTGGTTTGCAGTAACGACCAAAATTCAATGAAAAAAAAAAAGGACAATTTTGGTCATGGTGATTACGTCGGTATGAATTTAAACAAATTTGCATATCGTGACGCCACTGACAGTGTCTTCAACCCATGCCTTTGGGCGCACCATTGCGAATCTCATTCTGATACAGGTTATAGACAACAAACAATTTGAAATCTTTGTCAAAAAACATGTTTATTGCATTAATTCCAGCTGCATTCATTTGGGGAAAAAGAGTGGATTTTCAGAGGGAAACAAATAAATTAATGACTAATCTCACCAGCGCCGCGCCGACCAATAAAACAGCGCATTTGGCACTATTCGTTTAAATTGGACCCATGAACATCTGCTATTATTAACGGAAATCAGTGAGGTCAAATGGCTAGGCGCATTGTAGAAACTATATTAAGTAGTCCTGACATATTATGGAATGGTCGATTTTCTTTAGTGTAATTTAGTACATTTCGGTATGGGATGTGCTGTTTTATTGGTCAGCGCGGCGCTGGTGAGATTAGGTCGCGCAAGCAAACACTTCCTCCCTGCGCTGTCGAGTCTGTCGCGCTCGCGCGTCTCGGTCCATTGAGCCACGCAGATTAGCTACATGTCCGCGCTGCGCGAACTCTGTAACACCCCGCCGTTTCGTCCCACTTTCGGTGTGTTTGGCTTCCCATACTTATGTGTGTTTGTCAGAGCCTGCCGTTGCTGTGTGACGCGCGTTCGCGGGGGCCATATCGTGACGAGCTGCTGACGCTCCGAGAAAAGGCCGTTAACATCTATTCCCTATTTGACCATTAAGAATTTCGAATAATGAGCGCCTAAATGTAGGCTCATACAGACGTATTTCACAAGCAGCCGCGCCGCAGCCATCATCACCGAGCGCGAACCATTGACAGTGAATGAAATGAATCGAACGCACAGACCATAGTGTGACATGCGTAAACCAATGGTGTAAACATAATCATCATATAGATGACGCCACGGGTTTTTATTTAAAAGAAAGAACGTAGCCTGCTTACTATAATATAATTGATATTTTATTGCATTTGTATTAGTTGTTTGAAGAGTAAAAAAAAAATCGGTCGGTCTTAATGCAAATTTACAACCGGCAAGTCGGTCGGACTAAAAAAAAAAAAAAAAAAAAAAAATTGGGTCGGTCCTAAATTGACAGGGTCGGTCGGGTTACGGCAAACAAGAATATTTTTAAGGATGGCCTTATGTACGATATTTCAATACAAATGTTCAGAAAGGATACAGAGGTGGTATGATGTGTTATGTCAGATCATGGCCGAGACGTCAAATTTCAGAAATCCCACTCGACGGAGCCCGTTATCAGCTGTAAATCAAGCTGTCAATCAAAGTTAACCACGTCCTTATTTGTCATTCATTTTATTTCTAAATACGATCTAAACTAACGAGTTAGAAAAAAATTCACCCCCCTCACAGTTGTCAGGCACACGGAACCTATCGAAAAATACAATAAAAGTCCATGGGACCAACCTGTAAAAACATGCATTTAGGCTGTGAAAACGGACATTTTAACATGGGGTCTATGGATATTTGCTCCCTTTTGGGACCTCCCTCTATTTTCGATGTATTGCCGTTTTTCGCACTTCCGGGTAGGCTTCATTTTTCAGATTAGAATGTTGCCACTTGATCTGTACACATAAAGAAGAGTCTCGGCTAGTAGACTATATTGAGTGTGAGGATGCTGGAGGTGGAGATTTATAGCCTTTTCTCACAGCACTTGATATAATTATACATATCAATTTGATGTAAAGTTGATAATTCCGTGAATGACTGCAATTGCAGATTTCGAACAGAGATGGCGACAAAAAGGAAAAACTACAGACTGCAGCTTTAAAGGTGAACTAAGTAACTTTGTTGCCTTAACCGAACAGCTTTGGAGTCATTGTAATGTTTATATTACTGATTTCGTGTTGAATGGTGGTCGTCTTGTCTCCTGGTGCCTGTGAGCTGCAAAACCACCCTTGCAACTTTGGGCTGGCGGGTGTGTGGTGTTCGAGGCGCACATACAATACAGACTGCCGACAGTTAAACAGGGCGCGCGCAGCTCTTAAAGGGGCCACACCTTATTTCCACTCGTTACAGCGTCCATCCTACTGAACAGCTACCGGTGTACAGGGGGAGGGGATCCGGCCGTGAGTGCAAGCCATCTCTGCGTGAGTGCTATTCACGACAGTACAAGTACTCCACAGCGACTCTAGGGGAATTCCTACTTAGTGCTGCTTTAAGTAAATCCTATTCAAGAAAACTTCTAATTTCTATTCAAGGAAAACTTTAAGTAAACTCTTATATACTACAGCACTGTACATAAAACAGAAATAAGTTGAGAATAATAAAAATACAAATTGAAAACATATTGAATTGGGTCTAACATTTAGAATTTTCTATTCATCAAAGTATCCAGAAATGCATGTTTTTCACCAAAATATGAAGCAGCACAACTGTTTTCAACATTGAGAACAGCAAGATTTGTTTCCTGCAGCAAATCAGCATATTCTGATGATTTCTGAAGGATCATGTGAAACTGAAGACTCGAGTAATGATGCTGAAAATTCAGCTTTGATCACGGGAATAAATTATATATTACAATATATTCACATAGAAAACAGCTATTTTAAATGATAATATTTCACAATTTTACTGCTTTACTGTATTTCTAATCAAATAAATGCAGCCTTGGTGAGCAGAAGAGACACTTCTTTCTAAAACATTTAGAAAATCTTACGAACACTGAATATCGAATATGACTGAATCCCTCACATTATATATGAGCAATAATAATAGTGCCCACTGAGAAAGAATAAAGGAAGAAAAGCAACATTATATTGAAGTAAATGTGTTTTTACGTAGCCCCCCATGCCCTAGTTACACAAAACGAATGTCAAAAGTGTCGCACACACACACACACACACACACACACACACTCCACACGACTGTGACCATCCGTGAGTCTCGCCACCCAGACGCTCCTCTTTCAGATGATGAATGCCTTTGTGCTCCACCGTTAAACATCTCTCTATTGTCTTTATGATTATGGCCGCACAGATAACAGCAATATTTCTGTTCATTGGCTTGCCTCTGCTTAGCGTCGGTGTGGTCATTAATATTGTCAGGATGGCTGATAGCGACCCCACTGCCATTTATCAAAGCAAAAACTCGCTAATCATATGCACATACGACCTGGGCATTAATATCACTACAGCTGCAATAACTGACAGCAGAGAAAAGCCCAATGCAGAGAGATGTTCAGCTGACCTTGAGACTACAGAGTCTGTGAGACTGAAGAACTGGGTAGAAAAAGGACGTGACCACACACCGCTGGTACATGCTATGAAAAGGGAAATTCGCCTTATCTGTTTTCTAAATGCATTATCATATTGTGACCAATTGATCCATGGACTGCTTGCAGACCAGATACACCACATGCTTGGTCAGACTGTCATTTTTCATAAGCGGAGAGGAATCATCAGACTGCTGTTTAGTTTACATTTCTGGAAATTATTAGAAAATCCATCAATCAATCCATCCGCTATGACAGGTAGGTAAGCAATGTTTGGCTAATTTGTTAAAGCTAATCATCTATTTAATTAGTGGCAGGTACAGAGGACATGCAACCAGGTACTAATTACTTTCTCACAGATACATACCGATATGGCTGTAGTATATTAGAGCCAAACATGTCTACAGAATTAACCAGATTTTTATATTTTCCCATGCAAAAATGTTGCTAGGTCTCCAGATAATAGCTTAATGTAAACTTACAGGATTTCATTCTCTTGTTTTACCCTCAGCCAGAAGAAAATCATAATTCAGATCGCTTCTTAAACATCACAATTTGAGGAGTCATTCATATCCGTAGCAAAAATCCTACTTAAGTTTAGGGGTTTTATCAAGTCTTCAACCCCATGTATGGGGCAAGCACCAATAATTAGGGATTCACAATATATCGGCCACCCTATCGTTATCGGCCGATATATGTTCATTTTTGATGTCATCGTTATCGGTCTGATTAGAAAATTTGGCTGATATATTAAAGCCGATATATACTGGATTATTTCCTTCAGCCGAGACACTTCAGATGCGCACTGTTCAACATGATGGTTTTGAATTGCTTAAAATATGATTGGAATCACTGTCATATATAGGTTACATAAAATTATAATGAGAACATTAAAATTGTGTGTTTGGGTCATGGCTTTTAAAGGCACAATATGTAAGTTTTTTCGCCACAAGAGGGCGCAGTTTCCAACAATAACACAGGCGTAGGTTGATGACGCAGTGATGAGCTGAATGATGGGACTTGCTCTCAAACTGATGGATCTAATAATGTTTATGGATGAGTGCTAACATTCGTGTTTTTTAACATTAAAGTGGTATGAAGCAGGTCGCGATTGCTAAAGAGACAGATATCACACGCGAGTCCCGCGGATATTGTTACGATGTTGGAAGGGTGAAGAAGGGAATGAACCCAATCGCAGACAGTAGTCACAGCACACGGTTTATTATGAACAAAAAGGGAAAACAAAACCCACGAGGGGGCGAAACACGGACAGGACAAGGACTCTTAGGCTGACAAGACTAAACTATGACTTCACAATAAACAGACAATAATACTAATAAATGCTCACAATGACAATAATCTCCACAAAGTACTCACAGGTAACACTTGGCAACATTTGGCAACAATTGGCAATGAACCGACACAAGACAGCAAACACAAGGGGATAAAATAAGAAGACTAATCAAGACATGACAGGTGACACGGGTAAAGCAATGATGACTAAATCAGGATAACAAGGGGGCGGGGTTAAGAGACGAGACAACACAAGCACATGACCAAAACACAAGGCCATGTGCTTGCACACAGAACATGGGTCTGTCATGATCCTGCCGCAATACTAAGAGAATCACGGACATGATGGCAGAATCATGACAGATATAAAGGAATAAGGACATTTAATTCTACCGAACTACCCGCGAGTGCTGGATTACTCACACAGGTCAGTTTATTAGACGAATTAAACTTGTGAGGTAACGCAGCGCTGCTTCACTTGGTCTAACGTTACACTATCACACTAAACGGCGTTTAAATGTGTGTTGAAAGTTATAATGTTATACTATGCGTTAGTTCGTTTGCTATACGAAACTAGCAGTAAGCTAGATCAACATTAGAATAACACACTGACCATATTCTAACATTTCATCATGTTGAGCTAACGTTATATAACATTGATTTGTTTTATGTACATTTGCTCACCTGTCTAATAAAGCTGTCAAGTCGTGACTCGTGAAGCTGTGTCGAGTCCAAGTTAGTCGCGGACGCTAGCTCTCGGCATCTCAAAAACGCCACGCTGATGTTGATCCTCATTTTAGTTCTCCTTGTTTGTCCCAAAGTCTGCTTGCTATGGTCTATGTTTGAAAGAAACAAGAACTGCGTGCCGCTAAACGTTACGCACTACGCGGTTGTCCACGTCTGTCGCCATGGTTACGTCATGGCTATGGCAGTATGAGCGGAAACCGAGGATAGCGGATATTGCGTCATTGACAGGCGACATTTTTTTCCGGGACGGCCACTTATTTAAAATTGGAATTTCTCTGAAATAAAAAATCTTTGGAGACTTTTGGGATATTGTAAGTACACAACTGCAGGAAATATATCACACTGTGCAAGTGATTTTTGGATATTTTATTACAAAATTCTTACATATTGTACCTTTAATTGTGAGACTTTTGTTTTTGTAACCAGGCTCTCAAAAATTATATGAAAATTTAAATTTAGATTTATCGGCCAATATATCAGCTTTCAAATATAAAGAATTATCAGTATTGGCCAAAATTCTCATATCGGTGCCAGAAAGAGATCTATGCATGGACAAACACAGAATTCATAAAAGTTAAAAATGTTATAGCCACTTATTTACATTTCGAACATTGTCCTTTATCTAAAAGGATAGGATTTGAAGACATCACTTAGTAATCAAAAGAGACCGCTCACATCTCTCAAGACTTGCAGCAAGTAGAGATCATAGCATGACTTTTGTTTCTGGACAGGACTAAATATAGAAATTAATCATCTTGTCACTGCGGTGTCAAGACAGCCTAAGGGAGAAAGAACTTCAATTTGATTCGCTGCCCTTGTACGTCTTATGTCAAACTACATCTCAGTCAGAATATCCAGCATTCATCAATTGCACGTTTTACCATGACCTTGAATAGAGGACATTCCCCATTTCTTGCGCGCAACACACATGGTTCTGCTCATCTAACCTCTACAACACTATATCAACTTAAAAAACTACTAACGGCTGCACATAATGCAGTGATGCTGGAATTAAACCTCCGTTATCAGGCTGATCTCTCCCTGTCCATTCATCTCTGAAAGATTCTCTTCCTAAAGCCCTGATTGCTCAGGTATTGACCAGCGCGAATGAGAGCGAGCTGTAGATGCCCGTCAACGTTATAATCCTGCACTTTTCAAGGACATGTAACAATGGGTGTCCATCAGCAGAGTGCATGCTGGGACAGAGTGACGTGACAGTTTCCATCAGTGTGAAGCAAGGTTGCTTACATGCAAAAAGGTCATTACAACACATACAGTAATGGCCAAAAGTGAAGTCCGGAGGGGATACTTATTTCGATAGTCCCCTTTAGACATATGTAACTTTGCAACTACATGTCAAGTAACTCTCATTAGAGTATTAGTAGACTGTCTGCTTAATATCTGCTAAATAACACTTTATTTTGATGCTCCACCAACAGACAACTTAAGTCAAACCTTATGGTCTACTTCAGTCTAGTAATACTCTAATGAGAGTTAGATGACATGTTGTTGCAAAGTTACTTGCAGTCAGAAGGGGACTATCGAAATAAAGTGTAACCGATATTTGTTTTTAACTAAACCTATAAGTTTGATTAAAACATCAAAATAATGGGAAAACTTTTAATATTTTTTCAATATTTTAACTATGAGGATAAATCAAATCATTTACTAACCTCAAATAAGCCTATCCTCAAATCAATTTTGAAGATATTTAAAAATAAAGTGTAACCGATATTTGTTTTTAATAATAACCCTATAAGTTTGATTTTAAAAAATCAAAACATCAAAATATGAGGAAAATGTTTAATATATTTTTTCAATATTTTAAATATGAGGGAAGAACAAAATGCTAAACTTGGTTAACATATCTATCTGACAAAATGATTTGGCAAAAAAGGCAAACTACAGATAAAAAAATTAAAAAATCATAGAAAAACAAAAAGCTCACACTATTGGCGACAAACAAAAGTAATATTTCATTGGTTCTCTCTAGTTTTTGCATGTGTTCATAATTTCTTTGTATGACAGCCTGGCCA
Source organism: Rhinichthys klamathensis goyatoka (assembly GCF_029890125.1). NCBI lineage: Eukaryota > Metazoa > Chordata > Actinopteri > Cypriniformes > Leuciscidae > Rhinichthys > Rhinichthys klamathensis. The sequence goes on along the minus strand of NW_026606766.1, from coordinate 1,433,036 downwards.
AAAATGATGTCCGCACATTTGGCATGTTTCATTGCCTTATTGCAAATTGAGCACAACTACACAAAATTTTTATAAAATCTGAATAAAGGGTAAGGATGTCGCAGAACCTGATTTCACCAAGTGCAACATCAATACAAATCAACATTACAAATCAACCAATCAGATTTGAGGGACAAATTTACCGTTTATGCCACACGTTTAGGCTTACAACCAGAGCTAGGTGCTTCTATATCAGTGTTATTCATATCATTTTCCTCTGATATTAGGGATTAGTTATTAGGTTTAGGAGTAGGGATATGGTCAGGATTAATTTCAGACAGGAATGTTGTTCCAGGATCAACAAAATAAGTTCTAATGTGCGGTCGGACATCCCTTTTGGCCACTACTGTATAACACATGATATCCAGCCACTTGATAGCTTGAAGAATATGTCTACCTGACTTCAACATGTGCTGCGATATTCCAACTGATGCATTGAAGATATTGGATTGTGTGTTATATGACAAACAACAACCCATTTGTTAACAAACGATGCATGTCACGTTAGCGTGGTGGTATCTCTGTAAACGATCATAAACCCATTCGCATTCATTACACAGGACATGCTTTATGTGCCTTGAATAGCAGCGGTTTTGGTGTCACCGTCAAATGTTTGACTTTCAGGAGCTGCAGACATTGAAAGACACCGGGGACACTCATTGACATGCTGACGACTGCGTGTGCATGCAAAACAAGGCTGACAATAGACCGCGCGCCGATGCATGAAGACCTGTGTGTGTGTGTGTGTGTGTCAAATGAATACTGTAAGCTGCTCGATGTCAAATGGCGTCAAAAATGGGGAGAAAGGAAAAAAACATTGAAAAAACTGTTAAAATCTTCTAGGACATTTCAGAGGAAAATCATCAGAAAATAATTTTTAACATATATGAGTGATGTTTGCACATCGCCATGTTATTAGAGTGATTCCATAAAAAAAGAAGCTAAAAGCCTGAACTGGTTTGAGAAGGTTTATGTCAGTCGGCCGACCAGCTAAACCAGCTAAAGAATGACTTGGCCATGCTGGAAGACCAGCTTAACCTAGCTAAGACCAGCAAACAAGCGTAGGCTGTCTGAAGCTGCCTTTTTTCCCAGCTGAAGTTGGTTGCTAAAGCATTGTTAATATGCAGTTTTAGTGCGTTATGTATTTGCGGGTGGTTTCTTACTGGCCCAAGCCTATTATATTCTTGACATTCGCACTGGTTTTCACAGTGGAATGAACATCTATATGGACCAAACAGTATGAGGTTGCTCAAACAGAAAGCTCAACAAATGAGTCTCACATACCATGGTGGACGAGCTCAAGAGACTGCAATGCGCTGATGCAGTAAGCTGAGGATCAACACCAATTTACTGGAGATTTGGCCCGCTTTTCAACACTGCGCCAAAGGGACAACACAGACAGTAGAATTGACATTCTCACTCAAAAGCAAAACGTTAAAGGGCACAACCACCTCTAAGCAAAGCAAACCCTGAATTTAGCATGCAAAAACTGCAGTGCTGGACACTAAAAAGGAGTCATCACGCCCCCTGCTGGTTGCAAGCTGGTATCACAATAAAAACATTTATGAAAATCTAACCTCTAAAAGACATTGAGCTTTACACTCACTCCCTTCAAAACTTTAATGTACTATGTAAAGTCTTATGGAGGTCATAATAATGTAGAGCAGGTTGGCATTCTTTTAAAAGTGACTTTACAGGTCGTAGTTGAAACAATGATGATAGGCAAATGAAAAGAAATGACTTTATATGCATAATTCTTGGAGGATACATACATCATATATTTGCAATAGAATTACAAACAAATGTGCAATAGGGTAACAGTCTCATTGAATAAAGTTGGTGGACGTTATTATGATATTTGCCTTGTTTTGTAAACATTTAAACAAGACGTGCAAGGCTTGCAAATGTTCAACTGCTAAAATATCATTTAAAAAATAAATACTGCTGCATGCAGTGTTAATAACACTCACCTGTACTAGGGTTCAAACGAGCATGGCTAGCTACTAGAGCTGGGTATCGTCACAGATTTCACGATTTGATTTCGATTCACAAACTTGCGGTTCAACTGGCCTATCAAGTAAAGTATACAGGGAAACGCATTTGGTACATTACTATAATATTAAAGGTTAAAGCTGCTGTCCGTAGCTTTTTTGGGGTTAAAAATTATCCAAAATACATATTTGATAAAATACATAACCAGCCAGTGTTCAAAACTATCTGCTTGCCTTAGCTCGATGCAAAACGGTAAGCTTGTAATAATGTTTTTAATTTTAGTGGTACTGGTGGATATCCGCGGGAGATTCGAGCATGTCTTTGCGTCATTACGTGACATCTGTACACATAAAGAAGGAGTCTCGGCTAGTATAAGCTATATTGCGTGTGAGGATGTTGGAGGTAGAGATTTATAGCCTTTTCTCACAGCACTTGATATAATTAAACTTATCAATTTGATGGCGGATCCAGAAAGGTTCAAACGACGATCATCATCAGTGACAACTAGAGACTCACCCGCTGTAAAATGCAAAAGACTTCGTTCGGACTTCGGAGTGGCTACAGAAAAAAAGAGACTGCAACCGGACCCATGCGAAAACAAGGATACATATCGGAAGGACATTACATGATGTAGTCACGCAATGCTTGCTGACGTTGTTAACATTAACAATTAGAGAACATAGGATAGCTACTTTGCACGGTTTTGCGTGAAATGATAACTTATAAGCAATTGTTAGATTTAATCAGAGCGATTTACTGCAATGTCAGAACCAGAACAAAAGTGAATGTTTCTTACTAGTTCAGATGACATTTCCCGGTGAAAATTCTTATGTTGTAACTTGTTCATACTTCCAAAAAGAATAATCTGTGATTCTGAATGACAATATCCACATCGGCGCGGTGACTGACAGCTGCACACTCTCCTCAAACACTGTGTTCATCCGCGCTGTGCAGTGTCGAGGGTGTTGAACTACAACCCACGTAAAGTTGATAATTCCGCGAATGACTGCAATTGCAGATTTCGAACAGAGATGGCGACAAAGAGGAAAAATGCCGGACTGCAGCTTTAAAATCAAAATATTTTAATACTTTTTATAATAATGTTTTTGTTTTTTTAATGACTATTATGTTTCTAGTTTAAAAAACAACAACATTTAAATGGTGGCCGTCACAAAAACATGACTGATTTATTCAAACATAGGCCTACCCCTCCCCCCTTTTTTGTTTTTGTTTGAATAGACATGAAAATGCACATTACGAACTTAAATGGTTGTAATTCAAGAATGCTTTGGAATATGGACGCAAGACATTTGGCAGATTTTTGTAGAAATTAAATAAATTAAGAAAGTGAAAGAAAAAAAGTTTGAGTTTATGAAAATGTACAATGTAAAAATTGTATTATTCATATTTTGTATAAAATATATATTTTCAAAACATGTTGGACTCTAAAACTGCAAGAAAATCAAAGCCAAAAATCTGAACAAGTTGTGTTTCAAATTTTAGGTTGATATCTCAAAAAATGAGCTTTTTAAGTAAGATTTTGTTTGGGGCGCAGTACCAAAGTTTTTCACTTGACAACCAAACTCCATTGTGATCATCATCTGAACCATATATTTCCACAATTTTCATACAATTTATGAAGTAGACATTCTATTCGTAGTATGGGAAGCATGTCAGATTTTGATAAACACATAAAAATAACAAGTATGTGCGTGATAGCTCGCTGCCACATCACAAATGGTGAATCTATCATTTTTTTTCTTTATATTTAAAACATTTTCAGACCTTTTTTTAAAAAAAAATGTAATTGATGTTATCTTTTGAACTCTTGGCATGAAAACAAACTGAGGTTTCTATCATTCTTTCGTGATTTTTCATGTTCCTCGCCATTTCAAAATAAACACGCCTTCGGAGTATGAAAATATTCTTGTTGCAAATTGATAAATTACACGGCTCCTCTGTAATTGAAAATCAGTCACCAAATACGAAAACTAGAGATTGTAAGCTTTCAAATGATATATAGTTTGTCAAGATTAGTTTGGGTTTTAGGATACCGTTTTAAATATGTAATGGCTGTGGGCCGGTGACATTTAAAGGGGTCATATAATGGTACATGCGCTTTTACAAGTTGATTGTACTGAAATGTGTGTTGGCAGTGTCTGTACACAACCATCATATAATGATAAAAACCCATCCAGTGGTTTTGTTTTAATCTCCTTATATGTTTTCCCCTGCCTCAAATCGAGCCGTTCGACCGTGTGACGTCACACGCTCGGAAGCCCCTCCCACTATTGTTGATTGACAGCAGCGTTTCAACACAGACCCGCCCTCGCTCGTGAGCCAGCTGTCAATCATAGTCTGCGTGGACCGGCGCGGTCATTGTTGATATGCTGGAGCACTGTCTATGAGCAGAATGGCGTCTAAGCGATTGTGGTGTTCTGTTCTTGGGTGTAATAACGAACACAGTCATTTTAATGTTCCTAAATCCGAACCGCTGAAGACGCAGTGGCTGAGTTTGTTTTCGAAGGGAATATTCCCCACGAGCAACGACAATGCTCTCATGTTTGCGCGAATCATTTCTCAGCAGACTGCTTTATAAACGAGGGTCAGTATAAAGCTGGTTTTGCTAAGAAGCTGCTCCTGAATAAAGGATCGGTACCAGATATTCGTGTTCCTGCTGAACCTCTAGAACAACTGAAGTGAGTGTAACGTTTTATTAAACTTTATATTAATATTTATATCTTTGCAAATCGCTTCACGATTAATGAGTCCAAGGTTTACACTCAGGGTACATTACTGCATGTTTTCTATGTATGACGTTCTCCATATAATTCATAATCCCACGTTTATAATGAACAACGCGTTATGGTTATTGTGGCCCAATCCCAAATGGCACACTTCATGTGCACTTTCGGTCTTGTGGACTTACAATGGCTGCCGCGTGCGCGTGTCCGTTAAGTCCGTGAGACCGCAGTGTGTCCCATTTGTCATTTTTAGATCTCAGAAGGTTGCTCGTGAGCGCCCCCTCTGCGGTCGATTTGCGCCCTTGATGCGCACTTTTGCCGAGCCCGCGCCGATGCGGACTCCACAGCAAACTTCTTCCCGACATTCAAAGCGGCGTTACGTCGCGAAAGTGCGGACTCAGAGGAAGACCGCGAGTGCTTAGGGTTCCATTTGGGACAGGGCCTCTCTTTCTACAGTACTATACTGAACAACGCGTTATGGTTATTGTGTTACAAACGGTGTACGCACAGAATAGAGAGGCAGAGTGAGCAAAGCTCATTATCATTTAAAGGCATATGCACTGAAACGGCGTGCTGAAAACAGCTGTTTTTGACCAGGTAAAATAAGTGTTTTCTTACAATACTAATGAGAATTTTTAATTAAAGTATATTACAAACTTTTAATTTAGACCCTAAAGAATCATATTTGCTTGTACAAAAATGGCATTATATGACCCCTTTAAGGGGAAAAGATTGTATTTTTATGTAACGAATATGAAAAATGCCCCTCTCTGGAGTTAATCTTTTTAGCTAACTAGCGAGTTTATGGACATTGAATGAATTTTCTGAGGTAAGAGACAAGTAACATTAGCCCCTTTCACACAGTCGGCTAATGTTGACAAGTGGTTTCTTGATGTCTTTATGGCGATAAAAACACTGACTGACCAATTACACGAGAATAAGGATTTCGGTAAATTGCAATGTATCTTTCACCATACCTTCTGATGTCCATTCAGGTTTATTCCGTGCTGTAAATATAAAGCAGAAGAGATGGTTTGCGTCACGCGTGCGCTTCACTTGAACTGAGGTACTGCGATCTGTCACGTGACATTAAAGAGCGCAAAAACGTTACTTATTGTTTGAATTTCACTCACTCACACAACTAAATAATAATAGACAGAGTTTGAAAGCGGAGTAACAAAAGTAACAAAGTACAAATTTTATTGCAATTTATTGGATGGGAGCTACAAAGTTTTTTTATTTTAAAAGATCGATTTGTTTCATCAAAATGAGTGATTAAAATAGAAAAATAGATATTTTTAACCCAGCCCTACTAGCTACTGCATCAAGTGTCCATTTTCCATGTAAAACCACATATTACAGTTTTGATTTTCAAGATCTTTATTGAAATTCTAAATGTGTGTAATATTCATCTTAACACATGAGATACAGTAAAAAACAAGGGAAAAAATGAGTGCTTGTTGAAGCCCTGAAGGGGTAAATATGAAGCATGGCATCTAAAACAGCACTTTAGATTAAGAGACATGTTTCCGTTGCTGTGATAAAGAAAAGGTGAGTTAAAAAAAATCTTCAGTCAAAATTAAATACTCTTAATGAAAACTCTCTGGACCTACATGCCTCTGTAACCACTTGAAGCAACTTTACAGCAACGAAGAAAAAGAAATAAGGATTCCACACACTTATTGTGCTACGTTTGTGCAAGTGACGAAATTAAAGAATATTTTTAACAGGCAGAAAATAGGTTTTCGTTAATGAAAAAAAAAAAAAAACTAGATTAAGACTAAAAATTCAGACATTTCCCAAACCCTTACAAGTTTACTTGTAGGCCTCAAACATTTCTAAAAAATAATACAGTATTGCATACAAATGCTGTCAGAACCAATAATCAGCTCCTTGATAAAGCTGAAAAACTAATCGGTACAGAGTAATCAGACTGTCACCGCTCTAGGACTGAAAGAACACACAAAGATGTCAATAGTTACACAAGCGTTACCAGCAAACTGTGTTGAACAAGCTGAACAGATTTTGAAAACGCCACATTTATAAAGCTGCTTATGAGATCTTAAATCATACGTGTGTTTATGGCAAATAAATAACCGGCATCCAGGATGTTTGTTCAAAGAAAACAATTCCATAAGAATTTGATGCATGATGCCTTTTTCATGACGAGTTTAAGGGTAAAGTGTGGCGTAAAGCTTTTGTGCAGCTTTTAGCCTTTGACACAGGAAGTAGTCTGAGAATGCATTTTCCAGATCTCTTGAATTTAGGGAACATCTACAGTACAAAATGAAGGCCACGGCTCTTTGCCCTTAAGAACCATTCTCGCTTTTTGCTTGTTTGGAAACCGGTGCTCCATTATCTTGTCCATTCGAATCAAGGGGTCTCTTCTTTGGACTGGCGGGTGCTGTTGAAGGGGAAAATACATTTATGTTTTCATATGACTAAAGCCAAACTTAAAGCAAACTCAGCATTTATTTACTCAACACTTGACCAGTCTGTGGGTGATGGGGAAAAAACTAGCTTCTTAATAAAATAGTTGTGCAAAAAAAAAAAAAGCCATGCAAATCCAGTGCATGAAGGCAAAGACAACAATTACGTAGAACATCTTTAGCGTTGTCTACAGAACAGAGTGGAAATTATTTAAATAAACTTCTACTTTGGTGCAAAATAAGATGAATTATTATTATTATAGTAAATTTGACAATGAAAATATGTTAGACTTTGTCTTAAGTATAGAATAAAGAGATGCACCGATTATAATTTTCTCATTTTTTCTAACCACTTTACAGCACACACAAATATTTATTTTCTCTCTTTTCTTTAGTTGAACATTTTACATTTTGCATTGAACAGTAATCGCTATAAAATAGGGCTATATAAATGACTCCTGGTGTGGGAAATTCACACACATCTAAAGTGCAGTGTTATGGAAGAACCATTTCCTTCTTTTCACATCCAATATCCAACTAAAATAATGTGATCATTTCAAAAAGAAAATTCATTTTCTTTTGACATATACTCCAGTTCTTGTTAAAACACACCAGACATGCAAATTCTGTGCATTTTGGGCACTTTTTTGATAAATCATATTTATTTTGTCCATCAAAAGTGTGCTTTCACTTTAATTGAGCGTGAGCAGTGCAGCAAAAATAGACTCCTGCTCGCGGTGTGAACGCACTCACTGATTAACATGCACGCCGGAAATAATACGCGCTGCTCACGTTTGCGGTGTGAAACGACCGTAATTCACGAGGTTTCCTACATGTGCGTTCCGCGTGCACGTGTGACGCGATGTTAATCATGCGGCGCCCGATTGCATTTGACCGGCATAAAATAGGCATATGTCAGACTGACCGATCACGTGAAAATCGGCCAATTCCGGTCACCAGCCGATCAATCGGTGCATCTCTAATAGAATATAATTAAGCCTCTAAATGATATTAAAAAATTATAAATATTACTAGGCATGAGAACTTGGAGGTAAAGAAAATGTACTGCAAAAAAATAAATAAAACAATTATAATAAAGTAATGAAATTATATTTAAACCAAATAAATTATATTATTTTATTTTGTTAAAAATAAAACACCCACATGTGACACTAATTTACCTTCATCTCCCTCTTCATCACTATCAAACTTGGTCTTCTTTCCCCTGAACTGGGTCTGTTCTCGTCCTCCTCGGTCTCTGCGGCCTCCCCTGCCTCTTCCACGACCCCTGTGACCTCCTGCAATTATAGGATACGGCGTGGAACAAGTGCAAATGTTTTAAAAAGTGAGATAATATGGGTTCAAATACATGTGCGTGTCTTTACTGTGTCCTGTGAATTACCTCTGCCTTGTTTGCGTCTGTTAATGGACTCCTGCTGATCCTCGATGATTTTCTTCAGCATCTCCATCTCGGCGTCTCCCTCAAGTATCTCCCACTGAACAACATGGTCTTTAACCTTCGGATCCTCCCCTGCCATAGCCTCGCGGACTTTCTGCAGGGCATCCTTAGCGTTTGAGTGAAACAGAATGGTGCCCTGAGGAGGATATCAAAGACAAAATTAATGAAAGACATCCTTAAGGTATTAATCAAATGATTTACTTTATTTATATGATGTTGTCATTAGAGTGATACAGTCTCTGTTCTCACCTCTTTTGCTCCTCTGGTGAAATCAATCCATTTAATTTGGGCATGATCAGAGAAGACCGTGTGAAAATCTTCTCTCGAGGTCTGACCCAATTCACCGGAGAACTTCAGCAGACAGCCTCTCTGATCATTCAGGGATTTCTGGGTAAACAGAAGAGTGATATTATTAAAGGGGACCCATTATGCACTCTTTCAAAGTCTTGATTTTCTTTTTGGGGTCTACTAGAATAGGTTTTTATGCTTGAAATGATTTTTTTTTTTTTTTTTACATATTTGACATTTTAGCAAAAGTAGTAAAATTTAAGATAAGCACAACATGCTCTGATTGGTCGGCTGCACCAGTGTGTTGTGATTGGTCACCCGCTTCTAGTGTTTTGAAAATGTCACCGCCTTTAAAGGGATAGTTCACTTTGAAATACATTTTTGAAATGTTTTAGCTTACCTCAAGGCAGGGGTCGGCAACCCAAAATGTTGAAAGAGCCATATTGGACCCAAAAAATAAATAAAAAATCTGTCTGGAGCCGCAAAAAATTAAAAGCTTTATATAAGCCTTATAATGAAAGCAACACATGCTGTAAGTGGTATATTAGCTTTATTAGTATCAAAATGATAAGTAGCCTAGGCTACAAATTAGATCGGGCCCAAAAAAATCACGCCCGGCCCGACACATTAAACGTAATTATGAGCCCGAACCCGATTTTAACCCGACCATTTTTTAATGTGTGGGTCGTTATAACTGACATTCTCAACTTTCTTTCTCCCGCCCGCAACATTTATTTTTTGTCCTGCTCCCGCCCGCAAATAAACTTTTTTTCTGGACCTCCAAATACTTTCAAGTTAGCCTACGTGTCGCCACCATACATCCTCCTGATAAATTATGTGTTATTAAAGTATTAAAACACAAACCACTGTTAATTTAAAATAAAAGCAAGCAGTTTACTGCATGCATGGTTTGACTGAATCCGCGCAAAGTGCGCTCTCTTAATAATTCCTAAAAAGCTGACAGTTCATCGCGATCTCACACATCTCTGTTATTCTCAATGAAGCTGACTGCACAATGAATCTTTCATAATATCCACACTTTGTTTGTTATAATTAGAGGATCTGCCAGCATACAGAATTCAGCACTGAACAAAAAAGTCAGTTTAGAGCGGTGAGGGGAGTCTATCTTAAATGCTTCTCATTGGCCATTGCGTTCAAGAAATCAACACATATGTCTGTGATTGGCTATATCGCTCAACGCTGCAAACATGTTATGAATAGAAATTCTGGCCTGTAAATCGTTTCTATTTGGTTTTAGGAGAGTGAGTGCATTACCGCACGCGCCCGCGCTCGCACTTGGCCATCAAATCTAGTCCCGCGCCGCACTCTATTGCGTTGGGAGTGCTCAGCTATCTTTCTCTGTTTCCCCTTGGGATCCACGGCCCATGACACACCCGCCGGTTAGTTTGTTTGTTTGTCAGCCACCGGTCTGGCATCACGCCGATCTGACAGACACGTGTGTCACAGTCTATGACGTAAATTCTTCGTTGACAGAAATGTTGAAATTAAATATTTATTATACACATTTTTACAACGTTGAAAAACTTAGAATGTTTGTCATGTTTTTCCTCCTACAGAAATTATATTAAAACAAAAAATATTTTTTCCATTTTCAAATTTTGAAAAAGCTCCAGGGAGCCACTAGGGCGGCGCTTAAGAGCCGCATGCAGCTCTAGAGCCGCGGGTTGCCGACCCATGCCTCAAGGGCATCCAAGTTGTAGGTGTCTTTGTTTCCGTAGAAGTTTACATTTTCCGTTCTCGTCTGTCAGTCATATAATGCAGGTCTATGGTCACCACCTCAAAGAGCATGCACAGAGAAGTCCAAATTAAACATGATTTAATGACTCGTAAATGTAAGTACACATTGATGGCCTAAGACACGAAACGAACAGTATTTATATGGTTTTTACCCTTTTGTAACACACAGACCGAAGCGCCGGCGCCCTCAGATCACTTGGACGTGGCTGTGTTTACAAGAGGTAAAAACGATATAATTACTGTTCGTTTTCTCACACAAACCGCTCGTTTCGTGTCTTAGGCCATCAATGTGTACTTACATATACGAGTCATTAAATCATGTTTAATTTGGACTTCTCTGTGCATGCTCTTTGAGGTGGTGACCATAGACCTGCATTATATGACTGACAGACAAGAACGGTTTGACCTAAAAATATCAAAATTGAAACTTCTGCGGAAACAAAGACACCCTTGAGGTAAGCTAAAACATATCAAATTAATTTCAAAGTGAACCATCCCTTTAACATAACCACAACTTTCAACATTACACACTAAAGAAAGTTGAAAATTCCATTCATTTTTTGCTATAGGAGAGGAAGAATTGTCTAAACTTGTTAAATCTTCAAAATCAACATGTACAGTATGTTAGGCCCTATACCGACCAAGCTACTGAAAGAGAGGCTTCCAGAAGTCATAGAGCCTCTTCTTAATATTATTAATTCATCATTGCCATTAGAATACACACCAAAAACTGTTAAGCTGGACATTATTAAACCTCTCATTAAAAAACACACAACTTGATCCTAGAGAACAGGCCGATGCCGAATCTCCCTTTTCTGTCAAAAATACTGGAAAAGGCAGTAACCTCACGACTATGTTCCTTCTTAGAAAGAAATGATATCTGTGAGGATTTCTAGTCAGGATTTAGACCGTATCATAGTACTGAGACTGCTCTTATTAGAGTTACTAATGATTTGTTCTTATTCGATCAAGGTTGTATCTTTCTATTAGTGCTACTGGATCGTAGTGCCAACCACAACGTTATTTAGAATAGAAACAAATAATGTTGGCATTAGTGGAAGTGCATTGGCATGTTTAAATCATATTTATCCGACCGTTATCAGTAAATGAAGAGGTGTCACTCATGGAGTACCTCAAGGCTCAGTACTAGGACCGTTGTTTTTCCCCTGTTCATGCTACCCTTGGGAGATATTATTTGGAAGCATGGCGTTAGCTTTCTCTGCTGGCGTTAGTTACGCTGATGATACTCAGCTCTATATTTCTTCACGCCCTGACGAAACATACCAATTCACAAAATAACTGAATGCATAGTTGATAAATTTTTTTTTGGATAACTAGTAATTTCCTACTAAATTCTGAAAAAAACAGGTTTTAATTATTGGACAAAAACCTTCGCATGTAATAACCTAGAATACCTTCGCATGTAATAACCTAGAATACTGTCTAACACTTGATGGCTGTTCTATCAAGTCTTCGTCACGGTTCGGTGTACGAATATGCACGGAGAATACACGGTATAAAAATAAATAAATCTCTAAATAGAGATAAATATTGCTCTATTCGCGTTTGGTGTGAACGCAGCATAATTAACAGGCTGTGATGTCAAGATTGCAATGCTGGAGTGTGTGTGTGTGTGTGCGCGCGCGATCAAACTGTGTGTGTGTATGTGAGAGAGAGAGAGAGAGAGAGAGAGAGAGAGAGAGAGAGAGAGAGAGAGAGAGAGAGAGAGAGAGAGAGAGAGAGAGAGAGAGAGAGAGAGAGAGAGAGAGAGAGATCCAACAGTGGAAACATACTCCGTCATTTTGTTCATTCAGGACATAATTCAAACTGCTAAGTGTTTACTTTGTGTACAGTCGCAAATGGCTACAGCTAGCATACTAATCCTAATAAGTGACAAAATAACGCAAACATTTTCCTATTTACATGTTATTTGTACACTCTGTGACTATACAAATCACAAGGTCATATGAGACAGCCATCTTTTAACAGTATAAATATTTGGAACTATATTCAGAAGGCGGAACACAGCTACTTGGGCGGAGTGATAACCGCAGCACCGTTGTTTCTTCTTGTTTACCTCTAGCTCCGCTCATTTGTTACTGGGGCGATAGAGCGCGTTCGTGACAACACAATACTAACATTACAGGGGATACATGGAGCCCGGGAACAACTGCAATAGTAGTGACCACCGTATTCATATAATAGTGTCATTAACGTTACAGTAGATCCAGCTAATGGCACTGTTACAGTAGGCTAGTCATCTAAAAACATAACGCGACACTTACCGCAGCCGCTCCACTTTGTCCTGTTCTGTGCTATCGATGGGATGGCCATATCCTTCAGCACACGCTTCATGGTCCGTGTGGCAAATTCTTTTTTTTCTAAATAGTCGTCCTCAGTGAAATGTACTGAGCAAACACGATGGTCCTTGATGATCTCTTCAGGTGTGTTTGGATCAATATCCAGAGCAAGTAACTTAGCCATTGATTAATCAGGTCAGCGTTTTTGGTTGGAATTCTATGAAACATTATGGTGTTACCTGGTCTCCCGTTTATTGTCGCAGCTCTTTACAATACAGCGAACACCTATGATTGTAAACTATGCTTTTACTATCTAGTAATTGCTGACTCTATTACTCCAACTCTGAACGAACTCTCTGCTCCTCACCACGGTGCGTCTCAGGTGCTGCGGTAATCACTCCGCCCAAGTAGCAGTGCTTCGCCTTCTGAAAATATACTTACCAATATTTATACGGTTAAAAGATATCTGTGTCTCATATGACCTCGTTATTTGTACACTCTGTGACTATACAAATCACAACATGTAAATAGGAAAATGTTTGCGTTATTTTGTCACTTATTAGGATTGGTATGCTAGCTGTAGCCATTTACATCCAGTCTTTGTGCTAAGCTAGGCTAGCGGTGGGTGCGTCAAACAGAGTTACAACACGCACGGAGATGAAAAAGGTGTGTATGGACTTATCTAACTCTGGGGGATAGAGTGAATAAGCTAAAGTCCGAAAAAGTCGGAGTGTTCCTTTAATAAAACCTATTTAAAAAATGCCTTCTGCATTTTTGTTTTGCTTTTCACTCCATTGTACCGAAATCGTACCGAACCGTGACGTCTGAACCGAACCGTGACTTGTGTACCATCCACCCCTAGAACCTGGGTGTGCTCTTTGATACCAATCTTTTATTTGAAAGCCACGTTTCTAGCATCTGTAAAACCATCTTAAAAATATATCTAAATTACAACATATTCTCTCAACAAATGCAGAAAAATTAGTTAAGACCTCAGGGCTAGATTATTGTAATGCTCTACTAGGTGGTTGCCCTGCACGCTTAATAAACAAACTCCAGCTGGTTGAGTTCTTACTAGAACCAGGAAGTATCGCAGCCCTGAATGCCAGCAGAGACCGTGTCTACTAGAACAATTCCTTGTGAAGACCTCGTTGATATGACAGCCATCAGCACAGATCCTCAGCAAAGACCCCAAGAACCAGACAAGTCCTCCGCACAGACCCCTATGGCCAGCGTCGGCTCCATACCAGCTTGATGAAAACGATCTTCAAGCAGAAGGAACTGGATGAAATATTTTGAAAGCTTCCGATCCACAATCTGACTTGCAGCCTGAATTATAAACACACCGTGTTCTTTGGTTGGCCAGAGGAGAATTGGCCCCCCGACTAAGCCTGGTTTCTCCCAAGGTTTTTTTTCTCCATTTCTGTCACCCAATGGAGTTTGGGTTCCTTGCCACTGTCGCCTCTGGCTTGCTTAGTTGGGGACACTTAAGATTCAACAATATTATTAATCTGAATGTACTGACACCATTGTATGAGAACTGAACTGGACGATGACATCACTGTTTTCTGCAGAGCTGCTTTATAACTGAATTCAAATCATTTCATAATTGATGTATTTTACACCGAAATGAATGACCGTTTACTATCGTCTTTTTAGAGCTGCTTTAAAGCAGAATTGAATTCTGTTTGCATCACTGAATCGTTATTTTCCTGTTTATCACTGTAAAGCTGCTTTGAAACGATATGTATTGTATCAAGCGCTATTTAAATAAAGGTGATGCCTTGAAAATGTAAAAAAAATCTTAATAGGACCCCTTTAACACAAACATCTTTTATTTGAGTTTCTGCATGAAACTCACCAGCTCTTCTTCTTCAGCTTGTTTCTGCTTGTCCTCCTTTTCACTGAAATGCACAAGTTTACCAATTATAACATTTTAGATCTCATCTCACTTTTTAGTAGAAAATATGTATTGTTATGCGTTACCTTTTTGCTTTAGCTTTTGCTTCCACTCGATTTTGCTTCCTCTCTGACATCTTTTTAGTAAAGTAGGCTTCTCTACAGACAGAGGTCAAAGGTTAACACCTCTTACACCAGTATATTCAATGTCATTCAGTTACTAGGTAAACATGCAAAGCTAAATGGGGCAAAAGCACCTACTTCATCATAACGATCATCTCGTTCCCTTTGTACTCTTTGACGTCGGCACGTTCGACAAAAGCTTTGGCAGCCTCTTCAGATTCAAGAACCGCAAAGATTGATCCCTGCAGACGACAGCAACAGTATAGAGCTCAGTTTTGATAAGGTAGACAGCACCCGGCTACGGTTTTCATATATTAAAATTTAATGTATCCCAATGTTGTTAACTAAGGGCATTTTACACCTGTAGATTGTTTGCTTTGTTCCGAGACATTGTACATTTGTTACAATGTTGCATTTTCTTCTTGGTTAGGTTCACTTTCACAAGGCAACATTTCAAATAGCATCGAATTGTGTTTATGCAATTCACATGTGAGTAAAACTGAACGTGAACGCCATTGCCATGTTCATATGCCTAAACTAACTAGCCTGGTTAAAACCAAACCATTCTCAGTTGTAACTGAGTTATGGTCTGGCAAAGCGTCATAGACAAATCATTTCCAGAGGGGCGTCACCAACGGACGTCGCGGATAGACCTAAACCCAATCAGAGCGATGAAGGAGATGACGTATGCAGAGCGGCGGAGACACATCTCCGAGTGTTGTTCTTTGCTTGGTTTTTAACAAAAAGGAAACGTTTAAATGGCTTAAAACAGACGCGATAGCTGATTGGAACGAGTGATGTTCGACGGCGGCATCCATCTTTGTAATGTAGGCTACAAAATCTGCTTCAAAATCCCAGCGCTGTCGTCATCGTGTAAAGCCCGCCCCAACGTTTCTGATTGGTGCCGCGATTTCGACGGATTGGAAATGGGCTTGAATGAGCTCTTTGCCAGACTAACTTTCAGAGCAAATCTAAATTTGCCAGAAGTTGTCTGGGATTTCCCAGGCTATAAACTGACCGAATTAAGAAATAAAACAACAGTTTCTGAAACAAATGCCTTAAAACGAAAATTTTCCTTAATTGAGAAGCCATATCACTCAGAGATTCCTCAAAATTTGGAAAAAAAGACAATCACAACTTCCGTATCACGCCGGCTTGGACTTTCTTAAAACCCTTACTTTGAAAGTCTTCAGGGGTCCTTTCCTCATGTAGATGTTCTCGACTGTTCCTTTATCAGCAAGCCACTCTTTCACCTCATCCAGTGTAGTTTCAAGAGGAAAACCTTTCTGTTGAATTTAAACATTAACAACAGTCAACAAAATGCAGAATGTGGGTATAGTATCCTATTGTAGGACTCAAAAACAGGACAAGACAACATCTCCCAGTTTTACAGAGGACTAGACATGTTCAAATATTATTATAAGCTGTTTGCTTTAGAGCAAAAGCAACACGGGTAGGCAGAAAGAGGACTTAATGTCATTGTTCCCATTCGCTCACCATGTAGATGGATTTGTGTTTGAGCGCGTCCCTGTATTCCTCACTGTTCTCTGGAAGAGGTTTGCTCGGGTTTCGCCTTATTTTGGTTTTGTCTTCGCTGATCTCCAGCAGACCACTTTTAGATTTCTGTAGCGCCTCCACAATGAAGGCTGCTTCTGACGTGAGAGTCTTTAGTCTGCGAGGACAAATACAAAAAATGGGACACATCCGCAGCAAAGTTACATGGACTGACACAATGAAGAGTCTTCATGTAGCCATTTTCTCATTAAAGTAATTTATGTAACTTGTGAACTATACTTGTGCAGCTATGTAGAGAAACAGACCAAAATTCAAGCTATTAAATTGACTGTAAACTCACCATTGCAGCTCTAAAATGTAATTTCCTTCAAAAATGTTTGGCACGACACATCCAAAGGGGCCACACATAAATTTGAAAGACATTTGTGAGCTAAACTTCACTTTGTTCCTCACACAAACCTATCGCATGGCTCCATAAGACCATACAACATATAGTTCATTTATTGTGCATGATGAAGTTTATAGTGTTCTTCTGTCCATTCAAGATTTACGACAGTTTAAGTTGAAAATTTAATTTTCAGGTCCAGGCTCAAATTGAATAACTGGATTATAAATGCATCGTTTTTGACCGAAACACGAACAGTATCAGAGGGTTAAATGTTGTGGCGTTGTTTGTATGTTAGCCTAAAGACCAGCTTAATTTAGCAAAACAATTTCAAGAACATTGTGAGATACAGGCCAATGTTTTATTATTTATTTTTATTTATTTATTCAGGACAGTGCACATTAATGAACAATCTTAACATTTCTGTACAGACTGTAAATGAGCCAGGTTATAGCATAAATGCTAATTTTCACCTTCTTCCGTCCATTATAATAAAGGCTTTATGAAACTGCACAGCTTTTCCAGTTCATATAAATTTGAACCACATTTTTTATCATTTGAATGCCTATGAAAGACGATCGAGCCAATCAGAGTAGGCATGGGGCGGAGCGACACGTGTAGCCCCGCCCCGTTCTGCAGGCTGCAGCCAGGTGTACTTGATTTA
This sequence comes from Rhinichthys klamathensis goyatoka, assembly GCF_029890125.1. Classification (NCBI taxonomy): domain Eukaryota; kingdom Metazoa; phylum Chordata; class Actinopteri; order Cypriniformes; family Leuciscidae; genus Rhinichthys; species Rhinichthys klamathensis. The sequence continues at coordinate 1,415,441 of NW_026606766.1, read as the reverse complement.
TTCAGAAACATGATGCATTTCTTTTGCAATTACCTATTAAATTTCAGCATTGTCTCCAGAGTGACCCAGCCGTCATCCAGCTGCATCTGCTCCTTCAGAAACTTGTCTCGGGGGAGATTGTGGTCACCAAAATAGTACTAAACACAGACCGAAACATTGATTATGCATGTCACTGGTATGATTGGCGGCTTGGAAAGATAACATACTTATGATTCTCTCACCTCAATCTGGTCTGCCACTTTCTTCTCCAGAGGAGACATTTCCTGATTGTCTGCCATCTCTACTAGGAAGATAAACAACACTTGCTTGCAAACGTTCAAAAGTCTGAACACATATATTGTTTATTTTTTGCCTATTCTGCTCAAAAGTCTGAACACATTATTTATTTTTTGCCTATCCTATCAAAATGTTACATCACAACCTATATAATCATGAAAAATGCACATGAACATGATTTTCAAACCACGTGTGAGTACAGCAGAACTCCTGCATGCAGTTTCTATTTTAATATTAATGTTGTCTCTTGAAGTTTATAAACCCAGTGTTTAACAGCACTAAAAATACGCCGTGTGAATAACATATATAAATTCAGGCAACAGCAGTTATAAGTGTTTATAAATCATGTACGCCACGCGCGCCACATGTCACGGAATGATACTGAACAAACGTCGCGCGCTCAATCTGTCAATCGTATGTTTTCGGTCCGATCTGAAACATCGCAACAGTCTAAATATCAGGAAAAACAAGAAATAATGACATACTCACTTTACTTGCGTTCTGAACCTGTCGGATCTCAATGAAACGCCACACTAAACGATATCCGATTCCGACCGTGAGTCAAGTATGGCGTCGCGCGGTAATGACGTCACGCAGAGACTGGGGCGATTGGGAAATTGAGTACAACACGGAATCCACTCATCTCCTAGCTTTTTCAGTTTGAGAATATTCATTTGGTAAACATTTTTTAGTTGGTAACATTGTTGGTCTTTTATAATATATCTTTAAGGCAAGACACCCGATAAAAATAAACCTGATAGATATCACCATGTTGAGTGATAACATTAAGAATGGTTTCTTATTACTTGTATTACAAGTTTTCTGAAATGTTATGTTTCAATATGCTAATGAGGCATTATCTAATCAAATAAGCACTAATTTGCATACATTTCTAGAACAAAAATCTGAACATTGAACATGTAATGTTTTTTTGTTTTTTTGACATATTAGAGTCAAAGGTTTTTACAGAGGGGATTTTGGATTTCTCTTTTTATCACTCCGACACAGTCCACAGCCCCAAACAATTAAACAATTTTCACTATTTTTTTTAGGAATGAAATGTATTAAATCAGGCAAAGAACAAACCCTATATTCAAACATTCAGAATATAGAATAAAACTGTAAAGTGTGGAGATTTCAGGAGATTTTTTTTTGTTTGTTGAGAAAACAGCCTTTAAAGATATTGTTATTGAAATCTAAATACGCAAATAAAGTGCTATAAAAAGATACACTTACAAATGTATTTTGAATGTTTTCTTTCCACTAGTCTGAAAAAAAAACTTGTCTCAAAACTGACAGATGCATGAAAAAACTGTTTTTGCCTGTAGTGTATCGCCTAAATAAAAGCCACAAGAAAATGCATCATATAATTATAACTAATGGTTTTCTTAAGCTTAAGAGGTTTGTGCAGTAATAAGTGCTGGACTCAGTTTAAGCTTCAGTAAATTACCGTCTCCTATCCGACACAGACAATTACTCAAAGAAACAAAAGACAGTCCATAATTTTTCTTTTATTCCTTTTTAATGGGACACTAAACATGTGTGTCACAAGTACAAAGGACACAAGATGTGTTGTAAATATTAACAGGAACAAGGTCTTAGTTTAGGTCAATATGGCGATGATCCAGTCATATAAATGGATTTGTTCTGACAGATCCAAGCTTCCCTGTAAATATAGTCATATAAACCAACACTAAAGTCCACGATCTCCTCCATTCATCTCTGTTTGCTTTGAATACAACACTCTGCATTTCCAATACACATCTAAAATTCAGGCTTATTCAAGAAGAAGCATTCACAGCACTGTTAATCTACATCAAGAGCAGCAAGTCTGACACTTTATATGCGGTCAGACTATATGACCCGGATGGCTTTATAAACACCGCTGGTGTCCAGAAAAAATGGGAGTCAAAAGTCTGAGACCACGTTAAAAATCTGGAAATAAATAGTCTGAGCATTTCAATAATAATAATAATAAGTTGTGCTGTATAAAAATTTTAAAATTCAAATGTTATGTCTTGCTTTTGGAAATAGTTTTTATATTTCCAGAATTCATAACTACAGTGGTCTTAGACTTTTCAGGCCCACAGTAAATATGAAAATATGATACTACTAAGGCAGATTAGGGCTTCCAATAATAATAATCTGGTTTGTATAATATATTCTAGGCTATTTTCATTTTATAGTAGTACAAGATTGCAGTCTTAAAGGATTTTGCATTCATTCATAACATGACAATAATGGCATTTATTGGTGTATTAATAGATAGTGATAGTAAAGGGGAATTTCTATATCGTGCAAATAAATATTTAGCCAGCATGTTAAAACTTTTACATTTGTTCATTTTAACGCTCTACAGCAAACCTCAGTGGATTAAATATAAACACCTCAAACTGTTAAATCCTCCGAGTCCTAACAGTGAGCTTATTTTATTAATTAAATCTTCAAGACAAGTTGCATTTATACTCTCATAAACACTTAAATGTAAATTAACATGTCAAATATATACTTTTTAAAATGTGCACCAAACATGAACTCGGATATTATTACACCATGCCCAAGTAAATTAAGGGATGTTTTTTTGTGTGTTTGTGTGTGTAAATTATCTATAGCCTAATAATAGTTCATGCACATGATGCATTTACTGCAGAATAAACATATTGATATTCTATTGGTTCAGTAAGTCTATCATTATCTCATATAATACTGTATTACTCAATTAGAGCTCGTAATTCCCGGAGGATTTCATTGCCACTGGTCCAGGGCATGATTTTCGCACTGAGAGCTTCTGGACTCTCTGAAATGGCTTTGCACAACAGTTTCTCTAGGGTGAATCCTTTCCTAGGCATCGCGATATCCCCTTCTCTCAATTCTTGAATGGGGCAAAAGTCATTTCCTCCATCTCCTATATAGCAAATCCTCTCATAATGCACACCAGCTTTAGCTTGATTCTCTCTGAAATCATGCAGCACTTTCCTCTTGCACAGGTTTATAGGACACTGTGTACAGTCATGCGCGTGGAAGCAGCGCACGCTCATGTAGCCGCGCGCATCGATGTTTGCAGGGTTGGTGAAGACGTCATCTATAGCCGACTTCAACCCTGATGCATGCAAAACCCAGTCTATGAAGACAGTATTCGAGTCGGAAATTATAATACAGTCGATGTCGCTCTTGTTCTCGGATATGAAGGTCAGGAGCTCGAGCATGCCCTCGGTGAGCGGGATGCTCTCCATGACCGCGCGCATGTGCTCCGGGCTCACGGACTGGTCCCCGATGTAGGTCAAGACTCGACCCATGTACTCGGTCCATCGGCCTCTCTCGTAGGACTTCTCCATCCAGTCCGGTAACGTCTGGTCGGGAGTGCAGCGGATCACCCATGTGTCGCTGTTGTCATCCACTATAGTGTGGTCAAAGTCGAACACTACTAAGGTCTTCATCCTGCGCTGGGAATAACACACAAAGACACAATGGCTGACGAACGAATGTTCAACGATGCTTTCTAAGCAAGTCAAGGAAATCAAATGTGTACCAACCTGAAGCGGCAGCCTGAGTGAATTATTCGATTTTGTTAGCGATTCTACACGGACACTTGCTTACAACACAAAGCATGATTAGTCACTGCCCGTCTCTGATAGGCTGTGGCTCACGTCACTCAAACGTCATGCGACGCTCTGATTGGCCACGCAAATCACTCAAGTCAACTTGGGGGCGTTCTTGCTTTCTGTTTCCAGTCAGTTATTCATTCAGTAAACCGAATCAGTTTATTCGAGATGAAACCGGTTTTGTCTTACTTATATATAGAAACTGCTTGGAAATCGTTTTTAGAAAAGTACAGTGCAGTCATAACTATGAAATGCGTCAGGACTGCAACAATAACTTCAAGCATGAATGAAAAAATAACGTTACAGACATAAATACATATTCTGGATGTTGGTATTTTATTTTTTAATTATTGAGTGATAAAAACAGATATCCAAAATCCTGTTTGTATATATATATATATATATATATTACAAACAGGATTTTGGATATATATTTTTATCACTCAATAATAAAAAATTAAATACCAACATCCAGAATAAATAAAATCATGTTTTTAGGAATATAATGTTATATAAACCCTCTGAAAAACCTAGACTATAGATGGGGGGGGGGGGGGACAAAAGTTTGTGCTTTAAAAAAATCTATAATCCATTAAATATCAAAAAGCTAATGGGGATGAACAATGGTGGAAATGAAGTTTGATATAAAACTAATGGAATTAAATATTTTTGCTGTAATGTTTAAACCTTATCTAACTGTAAAAAATCTCATATCAGCCAAAACAGATAAATTAAACTAAAAAAACCCCACCAAGATATTAATTTAGGAAGAGATTTCAATCAACAGGACCACTGAAAGCGAGGTTCACAGGTTCAGTACCAATTTTTATTTGTCAAATTCAGCAGAACCTCACATTGTCGTGTCTTTATAAACAGAAAGCCCTTACAAAACTCCAAGGTACGCAAACATGTCCCCAACAAACCCTTAAAAAAAAAAAACAGCTCAGATCAGACAGAAGATTTTTTTGTTGTTGTAAGCAACCATTTTCACTAAGAAACTCACTAAACATTTACGTTGAGATATGGGCGAGAGAAAACAAACGTCAGATAAAAGCAGGACAAATATAACCGATTCAGTTGAAACAAATTAGGTACGGTCTGTATCAGTGATTAAAAGTATTCCAGGGTGTGTCCACAATGTTTACACGATGACTAAAATGTCAGTCTCTTTGTATCGTTTGCTGAACAGCAGACCGTTGATGCTTGTGTGGGGAAAAGATAACTCAAAATAGGGAGTGGTACATGCAGAGTCTCAGTCACTGGCGCTGGAAGAGGCGTCCTTATTCTTCTTGGCATCTTTTCTTGGACTTTTAGATTTGTCCTTTGCTTTTGGGCTCTCGCTCCTTTTACTTTTCTTGCGTTTATCGCCGTCGCTCTCAGAATCGCTGCTTCCACTGTCGCTCTTTCCTCTCCTCTTCCTCCCGCTCGTTCGATCGTCTCGCTCTTTCTGGGAAGAGCGTTCTTTGGAGCTTCGGTCTCGTCCTCTGGTTTCTTTGCTCTTCGCCTCATCGGTGCTCTTCCTCTTGTTTCGGTCTTCTGCGTCTCTCCCTCGGTCTCGCTCTCGCTCTCTGCTTCTCGAGCGGCGAGAGGATCTTCTGTCCCGGCTGCTGCTGTGACGCCGGTCACGGCCTCTCTCGCGTGATTGGCCACGCTGACCGCGACCCCTCGACCGGGACCTACGCGACGCATCACGAGCCTTTTCTCTGCTTCTTGATCTGTCACGTTGCTGCTCTCCATTCTTCTTCTTTTCCACCTCCTTCGATTTCTCCTTTTCATTCCCATCCGGATGCTGTTTGGTCCTTTCTTTGCTTCGGTCTTTCTGTTCGCCTTCCTTCTCTCGCTCTTTGGCATCTTTCTCTTTCTCTTTTCTGTCCTTGCTGCTCGAGCGTCCCCGTTTGTCATCGGCTTTATCGCGCTTTTCCTTCTCTCTCTTCTTTTCTTTGCTCTGGCTGCGAGCTTTCTTCTTTTCCACGTCGGCATCAGTCTTTTTGCGTGCGTCCCGATCTCTGCTTCTGGAGCGATGTTTGTCCCTCTTCCTATCTCTTCCTCTGGATGGACTGCGTGATTTGTCCCGCTTTGCATCTTTCTTCTCTCGTTCAGAGTTCTTTTTTGCTGCTTCTTGTCCCGCAGGTTTGTTTTCGCTGGCTGGTTCAGTGGCATCTGCTTTGTCCTCTGACATATCTCCTCTAAAATTAAAAAATACACATGAAAAAACAATGATAGATATCGCAATATAATTTGATAAAAACGCTGTGAGATCCAGTGAGATGTGCTCGAATTCAGCGAAGAACACAAACGTCTCTGTGATTTAGTTTTTAAGCCAGATGAAACACATCGATGCGCATGATACAGTCAGAAGGCTTTTCAATCTACAAATCGCCAATTTCAAGAAAATTATAATAATAATAATAACTTCGGATTAGGGTTGGGCGAAAAAAACACTGTAGGGCTGTCACTTTTGTGAAAAAATCCTGATCGATTTTTGAGACATAAATGTCCATTGAATCGATTGTAAAATCTATTTTCCATGTCAAAAGACGTTTCCATTTTCAGCACCAAATACAGGCAAATCCACGGACACCTAACAGGCGTTAGGACGAACGCAAAGAGTGCGCTTGAGACACGCACAAGTCAGCAATATTTCTGAAGATTTATTGACATGAAGTTTCGTGCACAATGACAAACAGGAGCGCAAAATTGTCAAAAAACAATAAGCAGAGTGGACTGCCATAACATCAATGAAGAACATTACTGCAGGCTTCAACATGGCTGTGTTTACGATTAGAAATGTCAAACAAATTTCGCCTACGTAGGCGATTGTAGGCCGAATCTGTATCTGTACGCGGTAACACTTTACTTGAAGGGGTGTTCATAAGACTAACATGACACCTTCATAATCATGACATGACACATGTTATGAATATGAAGGAAGTTGTATGCATGTTTATGACAACTGTCATTAAGTGTCATTCGCTCAGTTATGACATTTTTAGTGCAAATATGACATTGTTTGAAATGTCTTTGTTATGACACCTTGACATAAACCAATACATCATAATCTGTCAGTGACTTGGTAATGACAACTTGACATTACTAAGACAACACAACCTGTCATAAACATGACATAGCAGATTAATTATCAAACTTAAGAAACCACTTAGCTTTATAGGTTAACATTACATTAAACTGTCATGTGGTTGGTTTTGACATTGGCTGTCATGAGGCCATTATAACATGTTAATGACAAATTGAATGTGTACCACTGTAGTTGAGGTCACGAAAAATATTCATGACACAGTTATAATGCCTCATGACAGCCAGTGTCAAAACCAACCACATGCCAGTTTAATTTAATTCAATGTCAAGTTGTCATAACAAAGACATCTTAAACAATGTCATATTTGCATTCAAAATGTCATTATTGAGCAAAAGACACTTAATGACAGTTGTCATAAACATGCACAGGGTTCCTGCACACTTTTGAAAGTCAAATTTAAGGCTTTTTAAGACCTTTTTAAGACCTTAAGAAATCAAAATTAATACCGTACATTAGGGCTGTGCAGTAATGACAAATATATCTTGATATTTTCAACGTTTTGTTGATAATAATTAGATGATATTTTACTGATTGTGTTTTTGTGCTGGTGCCTTGCTGACTCACGAAGATATTCATATTTTTCATATTCTATGCAGTGGTCGGTTCACAGCAGTGACAGAAATTAATATTTTGATTAAGGGGCAATATTTGCCACCTTAAATTGATTTTTTCAGGGGCATTTTCACCTATATATGGACATTTTTTCTAAACTTATTTAGAGTTATGCATCACCTTTAATGTCAAATACTAACATTCAAATTAAATTATACAGTAATTATACAATAATACTTAATTATATAATAATCATACAGTACCACTGTTACCAGTCAAATTAAATCATTCAATCAAAATCCATCTTTGCAGTGCAGAGGTGACAGAAGCGGCATCAGAAGTGGCATTAATATATTTACACTCCATTTACAACTGCATAAATAAAGCTATGAGATATATATTTTTAAATCAACATTCAATATTTAAATATGAAATGATTTCTAATTTTATTTAAAGGGTACTTTAAATATGAAACCGCAGCGGCAAATCACTGTCTTAATAAGTGAGTTGAGGGAGTCATTCATTCAACCGATTCGTTCAAACGGCTGATACATTCGGGAAAGAAGCAAGTGATTCGTTCAAACGGCTGATTCATTCGGGAAAGAAGCAAGTGATTCGTTCAAAACGCGGATTTCAGTCAAGAAATCATCGCTGTCGGTTGCATTGAGACTCTGCTACGGTTTCATTATGAAATTATAGTGGGCGAAATAAAGGGAAAACAAACAATATTAACAATAATGTGTCTAAAAAGTAGTTTCAATGTTAACTTATTGTTAATTTAACAGTTGTATAACATAAATATCACACTTGGAATCGTGCATGGGAAAACGGCACTCTTGCTGATGTGATATTCTAATATAAGAACATAATATGATATAAATATAAGACAAAAACTAATTTGGGGACATAACAGTTACACTGCACACATCACGCAGTGAAAGCACGAGACAAATGCGATGTCAGCTTGCAGTGCCTCGTACATTGTTAAAACAATGATTACAATATCATAATAGACAATACACATCGCACACCATACGCACATAAAGAATGAACTTACAACTGAACTGACATTTACGACCTTTCTTCTCCTCTCCTCTCGCGTGCAGGAGACAGTTATGCTGCCGCGACTCGCGAGTGACGCGAAATGTCACGTGAACTAGCAAATCCACAAAGATAGAATAATAAATCAATAAAAATACGTACGCTAATTAGATAGTTTTAATTTGGAAAGCTTTTAGATATGTCTAAGTCAAAGTGTCATCTAAAATTTAAGACCTTTCATAAGTAAAAATAAGACTTAAGACTTTTTATGGTCTTAAATTTTAAAAATCTAATTTAAGACTTTAAGGATCCGCGGGAACCCTGCATGCATAAACCCTACTTCATATTCATGACATATGTCATGTCATGGTTATGAAGGTGTCATGTCAGTCTAATGCACACCCCTTCAAGTAAAGTGTTACCCTGTACGTATGAGACTGTCTGAATACTGGCAGAATTCACATTTTTGTTGTAAAAAGAGACACATTATGCAGAAGTATAGTATAGTTTGTATGTGTGTGTGTCAGAGCCTGCAGTTGCTGTGTGACGTGCGTTCGCTGCGGGCGTGTCGTGACGAGATGGACGCGCTCCGAGAGAAGGCCGTTAATAGGTGTAAATATTAATCGATTCGTATCGATGCATCGATTATACAGCCGACGATTCGATGCATCGATGCGTCCGCAAGAGTATCGATTAATGCAGGAGTCACCAACCCGTCGATCGCGATCGACAAGTCGATCTTGGAAGCATTTTAAGTTGATCGCGAAGAGTTTTCAAAATCAGAGAAAAAACACCAATATTTGTATTCATTATTATTTATTACTTAAAAATGCACCATGTGTGAGCCTACTGTGTGTAGTAAATGGTGTCTAGGGGATCCAGAGGCGCGCGCGCCGTTACAATGACGTCATTTTGGGCTCATGCGGACGCGTCGAGTATAAACAAGGCTTCACGCTTTAACCAGCTCAGCCACTTCACACTACGCTCACATCAAGCTCTTCAAACTAACGATACGCAAGCTAACGAAACGATGGCACAACGGTGAGGGAGTAGGCTATTGCTAATTTGAAATCTGCAGGGGTTTTCCTGCATAAACAATTATGAGGCGGCCGCCTCCGTCAAATTTATAGTTAAGAAACAATATAACGTTATAGACTACACACGACCAGAGTGCTGTTTTCCTGAATGCAAGCACGATTGAAACCAAGATATTGATTTCATAACAGTTCAATAAACAAATAGCCTAGTTAAAATTAAGTTACTTACATTTTTAGACGCAATTACTGTTTTTGTTCTGTTTCAGCAGCGAAAATAGTTCCAAACAACAGAACCAGCGCATCTCACAGCAACACTCATCCATTATTCATCAATCATCACTGAATGATTCAGCGTTTTGACCTAATCGCTCGAGTCAAAGATTCAATTAACGTTACCCATTATTAAACCGCCTCATTCTGAATCAATCAGCCGTTTGAACGAATCGTTTGAATGAATGACTCAATGACTCGCTCATTAAGACGGCCGCCTGCCGCTTCTACTGGCGGTTTAGTTTCAAAGTATCATTCTTTTCAGCATTCCTTATTTGTATATTCAAAAAATATTCAAAACAATCTCATAATCTCATTTAATACAGTTATAATTTTTCAATGTAAATTATTTAATTTGATTGGTAACAGCCTTGTCTTATTATTTTAATTGAATGTATTGATAAAATGTAAGAATTTGAAATGAAATTTAGAGCATACCAGTACATTAAATAAAATTAGGGGGAAAATGCCCTTTATAAAGGTACAAAAAATTATTCCGATAAGAGTGTTTTCAAAAATGAAACATTGACAATTTAAGTTTAAAGGGATAGGCTAAAGCCTCTGTTTAGGCTATAAAGGAAATGTAATTTTGCCAAAAGAAGAACTTTTAATTTAAATAAATGTTAATTTTAAATCAGCCTACTTCAGTGTGATATGTTACCATATTATCATGCTTAATTGAATAATTGTAATGTGATGATCAGATGCAGATATCTAAATCAAAGAATATGGGTGGTTGGCAGGTGGATTATTTTTTATTTTTAACAACAGATTCGAGTGACTCAAAGTGCACCAGATTAATGAATTTATCTTTAAAATGTACAAATTTTTCTCACGGGGGGGCATGCCCCCGGACCCCCCTAGTGTTACGATTTTACCAACTCCGCCTCATTTTGAGACAGGAAAAACCCTTTATTGGCTATTGTTAAAAGGAGATCTGTGTTTTATGTTGTTGGAAACGGGAAAGAGAATCAGTGCTGTAGATGACTGTTTTAGGCCTGTAATTGATTGATTATTGAGGTAATGAATAGTAGTAGGTCTGTAATTTGTGTGAAAATATTTTTGAAGAATTGAAGGATGACTGTTGTTATAATATTTTGTATGCTAGTTGCACTTACCATTTTAATTTGAAATAGCCTATGTTTTAAAAGGGAAAATGAAACAGTACATTATTGGCTTAGGCCTGTAATTGACTGATTATTGTGTTTATATATGAGTAATAAGCCTGTGGATATATACTTAACAATGTTATATTACTGTTGAAAATGTTGAATTATAGTTGACAGTTTGTATAGTTATATATACTATTTGTATAGTTAAATAAATATTTTGCTAGTGACTAACAGGCAACAAAGAATGTCAAAGTAGAACTACATTGTGGCCTTGTTTTTTCATAATTTTCTGCAAGTGGTAGATCTTGGTTTACATTTGGACTTGGGATGTGATCTTAGGCTTGAAAAGGTTGGTGACCACTGGATTAATGTGTTTGTTTTGCCGCCTGTCTATTTTCAGCATCCGCTCATATGCGTACAAACGATTGTTGTTATGCACTGGGCTAACATTAGTTAGTCACCGAACTAAACTGCCAGTGTGAATGCACCCTCAGTCACTTAGTTGGCGAATTCCAAGCTAGCAGTTACTAACGTAAACAAACAGGCGCTAATGTGTACAAAAGGCTACTTCAACAGCTTACTTGAACAGTCTAGGGTGCTTTCACACCAACTCGGAACGGAACGGGCACGGTTCGCATGAAAAATCGCTAATTATGTAAACGCTGTCTGTCATGCGGACCCGGGTGGGCACTGGGGTACCAAACCCGAGACTGCCTGGAGGAGGTGCGCTGAGTTCGGTTGCACTCGAACCGTGCCGCGGTTCGCGTGAATGTGAAAGCATCACGGACTCGGGTGCGCACTTGTTCAGGAAGTAAGTAACCTGCGCATGCTTTTTAGCTGATTATGATGTATTTAGTTAAATAAAACACATGTAAGGGATGATAGTGTTGATAATTTACCTTGGATAAGAGCGAGAGTGAGTCTGTATTCGCACACACATAGCGCGTGGACTCAGGGCAACAAATTAATGGAAATCTACTGTCTCCTGCGTTTGCAATCAGCAAAAAGCCAAATGCGACACAGTAAACCGGTGTTGTTCACTCAGCTGTGCATAATAGCACCAAAAAACAAACAAAAAAAAACCACACAATATATTGACCCGCGTTCTGTTTTCTATCATGCGTCGTGCACGTTTGCGATGACGTAAGATGCACGGAAACGCACCAGGATTCGATAGAATCAAGTTTAGAACTGTATGCAGTAACTGTTATATTTGCTGTTCTATTTGCAGTGCATTAAGCACAACATACACATTATGTGAATAGAATACTGTTCCTGTAATTCTCAATAAAAGGCAAATTATAAAAAATGTTGTTGATTTATTTGAAACTTAATAGATATCATGTAAAAATATCGATTATTGAATCGTATCGAATCAAATCGAATCGTATCGCGGGGAATTCTGAAGTATCAAAAAATAATCGAATCGTTGGCTTAAGAAATCGGTATCGTATCGAATCGTCATGTAGGCTCCGATTTACACCCCTAGCCGTTAAAATCGATTCCCTATTTTCGTTTTCGATACTTGTGTTGGTTGGTCTGATCGATTGTGCAATCGATTTTCGAACGTAAAGTGACAGCCCTAAAACACTGAGATCCAGTGAGAAGCGCTCGAAGAACACAAACGTCTCTGTGATTTAGTTTTTAAGCCAGATGAAACACATCGATGCGCATGATACAGTCAGAAGGCTTTCAATCTACAAATGGCCATATTTACCATGGATTTACTGTAGTAACACTAACTGCACCACGGTATTGTGGCAGAAATGTGGAATATTCATATAGAATGTTATTATATTATTAATGTTGACATGTATTAAAATGTACTGTAATATAATTACAGTATGTTTTTATTTTACAGTGTCCTAGTTACTATGTTACATGTAGTTACCATAGCAATAAAAATAATTACATGCAACTAACCCTCAACCAAATCCTAACCCTATAGTAAGTACATGCCATTAATTGATATTACTCACTATTTAAATATATAATTACACTGTAACAATGACACCTTAAAATAAAGTGTAACCTTTTTTTGCGATTAATTTTAATAAAACTCAAACATTTAGAATATTTACATTTTACCATATAAAATTAGGTTGTTAATTTTTACAGATGTTACAGTTTTTGTTAATGAACAAATTAACTTCAGCACTCTAACTCAAGCTACTGTCAAATGTGTATTTCTAAGAGACAAAACATGTAATAATATTAATAATCGCAGCCTGCACCGCAAACTGTGCCAAAGAAACGTGCTAATAAAGTCAGGCGAGACAAATCTGTTGTAATTTTGAAACAATATCACCCGGTAGAATATGCAGAACTAAGAAAAAAAAAAATCTATTAAGATATTTATTTTAAGAAAAAAATAAAGAATTCTGACAGTAAAAAGTTCTTTAAAATTACTGGGCTGGTTTCTACAACTTTCACTGTGGAGCAAAAATCTGCCTTTAAAAAGATTTAACATTTATCATGATAATGATTGATATTGAATGATTTATTTGCCCACATCGCTCAGCTTCTAATTAAATAAGCTTGAAAATCCCTCATTACATGAATCCCGACCTCAATATTTGCATGTACTGTAAGATTGGACTTACTTGTCCCCTTTGATCCATCTGTCCTGTGTGGCGGCTGTGTTAGATTTAGCTTTCTGTGTCCTTTGCATCTCCTGCCTCCAGTGTGGAGGCGTCTCACTGCGCCGAAACCGATCCCACGACCGTGAGCGAGACCGAGATGGAGTCCGGTAGCGCTACAGCCGGACAGAACAGATCAAGTTCAAACAAAATACATAAATGAGCTATAATTAATAAGGAACAGATTATGTCTATTACAATAGAAAAGTTATTTGAGGGTGTAATAACACAGTTTTTACTGTATTATTGATCAAATAAATGAGACTTGTTGCAAAAACAGATCAAATCTTACCGACCCCAGACTTTTGAACGGCAGTGTATTTACATTTAACACATAATCGGTCTTTCAAAGCAAACCACAGTTATTCTCACCCTCGGTCCTCTTCCTTTAATCCTGCGCCCTGACCTGGTCATCACCAGTCTTGTGCGGTTCGGCCGTGAATTCGCCATGGGTCTGGAATATAACATACAAGTTGTGAACTGGGGAGGACAATAATAATAATAAAAAAAAAAAAATCACACAATATAAAAATTGTCTGTATGAACAAATGATCTTTCACACCATTATTGGGTGAAATATTAAAATACCACATCTACCTGTCCCTTTCCCTCTCTCTCTCCCTGTCCCTGTCTCTTTGTCTCTCTTTCCCAGAGTCCTCCTTCTTCTGTTCTTTCCCCTGCTCCTCTTCTTTGGCCTTCTGGGGGCTTCGCCTCATTAGGAAGCGGTTTTCTGGAATGGGCGGGACTTCCTCTGGGCGAATGGTTGACAAAGTTTGGGGATCAGCCTGTTCCTCATCAGACCTGGAAAAACATGTTAAAATTCTTACTCCATTATGATGAAGTTGTCAACAGTTGATGAAAACACCACTCAATGCACATAATAAAAGTAAACGAACCATATAATTATTGTGGAAATAATATGGCTGACTTTGTTGTCCTTTTAAACAGCCACTGTGCAGTTAAACTCTGCATTTTATAATCCTGCAGCTGCCTACATGCACAAGAGGAAAGCTATTATTAGAGCTTTTATTACACTTGTACGCACACCCAGTGTGCATGAATGGTCATGTGACGTGTTTTCAGTTGTGTAGTGTGGACGGAGATAGTTTCTGAAATGCCAGTATGGATGTTTTCGTTTTAAAACGAAAACACACTAGTGTAAAAAGGCCTAAGGCAGATGCTAACGTGGACAGGTTTTGTGACCTCGTGCTCTGATCCTTAAAAAAAACATGAGTGAAACTAGACAAAGGCAAATTAAAATACAGGTTCACTTTCAAAAAGGATGAACATGATTTGTACAAAATGAAACACGTTTTATTGGCTGCCGAAATCTTTTCATATATTTTAATTATTTGTATTTATTATATATTTTTAATACATAAAACGTATAAGGATTGTTTATTTTTCAGTAGGGCTCCACGATTCGGGCCAAGATGATAATCACGATTACTTTGATCAATATTGATATCACGATTAATTATCACGATTATTTGTTGATATTAACCAAAACAAATGTTATTGTCACATAGGCTAATTATAACTGCTTTCACATCCATATTGTGCTACATTCCTGCTAATGTACAACTATGTGCATCAAAATAAAACAGGTCCTCTTATTCACCGAAATTCAGTGCATCTCTTTAAAGAATAAATAAAAACAAATAAAACAATAAAGAAAATGTAGCAAAACTTTAACAGGGCATTATTTTACATTTTACATTGTGTAAATATATTTTAGGAAGCAAAATATAAACTTGCATTGTCACCTGATGTGAATAAAACGCGCAAAATATACAATCAATAAAAAACAAATATTCCAAAACAGAATGTAACAAAATGAGAACATTTCAAAGCAGAACTGCACTGTGGAAGTACGATTAATGGATGAAATTCAGAGTCACTGTTATGACGCTTAAGAAATGTAAAACCTGGTTGTGGTACAGTGTCAGTGATTAGTTGTGAAATCTTACTGCATAAATTGAATCGATTTCATCCTCCATATGAAAGTTTATGTGCTCGAATTATTTCTATTTTTAAAACAATAGTTCAAAACAAGACGTTTACTGATTATTGGAGTCCATTAATCGAACTTTCATGCCTCTTTTTATATAGTAATTATATATTACTATGTAGTATGTACCAATTCACTAATGCTCACAATCGGTCTCTCACGCGCACCAGGGCTGGACTGGCCATCGGGCATACCGGGCATTTGCCCGGTGGGCCGACGTGCTTTGTGGGCCGATACATCTCATACTTCTTTCTTTTTTTTTTTTTTTTTACGGCCCATAAAACTCGTATATCGGCGGCCCATTGCGTTTAGTTTTGTTTAATTGGCGGCTCTGGGATCTTTGTGCCGGTGTAATGCATTGGACAAAAAAGTCAGCGTAGGTTTTTCTTTTTCTCACAGACCGGCGCATGATGAAACGTGTGGATCAGCGGCCCATTGGTTATTTTCTTGATTGACACTGGGCTGGTCCAATCACATCTTTAAACTCCTCCCCCTTTGAGCTCTGAGTGAGCGAGCAGTGTCAGTGTGTATCTGTCAAAATAGTCAGAGCGATGGAGAAGAAACGCAAGGAATGTGCAGAGAAATAGCGTGAAAAAAGAAACTTCAAAGGCCCTTCAAGTGTCTGATGAGGATAGTGAGGAGGATAAGGAGAGAGATGAGTGAGTGCAGAGAACTGTGGTAAACAGAACTAGGCTACTGTCACAACACTTATGGTGTGTTCACACCGAACGCCAATAGAGCGTCAAATACGCGACTATCGCGTTTAGTTAGACGCTTGAACATTCGCTCGAGTTCAAATTTTTCAACTTGCGCGGAAGACATTCGCGGCAAACGCGTCGCACAATTCGCGTCATTCGCAACGCCCCCCCCGGCGCAAATGATGCGTCTATTCGCGTCTTTGCATTGACTTTGTATGTAATCTACTCACCCAAATAATTAAATTCGCGTTCGGTGTGAACACACCATTAGGCTATGTAGGAACCCACTACCCAGTTACGCATTATTTACACATCTGCATATTTGACGATTACGCATTTTATTAGAATTGTAATGAGACAATAATGAGTAATGAGTTTGTAAACCATATTTTTCTTCAAAATAAAAGCTTAAAATAAAAGATCATGTGCTTATCTCTGTATAGAAATTAGTACGAAACTAATTATGAAAGTTGCTTTTATTTTTCAGTGCATTTGTTTTACAACATATGGCTATTACTGCCATGGGATTAATATTATAACTATTATTATGTAGTAGTGTAATGTAGACAGACACTATATCACAACTAAAAGAGTTTTGAGTTTTTCTTTGTTCAATTTGCACACTGAATATGGGTTGGAGCTCTTTATTTTTAACTCTCAAAGTGCACCAGATTTATGAATTTAACATTAAAAAGCACAATTTTCTTTCCCAGCTTATAGCTTTCTTTAGGATTCATCACTGTGGAGTATAGTTCAACTTAGTAGTTATTTTCATCGGTTAACTCTTACTCACTCCTATTCACTTATGGCATTAGTGGTTTTAATAGGAGTTGGTATACATATTCAAGGGCGTGCAAAGTTCGGTTGTGTTATATAGTGGGCCAGTCTGGGCCAAAATGCCCGGGCCGATTTTTTGTCCCAGTCCAGCCACACTCGGTATCTCTCGCGCACTTTCGAGTGCGCTCTTGGACACCCGGTCTCTCTCGTGCACTGTCGCTCGCGCGCAGACACACTCGGTCTCTCTCGCGCACTGGGGCTCATGGAGGCACATGGTCAAACAGTGGTTTTACGGAGCGCTAGATTCGCAAATTGTAAAGCGCTTTGGTGGCCATTGGGTCTGTGGAAGCGCTATATAAATGCAGTCCATTTATTTACCATTTAGATTGGCTTTGCAAAAAAAAACCTTTGATACGGAGCGTGAATGGAATGATGCATTTTAAATATCACTCGATCACGCGAATTTGATCGTGGGAAGCCAAAATCGTGATCGTGCAGCCCTATTTTCAGTGATAATTTTGGTACCGTGTCGACCTTTTAGTACTGACATGCACAAGGAATGTGGAAAGCAAATTCTTCAAACAACTCGAATTGTTGAAAGGCGAAAGATTCTAATCGTAAATGTGCAAAAGTAAACTGTATTAGCAAAGTACCCTTTCTTCTCTTTCTTCTTGTGTTTCTGTTCCTTCTTCTTCTTATGTTCCTTCTTGTGTTTCTTCCGTTTCTTTTTCTCCTTCTCTGATTCCTCCGAGTCGGTGGAGCTGTCTGAAGAAGAGTCGTCATCACTCTCGCTGGATGACTGATGCTTCTTTTCTTTCTTTGCTAAATGAAAAGAGTTAAAACAATACTTTAAAACACACACTTTCATAATTTGACGATTAAACCAAGATTAAATTAAAGTGTGATGGCCACTATTAACTGTTTGGGATTCAGATATTTTTGCATTGCCAGGCATAACTTTAGTTCATACAAGTTTACAGGAATGGATATAAAACTTTCTGTATGAATGAATAATTCAAGTAAAGCCCCTTGAATAACACAAGTAATCATGAGAGACCGTGAAAGTAAATATTGATGCCCATAACACTGGACAGTCTCATCACAATTAATGTTACTTCATAAACGAGTATAATCAAAGTGCAAGTTAATTTGTCAAAATTTAAATAAGCAACTAGACTTAAATCATGTCTTAGGCAAAAAAAAAATTTTATACAAGTATGCAATATTATTTGGGTGTTGGAAAGGCACTATATAAATACAAAAATATAATTCGCATTCGGTTATGAATTGCATGCCAACATATTCTGAAATGCAATGACATGTGAAGTTGATCTTTTGTAGCTAGAAGCTAATAACTAATAAAAATGCATAAAACTTACTAAAAATGAGAAGAGAAAATATACAATATCACCTTTAGATTTGGGAATAAGTTCCCCACAGTTGAGCACTTTGACCTCAGCATAGGGTCGGCTGTTGGTATCCGTCTTCTGACTCTCGATCATCCGGATCACCTCCTGGCCGGAGATCACCTGACCAAACACCACATGAATTCTGGTGGGGGAAAGAGCAACAAAACCATTAAACACTGGGCATACAGCACATATAAAATATACTTCTAATCCATTAATAGATCACATTGTGCTGCACACTTACCCGTCCAAGTGAGGAGTTGGTTTTGTAGTTCTATGGTCAGGGACACAAAACAGTGAGGCAGAATGTAAATACAAATCTAACGAACACAAAAACAGTGATTAATGCACACCATAAGTTGATTTGGGCCATTATCATCCGCAGTTCATAACTCGTTCAAGACCAGACGAATGCACTGACGACATATACATTTATTTTACATCAAGGCTGCAAAAAAAGAAAGCAATAGTTGCAGATTATCATCCATTATCCAAGAGGAGAGTAGGGACGCCTGAAGAAGCCTGTGTGTTGGACTCACATAAAGAACTGTGAGCCGTTGGTGTCTTTCCCTCGGTTCGCCATTGACAGAAGGAACTCCTTGGTATGTTTCGTTGTGAAGCTTTCATCTAGAAAAAGAAAAATGGCAGAATATAGACCCCAGTGTTGTTATTAATATTGATAAGTAAAATCTTAAGGTCACTCACCTTCAAAGAATCCTCCATATATAGATTCTCCACCTCTGCCATTCCCTGTTAAGGCAAACATGTCTGTCAAACGTCACACACACACACACAGGGTAAACACAATACAACAGAAAAAAGCAAGACAGTGGTACCTTCAGTGAAGTCTCCTCCTTGTATCATGAAGTCCTTCACTATCCTATGGAACAGACTTCCTTTATAGTGCAAAGGTTTTTGGGTGGTCTTGCCAATTCCTTTCTCGCCTGGAGAAGAAAACCCTCACAATGCATAAATACAGACACGGGGGGTGTTTCTCAAAAGTAAAATGAGCTAAGTTGATCGTCGAGAACATTAGTGGCACTGGCAAGGGTCTCCACGATTCATTTGGGCTCACGATGCTTTTGGGAAACGCATCCCAGGACAGTGCAAGACTTGGGCTTTATCCGAAATCACATACTTCCCTATTATATAGTTAAAAGTGTTTGAATTCATAGTGCCCATAAAACAGTAGGCAAAAAGTAATTGACCAATTGTCTGTATTGTTGAAATAATAGTTCCTCTCACCAAAAAATTACCTTTCCTTTAATTTCATAGTAAATATATAAGAAGATATATATATATAAAACTGATAACATTTAAAAAATGTGAAATTAAGAGACAGATTTCCAGTTTTATAAAACAAAACTGCTTGTATTTTTTTACCTGTGCACAGGCAGCGGAAGTTTTCACATGTCTTGGGACACGCCTCAGAGAAAAGCTCGATGACGACTCGCCCCGCTGTAGAAAGGAAAACGGAGAGAGAAAGATCACAGGGAAATAAATCCCACATTTTCAGAAATTAAAGAGCAGCTGTCTTACTACAAAGTGCATATTGAGTCTTACCTGGCACATTACTGATGCCAACGTCAAAGAAGCAGCGAGGACGCTGCGCCTTCACCCCCATCACGCTGCAAACACAAAACACACATCAAACTGTAGTTCCAATAACAGATCTGTGCTTACAGACTCAATGCAACACCACAAACTTGTTTCACCAGTGTAACAAACTCTTACACAAACTAATGTACTCCCATAAAGTGCGTGCACTTGAATCTTTTGATTTAGTAGTGTATTATAACATGGATATGTCTATGACAGATTTTGAAACCTGTCCATAGAGAACACTGGAATTTATTATTGCTACATATCTTTAGTTTTTGCCTACTCTAGCGTATTAATGAAGTAACTGACCGTATATGTCAATGTAACCACTTTCACTCTCAGCAGAATAACACACATTACGGCTCTGAACACGACAAAAAGATCACTTCTACATGAGTTTATGACGGTTTTGATTTTCTAAATAACTTTTTGAATAAATCATCATTAAAACCTTTATTTTTCGTCATGCTGCATGTTGTCCTAGCCTGGCACAGATAAGCTAATAAATACACATTAACTGAAATCACCAGCCCCTATCTATCTAGTGTATCACATTGTTTAAACTGCATTATAATCTAATTTAGACTTGTGAAGTGTATAATCAGAACGGTTTGCTTTTACCAGCAATAAAATCGTAACATTAAACCTGTTAATGATTGAATGATTAGCATGCTAACATGCTATATGTGTCCATTATTGCGTATTTTAATATTTCCATTTCGTTCTTCCCTTTTTACTAGTAAACTCGGAGTTTAACTTACATGTTTGATCCAAGTTAAACCGGTTACACTAAAATGAAGAGAATATAAACAACATTGACTGTCGTTCTCGTGTCCTCAGCGCGCAGGTCTGGAAAAATGGCGCCGTGACGACTAGCAGAGCACTCTGGGTAAAAAGATGAACAGCCTCAACTGGAGACTATGGAAGCTTGATGCGGACAAAAATCACATGCGGTTTGCAGTTTTGCTTGAATGGATATTTCACCCCAAAAAACTTTACTTTACCCACCCTCAAGTTGATCCAAACCTGAATGAAGTTCTTTCTTCTGCTGAATACAAAAGAAGATATTTTGATGGGTCACATATATTGACTTCCATAGTATAGAAAACAAATACTATGGAAGTCAATGGGAACCAGAAAATGGTTGGTCACCCATATTCTTCAAAACATCTTCTTTTGCTGTATGTTCTACACTAAAACTCTTATTAATTCCCTGACGCTCAAGACCATGCGTGTTAATTTAGATTTGGTTTCCGTTCATGTCTCTGTGTTGTTTATTTCACCAGCAGATTGGTGATTCTTTACCCTTTTCACTGGAAACGTACGTATTGTAATGCTGTCTTGGCAGGCCTTCCAGCATGCACTGTCAAACCTCTGCAACTGATCCAGAATGCTGCAGCAAGAGTGTCTTTATCGAGCCAAAGAGAGCACTCTCTTCATAAACTTGCACTGGTTGCCAATCGCTGCTCGCATCAAATTCAAGGCACTGATGTTTTCCTACAGAACAACCACTGGCTCTGCACCCCTATATCTAAACACATTAGGCCTACTCCAGACCTATGTGCCCTCCAGAAGCTTGCGTTCTGCATGTGAACAGCACCTTGTGGTGCCATCAGCCCAAAGAGGCACAAAATCACTTTCACAGACCTTTACCTGCTGGTGGAATGACCTCCCGTCCCGACTTCAAGAAACTGCTGAAGACGCATCTCTTTCGGCAACGCTTGACCCATTAATACTAACACTTACTATTCTACGTCTATTTAAACAATCAATAAATAACTTGCTACGTGTACTGTGATAGACTAACTGGGATTGGTCACAGTAGTTTGCATATTGTTGCCCTACAGTAGTTCTATTGCTCTCCTCATTTATAAGTCACTTTGGATCAAAGTGTCTGATAAATGATTAAATGTAAATGTATTGTTAGACAAAATTTCATATATAAAATAAGTTTTATGCAGAAGATGAAAAAAAAAACAATGTAAAGTGAAGTTGAAACTGAGCAGAAATCTCATGCAGAAGCAGCTTCTTCCAGGAGGTTTGTGTCTCTTCAGCATATCAGTGATAAACATTAAAACATGCAAATGCCTGTGAAACAGACTGATAATCTGGCTGAGGCAAATCCATCAGAGGAGGACAAAATAAAAGCTGTGATGTACCAGTCTAGTCTAGTGTTATTATTCCAGCAGGTGAGTGTTCAGACATTGACCGGGTTTTAAATATTTGTGACATATCTCTCACAAATCTCATGCTCATGATTCTGACATTCATCAGTGAAGCGATGAAGGTCTTCAAGCAAACACCAGACAGAAACAAACTTTGACTAAACCAACACCATCTTCTGGTCTCAGGCATCAGAACGTGTTTGCTGGAGTCTGATGGACATGTTTGTCCCACCTGAAGATGTCAGATGTTTCTCCTGATGCTTTGACAGCAAACACTGCTTTGCGTCAAGTGAGACGTTAAACCCTATTTCTTTTTGTGTTTATCTTCTGTATGTTCATTTCAAAACTTTTTTTATGATTCTTTCTCACAGTGAGTCATTTTGGCAATGGAACCAAATCTTTGTGCTTCTATACCGAAGTCCAAACCACAGCCGTCGATCCCGGTCACCCAGTCTAAGTACTGAAAGAAATAGTATCTAGTTCAACTTCACAAAAGCAGTGTAATATATGAAAACTAAAAAGTCAATGAACCATAAATAATACAAATTTGTTGCTGTAAAAACAATGTGACTAACCATTTTTGCAATTATCAGGGAAATCAACTGTGCTAGAAAAACACCACAAGTTAGTTGATATGGTTTAAAAATGTTTATTTTACAAAATAAAATGCATATACATATAGTAACCTACTAGTATTGAAGTAGAATACTAGAGTTTTTATTTTTATTACAGTATAATAACAACACAGAAATAGGCGCGCACCTGTTCTAGCTGTCATGGCATTAAATGAAAAATGACTTGTTCACACACATACACATTCATTTCACATTAACTGTTAAATCTAAAATGTAAAAGAAAAAATACTTATAGAGAACCCAAAAAGCTTTTTTGCACTTTTAGTTCCATTGGTTTCTCATTTTAGACTACGCTTAAATGATCACAGCTGTGTGCTGAGGTCAAAGGTCACATGACCATATGGAGTCACACTTTAAAAGAGGGGTTTCATTTAGAGTTTGGGCATCCTGGCCGCATTCAGACGCATGCCAACGCAAGAGGAGCCAGAGGCGTAGCGCATCTCTCTCAGCATGCCACTCCATGTCTTTTTGTCATCTTCATACCTGTGAAAGAAAGCAGGTCAAAGCACGTGTCATCAGGGGTTAAAGTGGGCCGGAACGGTCCGGAACTGCGTTCCGGCACCTCAGATAAATAAATAAATAGATTCATTAATCTCAACGAATTTCGCTGGTCCCGAGCTGGGCCGACCGACCGACCAACTTCCCTTCCTCCCCGCTGAACGCGAGCGATTACAAATCTGAAATTCACTCACGGTGGTTGAGCGCGGTAAAGT
This sequence comes from Rhinichthys klamathensis goyatoka, assembly GCF_029890125.1. NCBI lineage: Eukaryota > Metazoa > Chordata > Actinopteri > Cypriniformes > Leuciscidae > Rhinichthys > Rhinichthys klamathensis. The sequence continues at coordinate 1,391,805 of NW_026606766.1, read as the reverse complement.
TAGTTTTAGGTTCGGTATATTTCGCCTGACATTTGTTGTCCCTAGCCACTGTTCTATAGGGTCTTACAAAGATCAATAGCAGGATAAGTTTTAACATTATGTAACCATTGTATATCGACATGAAATATTCGTTCAAAATCACATACGTGCATCTTTATACCTGAGAATGCTTTGACGCGTTTGCACAGCGCATGATGAGGGAACGTCTGCCAATTCCACCAACTGCGTTACACGTAGCCTATAATTTGTATTATTTAAAATTACTTTTCAAATTCCAAAAGCTTGTAGAAGGTTCCTATTGGCAATACTGACCTGGTAGCCGAGTAAATTAACTTGTTTAAGAAAATGATTCATAAAATATAAATATCAGTTAAGCCCATGTTTACTTTCTTCACTGACACAGACGAAAATGAAAAGATTAATCAAAGTTCAGCTTTAGGAGGGGAAGAAATAGCCCAGGATAAGGAGACTGAGAGAAAAAGAAAGATGTAGATGAGGAGAAAGAAGGTATTGACAAAATAATCTAATGCCCAATGATGGTTTTAAAGCTATTTATTATCCATTTTTTGGGCCTTCAAAAGTCTTAAATTGCACATTTGTAGGTCAGAGAAATAATGTTTTTTGATGATAATTATACCAAAAAGTATTGCTATACCACAATGCTCAATATGTTGTCCCACGGTGAGTCATTTTTTCCTGTGGGGTTCCCCCACCTGCCAAATCCCACTTTAACCACTGCGTGTCATGTGTGTATCAATAGCTGTTTACATATGAAGTATGTCGTTTATGCGACACTAATGGCGTCTATCGGAATATTGTCGCGCCTCCCCGACTCAGACATTACAAACACAGCTCTTATGGGCGCTTGTGAAGACATGTCTCAACAGGTAAAAGTAGGAATACTTTTAGCTGTGTTGCTATGTGTCATGTAAGCAATTCAGTAGACTAACACTCTTGTCTAAAGTGAACGTGAGCGTGTTGACTATAATAAACCCATCCAACGTATCTGCACCATGTTTTTTTTTACATGCACCACAATAGTTTGAGGCTGTTTAAACTTGTCAATGTTAACATTATAAACTGGTACATTTGTCTTTTTGAATGGGTGCGTGATGCTGGATGGTATAGCGCGTTGCATCACAATGCCCCGTTTTCTTTGACATGTTTAATCTTTGACGGTCTAAATGCAGGGAAACTTCTGTAACTGAAGCTGAATGTCTTCAGTAAAAAATCTTACATAATTCACGTTTAGGAAGGAAACTACTTACTCATATGTTGACATCCAGTTCTATTCCAGGGCTCTTTCTTGGAACTTGACTAATTAGTTGGTTTATTTATTGATTGATTGGTTGGATGACACAAAATCAGGATGACTTACTGCCAAATGTCAGTGACCTCGGAGGGTCCGATGCTTTTGTCTTCCAGCTCTACAATAGCAAAGCCGCCAATTGCGAAGAGGTTTCCTCCGGTGCTCACAAGATTCACAGAGCTGCGTTCTTGGGGGAAGTCTGTGAATGTGTCCCACCTGAGAGCAAATTATATTAATTAATTTAATGCATTGTATAGATTTTTACATGCAGAAATAGTAAAGAGATGAAAAAAAGATGGCTAAGCACAAGAATACAACATCTAGAATGGTAAATATTATCATTTCGTATGGCAAGCAAACCTGTAAACTACTCGCAGTGAGGAACAGTGCTTTATAGTCAACTAAAACTAGAACTATTCTTAATTGAAATGAAGCTGAAATAAAAATAAAATATAAATAGTAGTTGAAAAACTGAAATTAATTTTAAGTACTAACATGAAAACTAGAACTGAAATAAAAATAAATGAAAGCTAAGTAGAAACATATAAAAATGACAAAAACACATAACAAAATGACTAAAACTTAACCTAAAATGAAAATAAATAGTAGAATTTATTGAAAGGATAGCCCCTTGAGATGTAACATCTCATTTTCAAGGGGGTCCTAAAAACATAAGCAATTTACAACACAGACAACATAAAACAAAACAACATTAAAAAAAAAAAAAAAAAAAAAAAAAAAAAAGCTCAACCTGCTTCCCACACTCTTGTGGTGTGGACTTCCCACACCCGAAACAGTTTCAGTACAAAATCTCATCATCATACATCATCAGCATAGAGCCACGTAGTAACAGCAAAAAGATCCTCAAATGAAACTCAACAGAGAGAAAAATACAAGAAATCAAAATAAAATCAGAAACATAGACAAGTTATTTTAAGATAAGAGAAAAGACATAACCTAAAACGACTGAGAGAGGTAATAGATCTCAGAGAAACAGGAAGATTATTCCAGTCAAAAGGGGCTTTATACAGAAATGACCTACGTCCAACTACACTAACAGTTTTTGGAACAAAGAAAAAAGGATGTTGCGAATGTCTAAGAGAGTAGGGAGATCTATATGGAATCAGAAGTTCATTCAAATAAGAAGGACAAGCAAAATAAACACATTTAAAGATAAACAAAAACCAATGAAATACTATAAAAGTATATAAATAATACTAAAATAACAATAGTGTGGAATCATACTTGTTTGTTCCAAAATCGTAGGCTTCAGATAGAGCTATGAGTCCTCCTTCATTCACTCCGCCAGCTACAATGATTTTTCCTTTATGAACTACGGCACCAAACATTGCTCTGCCCGTCTTCATAGCAGCCAGTTCTCGCCATTCAGACTGCTTGTGGTTGTACACGAACATTTTATTGATAGCTTTGCTGTGAGAGAGACAAGAGAGATTTATTTACTTTCAGAAATTTTCATCAAAAGGGATTTACAGGGCACTGATTTGTGTTAGCTTAACTTTATTTCTGTCATGACAATGTTGATATGTTTGGTCTTGGCAGAATAGATCTGCTACACTGCAGATGCAAATGCTGACCAAGTATTTAAAGGTTAAACAGCGAGCTCATTGGCTACTGATACAGCAGGAACCAATCAGCTGTGCCCGACAGAGAATCATGTGATTGCTGGCACTGGCGGATTGAGTTACTCGAGAGTTTCATGACATAACTTGGTATTTACATTTGTAATACAAATTCTTGGTGATGTTGTGTAAAAATTAATTGGTGCACATTATTTGAAAGAAAAATATGTTTTGTAATCATTAGTAACTTCGCCTCAAACTGACTTTCTGACTTTTTTATTAATTATATACTTATAGGCCTACAATGTTACAGAAATAATTCTCCAGAAGGTTCTGCAGAGCGGTAGGTGCTACACACAGAGAAGCAGTACAGGTTTGGCAAATTTGCTTTACTTTTTACTCACACTAGTTCTTCAGGTGTTTAGTAATAATAATGTCTAAGCTGCTCAATGTCAATAAATGCTTTTTTTGGACTGAAGATGAAGATTTGATTTACATGAAGGAAGATGAACGCAAAATTGATTCCTCATGATAAGAGGGCTTTAAAGGCCAATTCACACTGCATTGACAGACCAACTACAGTACGTCACTTCTCAGACATTCTAAGACCGACAAATGCAGATTCAACATGTTCAATCGGCGAAAACGAGAGTTGACAGATTCTGACAAAACGGATCTGACAAAACCCAATGAAGTGTCTGTTGCCTTAAAGGCAGGGTAGGTAGAAATCCCCAAAAATACTTTTTTCCAAATTTGTTTAAACTGTCTTTATATATCAATGCATAATTAAAATGTAAGTAATCTGGAAAAGAAATTCTAAAAATCGAGTGACTGTAGTCCTCTCAGGACTGCAATAAACACAGCTCATTATTCCATTCGGGGCGAAAGAAAATATTGGCTGGGGTGACTGTCACTCTCCCTCGCTACCATGGATACCACCTCTGCTGATACAGGAGCAGCCCAAATGCGCGCGCCCGTTTGAAGAGGCACGGAAGCTAGTAATAACAATTATGGCAGAGTAAAAATTCTCAGTACCTGCATATAAAGGCAGCGAAGTCAAACAAGTTAAAAAAGGAAGACAGTATTTGAAAAGGCTATGAACAAAAAGTCTTTGGATAAATCAAGAAATCATACGAGAGTCAATATCGGCGACCTCAAGGGGCCGAAAAGTGACTGAAAAGTATTTCTGCTGGACAGGTAATCTTGCTGTTTTCATTTTGATGGTATTTTTCATGAAGCATGTATAGCACACGTAGCTACCTAATATAACGTTAGCTACCTAACGTTATGTAGCATAACTAACGTTACACTGGCTTAGCTATGACAGTGTAACTTTGGTGTCGACTGTTATAACATTAGTAGCTATGTTTCCATCCACACGTTTTTATCCGCATTAAGTGATATCGAATGAAAAATGCGTTATGGAAACAGTAAAATTCGATTGAATTGCATGAATATCGACTCGTTCGGAAATGAAATACGTTCGGTCTCATCGGATTTTATCTTGATCGATATACGGCTTATGCGATAAACGCGGATGGAAACGTTATTATGGTGCGATCCATTTTGCCTAGTAAAACTTTGTTCGCAAATGTTGGCTTGAATGTTGTGCAATTCGGTGAGAAAATGAATGGAAACACCTTAACATGTCTCAGATCAATTCGATATACCAATTTGATCGCAAAACAGCATGTGACGTCATTACGCACAGGTTTTTATCCGCTTTAAAGCAGCACTCAGTAAGAATTCAGTTTTTGTCAAACAGCGACCCCTAGAGTCGCTGTGGAGCACTTGTACTGTCGTGAATAGCACTCACGCAGAGATGGCTCGCACTCACGGCCGGATCCCCTCCCCCTGTACACGGGTACCTGTTCAGTAGGATGGAAGGGGTTTAACGAGTGGAAATAAGGTTTGGCCCTTTTAAGAGCTGCGCGCCCCCAACACCACATGTATCCACCTTATTCCTACGCCCCATGATGCTTTGCGTGAATTATGGGTGTAACTTCCGTTAAGCTGTAAACAATCAATGAAAGGCTAGCTCTATGAACGCAATACGTTAAAAAAGTGTCACAATGAGATGACATTAATCGACACCCTTCAACCATCGAACATTAAAATGAAATTTAAAAGTTTAAAAGAATCAACAGACCAAAAATAGCCCCAAAAGCGCGAGTCTTTGGTTAAATATCACTGTAGTAGGCAAATATATATCTGTATAACAAAAATGTTAATTAACTTCAGCATTACGTGACACTATATTAAAGTTATTACCGTCATTTTGACAGATTATAAATTGCGATTACCTGTGAAAACAAACCTGGAAAGAGACGTGAGGATTTGAGGAGAATAACAAGATTCTTCATGCATTCCAGTGAATTATTCATGGAATATCGTAAATTAAATTCGGGAGAACAGACCACAGATGTGCCGTATATGTTGTCCTTTATCATACTTTTACAGCGGATTGCAAAGGAAAAAGAAAACCATCATGAGGAAAAGAAAGCAGCGACTGAAAAGAGCTCTTGCCATAGATATTCTTGATATAACATCACGTTAAAATACTAAGTATAACGTTATTCTCTTGATGTCTGAAAATAAATCATGAAGGAAAATTGACAGCTCATCCAGTCAATCTGACGGATCAGCTTTATTTGTAGGGCAACCTTATGATTTGAAATGATTCGTTTCAACCTTTTTGAATGGAAGTTCCCCAAACCGGAAGTGCCACCCATAATTCAAAACGCAGTAAACTCGTCAGGAATAAGGTGGATACGGCGCCGGGTTATTTCTGTTTGATGCTCATTTTATCAGAATTTTATCAGATCTGTTTTTTTGCCGTAAAGCAATTCGTTTTTGGGGTTGCCGGCCCAAAGTTGCAAGGGTGGTTTTGCGGCTCACAGGCACCAGGGGGGTGCGAGACGACCACCATTCAACACGAAATCAGTAATATAAACATTACAATGACTCCAAAGCTGTTCGGTTAAGGTAAAAAAGTTACTTAGTTCACCTTTAAAGCCGTTGGATGGAAACACACTTTCACCAGCTTTATTCGCATGAGGTTTTTTTTACCGAACTTCAGATAATTCGATTGACAAGCTGATGGAAACATGGCTACTGTTAGTGAGCCAGGGTTGAGACGATAAATAATCAATAGGCCTATCTGCAGTTGAAAGCTGTTTTGTTTAATTTCGCCAAATCTAACTTTAGGTTAAAAAGTTTAGGGGATCTATTTTTATACCTAGCTTTACCCTCTGCCCAAACTTTGTTCCTATGTTCACCGTGAACTCTACCTGCTCCGTTTTTTCATGTTTGGTTTGTTGTTATATGCTCTACATATGTTTGCTACCTACCCTGCCTTTAAGTGTCACATTGTAGGCCTACAGAGGATTGTTGAGGAACTTTGATGGAGCACAGACAGCTGCGAACTACACCATATGCGTGAATGAGAGCACCAATGATCTCATTCACACACACACACACACACACACTTACTTGTCATCTGTCTTTCCTCCAATGCAGTACACCAGGTTGTTATGTGAGACAACTGCATGGCCGTGAATATGCAGAGGAAGTTTCTTGGTCTCGCTCCATTTCATCTTTCTGCAATGAAATGAAACATTGAAGACACACGCCTGAGCCAGTAGCCCACTCATGTGTGAAGAGCAGTTAAACAGACAAAATTATGGACATTTATGATGAATTCATACTCAGTGTCATAACACATGACTGAGTCGAGGGACTCGTTGGTCTGCAGGTCTTTGCCGGCGACGGCGAACAGCAGGTGTTCACATTCACCCAGACTGAACAGGCATCGGGGGCTGGGCATTGGTGGCATTGCCCTCCAATCAGCAGCGATACTGTCCAGCTGGATAGGACAAAATAGTTTTAAAATGACAAATAAATTCCATAACACTTCGGTTCACTATGGTTCAACTCATTAACATTAGATTAGACATCATGAACTAACAATTAACAATTACTTTTACAATAACGTAGGTTCGTGCTCATTTAAAAATATAGGCTAATATTGATTACATATGCATATTATTTAAGATATTTCATGTTTATATATTATCACTCAGCTCTTGAATAAAGTTAGGGTGATGTATAGCAAATCTCAACTTCAATCTCAAAATCTCAATTGCTTGTTGTAACAAAATGAAAATTGCTCAGCTCTAATTTGCTAAATGAGACTATATGGTATGAAGAGATCAAGATATTATAAACATTAACATCATGATTTACTGTAAAGGTGAAATAATGTGTATTGTGAAAAGTGTTATACAAATAAATTTGCCTTGACTTGATAGGTACATGCATAGGTAATTCATATTGGTTTACAACATTCATGTTATTTTTTTAAAACCTGAAATAATAAAAATGTATTAGTATATGTAGAATATAACGTAACCTAAATGCGTAAAAGTATTGATCATTGTTGGTTCATGATGTCCAGTGTTAACAAACTGAACCTTATTGTAAAGCGTTATCGCAAGCTAACTCTAAACTGTGGTCTTTAAAAAAAAAGAAAAATGCCAGAAAAGTATCTTGGAAATTGATTTAAGTTTGCAGATGAGAGTTAATTTAGTTTAAAGACTATTTCCATGCTGGTCCAGACTGGATAAATGCTGGTGGACCAGCATAAAGACTATGGAGGTAAAGCTAGTTTAAGAAACCTAGTCTGGTTACCATCACACCAACACCCAGTTTTCAAAGTTGATTTGTACCTGGTAGAAGTAGCACTGCAGTGGAGACTCTTTGCTTTCTTCATCAACGAACAGGCCCCCGATGACAAAGAGCTGGTTCTTCTTGGTGCAGAAACTCACATGGTTCTTCGGCACTTGCTCTGACATGGCAGCCAGAAAACACTCATTCTCGGCCACGTCGTACGCAACAACAGCCGTGTCATTGATCATGACGATTAGATCACGTCCGTACATCCCCAGCCTACGAGTATCATTCAAGTAACCCGGCAGCAGCTCCTCTTCTTCCTCTTCTCCGGCCTCTCCTTCCTTCTTCTCTTTGGGTTTCTTCTCGGGGAGTTTTCCTCCGAAGGCATCTTTGATGACTTGCAGCTTCTTCAAGACTTCAGGATCGGCCTTGATCACGTCATCGTTCTCCACCTTCTCCCGGAAGTACTTCTCCGGAAGCAAGCGGAAGCGGATGCAGTCGAAAACTTCTCCTAGACTCTTGGCGCGCTTGGCCCTGTCGCTGCGCACCCACTTCATCACAGACTCGAACACGACTTCTTCTTTCTCCACATTAAGCGTGTCTCCACCAATCAGGGCCAAAAGCTCATGAGGTGCCAGTTGAAGGAACTCCTCCTCGGCAGACACGGTTTCGAAGCGGTCAGCGATGAAATCGCGAGCCGCTATGGCGAGCCTGGGAACGCTGAGGACAAGGCCGAGCCGGAAAACGGCTAGACAATTGGACAGCGAAAGCTTCTGCTGAAGGTAGTTCACGCATACTGTAAACACTGAGGGAATCTGGAAACGGTTCGCCACTGCAAAAATCTCCTGAACGTTGTCGTCCGTCAAGTCGATCTCAGCCGAATACAGATACTGGATGACCATGTCCATGATGGTGGGATCGACGTCATCCAGAACCACTTCTTTGCCACTCTCCTTCTCCTTGCCGTCCTCGGAGAAGAAGAGCTCTCTGAAGTAGGGGCTGCAGGCGGCCATGATCAGGCGATGGCAGGGAAAGCTGCGGTCACCGATTTTTAAAGTGCAGTCCACAAACTTGTTCTCATTCAGAAGTTCCTTCAGTCCATCCTGCAATAAGGTGCTCTGGAACAGCCGCAGCTCCTCCTTTATGGCTTTGGGATCCATGTTGTTGTGTTTCAAGATGGGAAATGAAGGGCTAGAGAAGAAAGAAGTGGAGAAAGTGGCTGCAGGTCTGCTCGCCACACCGTCCGGGCTGGAAAAGGACAGAGAGCTGAAAAGATTCCCAGGGTGAAGGGGTTGTTATTTAATCCTGCCATTCTAAATATAACCCTCCCGCTCTTGTCCACCCCCACTGCCTCTGTCATCCCTCAATCCTGGTTGTGAAGAAGGGGATCCCAATGTGATGGACAGCCAAGACGCCAGCTGCCATGGCAGGACGGGCCACACATAAAGATCTGAGGAGACCTATGAGTCTGCAAGTTGTACCAATCCAATTCTATTCTTCTATAGTTTGTCTAGAAGATTCGGTGCAAGAGTCTTTGAGTTCAATTCCTCACATAAATGAAGGGTTCGCTTGCAGTGTTTAGAGACAGCTGCGACTACAACAGGTGATGAGCCATTTTCAGCTGCCTCAAACACTCGGTGCCTCGAGTCACCCAAACTTTATTACACATGCGTCAGATCCTGGGAGGAGAACAAATGCTTAGTGTAGTTAGTCATACTTGGAAAAAAAGTGCAAAACAGGACATCTTCGTACCTTATTTACCCCTACAAGTTTTATAGTAGTAACATAAAGGTACATATTACTACTCTAAGGTACTAATATGAACCTTTTAGGGGTAGACAAGCTACAAAGTTGTACTGCCCCAGAGACAAGCTGTTGTACCCCTAAAGGTACAAAGATGAATACTTCCTAGTTAATTGGGGTCAATACAAAGACAGTTCAAAATGATCAATTGAACTTCATTGGAACATGGGTGCCATTCAAAAGGATGTGTAAACTTGACAATCACAAATACACTGGACTCCATGTTTTTCCAAACCTAGCAAATGGAATTAAGATCTCAGGGCTCAGGGGAGAGCGGCAGTCAGACTAGAGACACTATTACTAAAATTAAAACAGACAGAAAGGTGTTGGGGGAAGGAGTCATGTGTAATTTAAGTCAAAGCATAAGGGGCAGATGTGTGAGACTGTTAAAGCATGAGGAGATATCAATAACAGAGATACATGACTAAGGGTGTATTCACACCGGCCTTGTTTGGTTCGATTGAATCGAACTCTAGTTCGTTTCCACCCTTGGTGCGGACCTTTTGGGCAGGTGTGAATACAGCAATCGAACTCGGGTGCGGACCAAACAACCGAACCGAGACCCAGCTGAAGAGGTGGTCTCGGTACGCTTCCAAACGAACTCTGGTACGGCTCGTTTACGGTGTGAACATGAACCGACCCAATTGCAAGAAAGCACTGCGCCTTTGAGTTATAAGGCTTCCGTAGTCGGAGTTGCGTTATGGGAAAGTGATCTGTTGTAGCCTACTACATTACATCTGTTGCGCGTCTTTCTGCGCGTCGTGTGTGTGCATCATTGGAATGGAATGAATGAATGAGTGTGTGCATAAGGACATTCACATACAGAGCGTTCTCTTTAGTCTAATCGCGCATAGATGCAAAAAAAAGCATTTGCAGTTCATATAATGTAACGATAGTTACAATACAAGGATGATGCTGCGTTCATTTACGTTAAGCCTTTTTTGCCCTTCTTGATTTCCCTACTTGAGAATCCTTGTCCAATGAATGGACGACCTTAGCACACGTGTGGTTTTGTTTACAAATTTTGGTTCACTTGCAAAAAGAGCAGTGTGAAAGCGAACCGTACCAAAAAAAAAAAATATTTATTTGGTCCGGACCAAAGCAAGTGAACTATCGGACTTTCCTGGTGTGAATACACCCTAATATACCAGCCTAATCTAATATTTTAAAGGTGCTATATGTATTTTTTAGCGGCCTCTATCGGTGATGTTTCAGATTGAAACCAATTTTTACAAGAGCGCGCGTGCTCGAACATGTTGATCCGTGTTTTCGTCCTGAGTCGATCCGATTCACGTTTGGCCTGACGAGCTTCAGCAGATACATTTTTGTTTAGTTTTGTATATTTATGTGGAGTTTGTGTTGAGTGTGTGTTGTGCTGGAGGCAGGTCGTGTTTGGGTGTTATCAGACTCATGTCGTTCGCTGCAGTACCATCGCATAGACTGTATATAAGAAGGAGAGAGGCTCGGGAGCGCGCGTGCACGTCACATCCGATGGCTTTCGCAGAAAATCCGACCCGGAGACTTCACATAGAAATAGGTATACTGGCCTTCAGAGGTAATAGCAAAACCAGACAAGTGGATCATTGTAATGTGTGATTACAACCCCTTCACACAGAGGCAATAAAAAAGGATTCATTTTAGAAGAAAAGTTACATATAGCACCTTTAAGACAGATAGACTTTAGCTATGGTAAGTTTTTTTTTGGATGCTGCTTTCTTAGAATTTTTGGGTTGATTATCTTGGTGCCCAACTATATTTAACCAAATTTTTCATGCATATACATTTTTGTGAAAAGATAACAAAGATAACAAAGAAAGAGGTTTTGCCAACATATTGGTGTAGTATGGGCACAGTAGTAAGAAGCTAGCTGGATTATGCTAAGACGCCAACCCTTTACTCCAATTAGTCACATGAACAAAAATGGCAGGTCAGGACTGCATCCCATGCAACTGCCATTGAGATGAATGTGAATGCTAACGGATAGACGTCTAAAGTATTATAGTCATCTTTGGACATCACAATACCACAATGTGGTTTCTTTCCAGAAGATGGCAGTGTCTAACCACAAGAGAACCACATGTTTCCTCATTATAAATCTATTATAATACAGAGTTCTGTAAAAAGGAGCACAAATCCTCCTTGAGCGGAAAATTAAATACAGCATCATTTAGTGAACATGGGATTACAGAACTTTTGAATTTGTTGACAGTGTAACAGCCAAGCCATTTATCCACGTACAAAATATTTTATTACAAAAAGTACATACAGTACGAGATAAAAAAAACTTTCACTGATACTGAAAACATTTCAACACAGTTCTCAAAATCAAGAACACATTTCATTTATTACGTAAATGCCAATTCAATTAATGTTGTTTAACTATAACAGTGTACAATATTGCAAATTCACAGTTCTGCTGGTTGTGATATGAAATGATACGCTTTCTCGATGAGCTACTGTTGCATAACAATGTCCCTTAATAAATGTTCTTTCCTACAACATGTTTATGCTTTGGGTTTTTCAGTGCAGGTCCGTCGTGAGGAATTACAGACAAAGGAAAATGTCTCCACAGTTGATATCAGCCTCCTAAATGCAAAGAAAATAGTGTGACTAAATGGCAGGAACTGGTGTCCTTTTTCATTTGCTGTAATATTTACTTATCAGGTGTGCATTTTACCTGCTCTCACGACCACACATGTCCTCTTGCACTCTTCTTCTGTGTCAAAGCGGTTCCGGTTCCCATCACAGCCTCCATACCAGAACTGTGCGCAGGCGTTGGCCTGCCGGTCGTAGTACCATCGGATGTTATAGTCCCGACAAGGGCCCTGATCCAGGAGCAGCTCACAACGGGGGTCCAGAGACACAAACTCTGGACATAGATGTAAAAACAATGTTTAGCAAGATTACATTTCAGATCCTGTCTGGTGGGCAATGTCTGAGAATATGTCACTTGCTTTTGTTATTGGGCGAATTCCAAACAATGTTTTTGTTCCCTTCACAAAGCTGGTGTTTTTTTCTATATGCATGTGTTTTCTTTAGTTGCTGCACGTTAACCTCTCTCTGCCACCATAAATGTGACTAAATGCATGGTCCAAAGAAGAGATGGCAATTTTTTTAGGTTTTAATTCCGATAGGATTTCGCCCTAAGTAAGTAAGTAAGTAATGAATGAGTGACTACAAAATCAGGAATTTGCCGTCTTGGGAAAAATATATCTTTGTATTTTTATGTACACCAAATTTCAAATGTACGGAAGCGTATTGCATTCACTTGAAAAAGAAAAATGTACTCTGCTTTTCTGAATTAATGAGTTAATTATCTCAGAATTACAAGATAATTTTTCATGGAAAAAAGTTTTTGCTCTGTTTTTCTGAATTAACGAGTTAATTATCTCAGAATTACAAGATAATTTTTCATGGAAAAAAGTTTTTGCTCTGTTTTTCTGATTTAACGAGTTAATTATCTCAGAATTACAAGATCATTTTTCATAGAAAATTTGTTTTGCTCTGTTTTTCTGAATTAACGAGTTAATTATCTCAGAATTACAAGATAATTTTTCATGGTAAAAAAGTTTTTGCTCTGTTTTTCTGAATTAACGAGTTAATTATCTCAGAATTACAAGATAATTTTTTATAGAAAATTTGTTTTGCTCTGTTTTTCTGAATTAACGAGTTAATTATCTCAGAATTACAAGATAATTTTTCATGGAAAAAAGTTTTTGCACTGTTTTTCTGAATTTCTGAGTTTTTGAGATAATCAAGTCATTAATTCAGAAAAACAGATAAAAAAAAAAAAATCCATGAAAAATTATCTTGTAATTCTGAGATAATTAACTCATTAATCCAGAAAAACAGAATAGATTATTTTCTTCAAGTGAATGCAATACACTTCCGTACAAATGTTTGGCATCTGTAATATTTTTTTGTGTGTGTGTGTGTAAACCGTGATACATTTTTTCAGGATTTCTTGATGAATAGAAGTTCAAAGAACAGCATTTATTTGAAATAGAAATATTTAGAAATATTATAAATGTCTTTACAGTTACTTTTGACCAATTTAATGCATCCTTGCTGAATAAAATTATTAACTGAAAAAAAGATATATATAAAAAATGTTACTGACTCCAAACTTATGTGTATTTGGTATTGTATTAGTGAGTGTGTCATGTGTTTACCTCTAGGTAACGGTGGTCGTGGCGCTGGTATATACAGCACTGAGGATGATGACGAGTTCACAGTTGTTGATGATGATGATGTCCCTGATGAAGGTCTGATATTTGTGGATGTCCCAGTAATTGTTGGAGTATCTCCTCTACCGCTGCTCTGCTCTGAAGTGTTTGGTGTCTCAGTTACACGCTCAGCCTCCTAAGAGAACACACACACACACACACAAAATTAGAGCACAAATATAAAAATCCATTCATTATCTTCAGTGTACTAACCTCATTAATGTCTGGACCAAATGTTAGAGCAAACGTTTCTCCCTTCCCGCGCTCTTGAGTAACAGTGTTCATCCCAGATTGTGATCCCTTGTTCTCTCTGTTGCCTTCATTTATGTTGGTGCCAGAATTATACCCGCCGTTCCCATTGATGCGGTTGCCATTAATTCCATATCCGTTTTCAAAACCATTAATGCGACTGAAGATGAGTGCTCCGTTCTCATCCTCACAGAGCTGATTGACTAGTTTGGACTCCAGAGCTGTGTGAGGGACAATTAAAAAGAGGGGGAAAATGGGAAATATATTATTTCATTTAAAATAATTTTCAGTCAGTAAATTTCATAAATAATTACAAAAATGGCAAGTAACACATTGAATTAAACATGAAATGTTAAAGTATAAAGAATTAAATAATATTTTCCTGTAAAACATACTCCAAAAATCTTTGTTATATTACAAATTATTATATATATATATATAGAAAATAGTATGCTAGAGGTGTCAGAAAAGTACACCTATCATTTTTTCCTATGCTTTTTTCCCCCATGTCAACAACCCAGTGTGCTAACAGTGTAAACATGCAGCAATTTTTAAATGTATGTGTTTAAATCTAAAAATTAATAATAATGATATATAATGTACCGGTAATGAAACACAACTATGAATGATTCTAGCATAATTCTGCACCACATGATCTCTCTATTGTCCCTGTTGGTAACACTTTATAATAACTGCATGCTATTAATCATTTGTTAAGCATGAGTAAACAGTTAGTTCATCATTTATAAAGCATTAATAGACATTAATAAGCAGTTTATAAATACAGCTATAAACACTTTTTTCTTGATTTATAAGCTAATCTATAATGCGTTTAATAATTGTATTTTCATAGTTTGTTAATGATCAATTAATAATTTCTAAATGAAGTATAGCATGAGTTGTCAGTCATTCATAAGATCACTTAGAAAGTGTAAGTAAAAGTAGTAAATACAGGTAGTTATAAAGCATTTAGTTGTGGTCAGTTAACTATTTTGTGAGCTAATCTAAAGTGAGGACTATTCATGCCTTGTAAAGCATTTATAAAGAAGATTTGAAGGCGCATCAATCTTCTAAACAGTAAAATGTAACAAACACAACACAGTGATACAGAACATAGAAATATTTAACAGCCTTTAAATCTCCTTTATAAATGCTTTACAAGGCATGAATAGTCCTCACTTTAGATGAGCTCACAAACATAGTTAACTGACCACTATTAAATGCTTTATAACTACCCGAATTAACCCTGAATTACAGCATAAATACATGTTAATAAAGCATTTATTAACACACTAAGTAACCATCACTATATGTCTGAATAATAAGATGTATGAATGTACATTTAAATAGTTTATTAATCAATTACTTACACGTTCTAAGTGATCTTATGAACCACTGAAAACTCTTAAGTAACTGGTTTATAAAAAATGCAATTATTCATTTAGAAATAATAAATTGATCATTAATAAAGGATGAAAATACAATTATTAAATAAATTATAGATATGCTTGTAAATCAAGAAGAAAGCATTTATAGCTGTATTTATAAACTGCTTATTAATGTCTATTAATGCTTTATGAATGATGAATTAACTGTTTACTCATGCTTAACTAATGATTATTAGCGTGTAGTTATTATAAAGTGTTACCTATGACGTTTTTACACACAATCATAAGTAAAAATAAAAAGAGATGTGAAAAAAAAAATCATGCACATATTGACGGCAGACTGCACACATCCATACGTACAGTATTCAAAGGGTTACCATCACCAGAGAAGTACTTTCATACAGTTGAAGTATGTGACCTGGCATTCAGCCTCAAGCTTGCTGTCTCTATTACCTGGCAGGGTGTTGAAGTCGTCTATGTAGTACATGTGCTCAGTGTCAGGGTCCGACGCAATGAGATTAAGCTCCTGGAGAAACTCTTCCTGTGTCGGATCACTAATGTTAACAATCCCCAGCGCGTACATCTCGATGTTGGCTGCGTGCGCCTCTCTAACAGCGATCTCCAGCTTCACAGGCTCACGTTTATCTGTCTGCCCGTCAGTGATGACAATGGCAACCTTCCTCACACCCGTCCTCGCGCTGTAAAACGCTTCGTGAGTTGCTTTGCGGATGGCAGAGCCGGTGTACGTGCCCTCGCCCATGTAGGGAACCCTGCGTATGGCTTGTTTAACATCTTGTTTGGTCATGTAGCGAGCGAGGTTGAACTCAAGCTGGACCTCAAGGCTGTAACAAACGAGGCCAACTCGAGTGGCATTACGTCCCACGGTGAGTCTGTCCACTAGTGCGGCCACAAAGTCCTTTATGATCTCAAAGTTTTCAGGCCCAACGCTCTCAGAGCTGTCAATCACAAACACCAGCTCCATAGGACGCTCTTTACATTTGACTCCACAGCCTGAAAGACATGTATATTTCATGAACTTAAAACCAGTGAGACTGGACTAAAATTAGGCTATATTATATACCATTTAAAAGTTTGGGGTCAGTAAAACGTTTTAAAGAAATTAATACTTTTATTGAGCAAGGATGCATTAACTTGATCAAATGCGACATTAAAGACATTTATAATGTTACAAAAGATTTAGATTTCAAATAAATGCTGTTCTTTTGAACTTTCTGTTTAGTAAGGAAACCTGAATAAGTTATCACAGTTTCAACAACAACATGTTCAACATTGATAATAATAAGAAATGTTTCTTGAGCAGCAAATCATCATATTATAATGATTTCTGAAGGATCATGTGACACTGAAGACTGGAGTAATGATGCTGAACATTCAGCTTTGATCACAGGAATAAATGACATTTTTCAATATATTCAAATCATTAGCTAAAACTAAAACTATTACAAACATTGAAATGAAATAAAGCTGAAATAAATATATAAATATTAGTTGAAAAACTTAAAGTAAAGTAAAATTAGACATTTTGGCAATAAACTGAAATAAGTTTACTCTGAAGCACTAACATTTTTAAATGCAAATAAATGAAAACTAAAACTAAATTAAAACTGAAATAAAAATAAATTTAACCTAATATTAATATTTAAAAAAAAAACGTATACAATGACAAAAGCACATTTGTATTTCCAGAAAACAAAATTAACAATAAAAAAAAAAAAAAAACTACAAGCTAATGTTGTGGCAAAACTTCTGTTAAACATCATCACTGCGTAAGAGACACTCAGAGTCAAATTAATAAAAAGAGAAGTATTTATTCTTGCAAGAATAGGTTCAGTCCCAAACACACAGGAGTTCAATCTGTGCGAGAGGAGTGACACCCAACAGGAAGACATGAGACAGTCTGTATACTCTTTTCAAGGTTCCTCCTCACCCGCTGTACCTTTCACCCACTCAGATAAGGTCCTTACTGCTGTTTAGTCTCTACTTAAAGACACAAACTGGTACTGAAATAAACTGGCCAAAACTGGCTGTCCCTAAGGTCAATTGTTCTGTCCCATATGTTCCTGAAACGTCACGCACAAGCACGTACACACATATATTTTACACATTGAATAGGTTCTCTCTCTTATGATATCTGTTAGGGATCAATGACTATTAAAATTTACACAACACTAATTCAAAATACTAATAAACTAAAATAAGACTGATTCAAATAGAAACATTGTAATAATGTTTCACAATATTTCAGGTTTTACTGTATTTTTCATCAAATAAATGCAGCCTTGGTGAGCAGAAGAATCTTTTTTTCAAAATCATCCAAAAAAAATCTTACCGACCTCAAACTTTTGACCGATACATAAAGCCTATTACGTTGACGATTAAGTGTAATGTGGGATGCAACATACCACAAATCTCCCTGATCATTCTGATGATGTCGTCCCTCTAAAAACAAACATCATATTTGAATGAGTGAAATATGCACAGTGTGTTTTGAATTTTGTAGTATGATGTGAAAGACATACCGTTAGCCCAGAGTCTCCTTTGATTCCTGGTCTACCCTAAAAAAGTGAGTTATAATTAATGACACTACTGAGATTTATTTTTATAAACATCATTTTGCCTCTCTTTTACTCAGCTGAAATAATAAATGATGACTATATGGCTCGGTTCCACGACTTACTTTGCAGTCTACTATATTTAGGCTGCATCCTAAATGAAACAGAAACTCATGCATACAGTGTAATGACCGATTTTAAAGCAACACCAAGTAACTTTTCCTCTGCGGTCGCCCTACAGGTTGGAAGTGGAATTGTCCATTACCGCTGTGGTAAATAATTTAGCCTAGCGCAGCCGACTGTCGCACACCAACGCATTCTCATCCCAAAGCGTAATATATTGACTCTTTTGCCAAAGCGTCTATATCCAACGCATATGGCACCCTTTAGCGTCAATATAACACGCTTCGGTTTTGGGTAGGTTTAGGTCTGGGGTAGTGTTAGGGTTAGACCACTAGGAGGCGCCATATATCTGCGTCTCATATGACGCTAAAGGGTGCCACGTGCGTGGGATATAGACGCTTTGGCAAAAGAGTCAGTATATTACGCTTTGGGATGAGAACGGGCTCCGCACACACACTCGCTGTTTATCCAGCGCCGGCTTTGGAATGAATGATGTCCACAGACGAGCTAGAGTGTGTTGCATGATTTCGTGAAAGTATGATGTATTGCGACATCAGAAACGAAGAAAAACTAAATAATGACTATTGTAACGCTTGACGTGAAGCAAGTCAAATTTGTAGTTTTCTTATGTCTCATTAGAACTACAGAAACGCAATCTTACACAGCGTGGTTATAGCAGATATAGGAGCGCAAAGCGAATGCAGAAGTGCCTTTCACCCTGTTACGACTTAATGAACCACTGGAACCATTTTGGAAACATTATTTTAAAGGGATAGTTCACTTTAAAATTAATTTTTGGTATGTTTTAGCTTACCTCAAGGGCATCCAAGATGTAGGTGTCTTTGTTTCCGCAGTAGTTTCAATTTTGATATTTTCAGGTCAAACCGTTCTTGTCTGTCAGTCATATAATGCAGGTCTATGGTCACCACCTCAAAGAGCATGCACAGAGAAGTCCAAATTAAACATGATTTAATGACTCGTAAATGTAAGTACACATTGATGGCCTAAGACACGAAATGAGCGGTTTGTGTGAGAAAACGAACAGTATTAATATCGTTTTTACCTCTTGTAAACACAGCCACGTCCAAGTGATCTGAGGGCGCCGGCGCTTCGGTCTGCGCAAGCGCTGGAAGTGATCTCTCTCGCGCGTGTACGTCACTCATACAATTGTTTTATTTTTTTTAATTGTTTTCTTTTCTGACGGTTTAAACATCCCGGATAAGCGCAAATTAGTACCATTTTAATTAGCAGTCTTACCTACAATCTCTGTTCTGTGTAAACAATGAGTGACGTACACGCGCGAGAGATCACTTCCAGCGCTTGCACAGACCGAAGCGCCCGCGCCCTCAGATCACTTGGACGTGGCTGTGTTTACAAGAGGTAAAAACGATATAAATACTGTTCGTTTTCTCACACAAACCGCTCGTTTCGTGTCTTAGGCCATCAATGTGTACTTACATTTACGAGTCATTAAATCATGTTTAATCTGGACTTCTCTGTGCATGCTCTTTGAGGCGGTGACCATAGACCTGCATTATATGACTGACAGACAAGAACGGTTTGACCTAAAAATATCAAAATTGAAACTTCTGCGGAAACAAAGACACCTACATCTTGGATGCCCTTGAGGTAAGCTAAAACATACCAAAAATTAATTTCAAAGTGAACCATCCCTTTAAGGTAAAAAAATCTTACTTAGTGTTGCTTAAAATTCTGTTAGCGTCGAGGTTAGTTTACTAACTGTTTGTCCAGGAACGCCAGAATCTCCCATGTCACCTTTAACTCCCTTCATCCCTCTCTCACCCTGAGCTCCACGATCCCCCTGAGAAACACGAATGGACCTCGCATTACAATATACGAATATTCAATCATGTTACATAGATTATATGACAAAACCTGAGACCTTTGACCCCGGCATTCCTTCTCCAAGAGGTCCCCTTGGCCCGGTTACACCCTGCGACCCCTGATCTCCCTGTTATAGAGTATATAAGATGTGCGCTTAGGTTTAGATATAGATATGTGTTCAACTCTTTATGAAGTGTGTATGCCAGTGTCTCACTTTTGGACCCTGTATGCCTTGTCCTGGTGGCCCAGTTGGCCCAGGAGGTCCTGGTCTTCCCATGTTGCCCTGAGAGAGAGTATTCAGCATAAAACAAAAGTTAAAACACATTCATGCAGAGATAAAAGCAGAACTCGGACATCTGGAATGACGTTTATGTTACTGGATTACATTATCTGGATTTGTTGGACATATGTAAAAGATTTGAAGCAGGTGCATGTGTGTATCTGGTTGTGAATATACGATCATGGATACGGTACTATGATAAATGTGGCGTTAAGATGATGTGGTAATCGATGAAACCTTTGAGGAATGGGATGTATTCCAAAGAAAGTTTTTATTCGTGTGCTTTGGCATATACAGTGTCTCCAAAAAGGTATTTAGATACTTAAGACACACTTAAAAGATGTCTGAATATTATTGCATCAGATAACAAAACAAAGTAAGTGGCATTTATTTTAAAGAAATTTAGATTTTTTATTTTTTTTGATGAGAAAAGCACCATTTACATTTGTTTGCAGATGGCACTTTAATATTTTGTACTATAAAATATAAATTATACACAGCTCAAATATTGGTGGTTGATAATATTGTTTTAATGTTTTTAATAAGTCTCTTCTGCTCACCAAGGCTGAATTTATTTGATCAAAAATACAGTAAAAACAGCATTTAAAAATAAAAACTATTATTGCAATTTAAAAGAAGTCTTTTCTATGTGAATATATATATATATATATATATATATATATATATATATATCCTGTGATCAAAGCTGAATTTTCAGCATCATTACTCCAGTCTTCAGTGTCACATGATCCTTCAGAAATCACTCTAAAAACATTTATAATTATCAATGTTGAAAACAGTTAATGCTTTATATTAACATTATTTCAGGATTTTGTTTTTTAATGTCTTTATTTTCACTTTTGATGCAATTTAATGTGTCCTTGCTTAATAAAGGCAATTATTTATTTAATAAAAAAATCTTACTGACCCAAACTTTTTAATGGTAGTGTAAATATTACATTAACATAGAATTTATATTTTATATTTTCACATTTTAAATTAATTTTACTCATTTAATTATAACGTCTGCATCTTAACCATCCAATTTAGAAATCTGATGGCACAATGGGAGAAGATCGAATGCAACAATGTGTTAAATCAAGACTAAGAAGGGCTGAGAGAGATTGACAAGGGCTAACACATCATCACTATCAGACTGTGCTTGATGACGTACAGGTGGTCCTTGCAGTCCTTCCCCTGGAGGTCCAGGTTGGCCCGGTAAACCTCTGAAGCCGACATCACCCTGAGACACGGTCACGATAAAATATCTGTGTTTACACACTATATGTCCATAATATTCATATATATGATCTGCTTTAGGGTGACACATAATAGCAAACCCACCTTTGGTCCTGGTATCCCGATGCCCTCTTGACCATGTTCTCCTGGAAGACCAGGAAGACCGGGAGGCCCCTGAAAAGGAAGCCAACAAACAAATGACACACACAACAACAACAAAATATAGCCTCACGCTGAATAATGAAGATTTCTATCTATGATGCCATGAACATGTCATTTTGTGGATGTTTTACGTACTGAGGGTCCAGGATAGCCGTCGCCTTTAGGGCCGCTGAGACCAAGAGGACCAGGGTCACCACGATCACCCTGAGAAACAAACGAATTTTGATCAAGAACTGACATCATTTTGTTTTACAATTTTAACAATTAAATGTACCTTTGGTCCAGGAAGTCCATATCCTGTCTCTCCTACTAACCCGGGTGGACCTGATGGGCCTGAGTCACCCTACAATGAGACATTATAATGTTATTTTAAAGATTTCTAATTTTTGTTTGGAGTCTCCTACAATAGATTCACATGCATCCAAGGTCAAAAACACTTTAATTTTCTCATAATATGCATTGCACATCACATCATTTCTCAAAGAGTCTAAAAACTGTCTGATCAATAAGTTAGACCTCGTTTGATGGGGTGGTGATGGCGCAGTGGATAAGACACATGTCTTTGGTGTGAGAGACCCGGGTTCGAATCCACTGCGAGACACCAATGTGTCCCTGAGCAAGACACTTAACCCCTAGTTGCTCCAGAGGTGTGTGACCTCTGACATATATAGCAATTAGGGGTGTAACGGTACACAAAAATCACGGTTCGGTATGTACCTCGGTTTTAAAGTCACGGTTCGGTACGTTTTCGATACAGCAAAAAGAAAGAAATGCCAGAGAAATTTCTTATTTGTTAAAAGAAAAAAATATTTTTAAATAACTGAGTTTTCCTACATCTTGAAACTTTCAGGTTTATAAATGGGGGTCATCTTTGAAGGATGAACAAATAATGTTTTGGTCATCACATTAAAAATAACATTTAAATATATATATATTTATTTATATATTATTTGAGTTTTGAAGAGCTGGAAAAAGATGTGTGAAGTACTTGAAAGCAGTTCACTATTCCAGCCAAACTGGTTACAGTTAGTGTTACTATATTAAATCCATGGTGAATGTTGCTGGTCTGTGGACGTAAAGTATTAGTTCATTCACGGCACAATGTTTCTCCTGGTGTCCACGTCAGCGCTGTTTGATCTAGAGATCTACGGTTAATAACGGAGAAATGTGAATGCTTCTCACTAGATCTCGCAGTGGTGTTATTACTTCAGTGGCGAATTCAAATGTTTTCTTTACTGGATCTCTTAGCGCTGTGTTGTAACAGTGTCGCTTGATCGAGATGGGCTCGCGCTGCACAGATGTTGCTGGTCAAACGATCCGTGAAGCACAATATAATGAGTAGCGCAGTTTCGTTCCGCTTTCATTACGTTTGCCATTTGATGTTGCGCAACGTTGTGGTGGTCGCGCCAGCGCAAATTTTGTCGGCAAGAAAAATGGTCCAAGGAATCGTTCGGTTTGTATGCGTACCGAACCGGAAGCCTCGAACCGAAACGGTTCAATACGAATACATGTACCGTTACACCCCTAATAGCAATTGTAAGTCGCTTTGGATAAAAGCGTCAGCTAAATGAATAAATGTAAATGTTTACACTGCAGGTCTTGATGCCCAATTCTGATTTGTTGCCTATATCCGATTTTTTTTACCGTCCGTTTACACGTTCTTTAAATTGTGACCCATATCCGAGTCATGTGTTTACACTTGACTGAAACATCGCGCATGTTTAAAGGGGTCTTCTTGCTCAGATGGACGAACGCGCAGCGAGATCTCAGGACAGGTGGGAACATACAACATGATCTCATAAAAAGTGAGTATCTATAGCACAAATTTTAATTTCTCATGCCATTTATACGCCCAAAATAGTTTTTGCTTGCAAATGATATGCACTGTAAACGTGCGTATTAAACGCCATAAAGTGCGTATCATGCACGCAAAAACTATTTTTGGCGTAAATGGCACTTGAAAAAAAATCGTGCAATAAACGCACTTTCATGAGATCGTGGCGGGCTTTAACGAGGAGCAGTGGGTCCGAAATTTTAGGATGAGCAAGCCAACCTTTGATATGTTGTGTCAACGTGTGTCCACATTCCTCTACTACGACGACACACTGTTTCATCGGGCCATCCGTCCATCCGCAGATGCGCGTCGGGGTTTCTCTCGTCATTAAACCGCGGAGACGCAGCCTAATGCCTCGGAAAATCCGATCTGCCTGTTTACATGACAGTCGCATTGGCACATATCCGATTTACATCTGATTTATTTCCACATATGAACGATGCCTGAAACCGATCTCGAAATATCCGAATGCATGCGTTTTTTTCCTGTTTACACTGTCATAGAACACATCCGATCTGTGTCGCATACGAGTAAAAAATCGGAATTGGGTCACATTTCACTCACAGTGTAAACGAGGCCTTTGTCTCTCTAAACCCCTCCTTTATGAGAGTCTGCACTGATTGGTTAGACAGCCCAATCTGCTATGATTGGTCGACCGCTTACAGCGCGTGTTGGAAACTAAATTAAACTAAACTAAAAAATTACCATATCTGAATTTCAGCTCCGGAGGCTTCCTCAGAGCTTGATACACAGTGATATGAACAGTAACAATGCCGTTGGTTTTTCCATATCAATTATCCTTCTGAAGTTCATGCAAAGTGGATTCGCAGCTGAAAGCATCATCTACAACTAAAGTTTTGAAGGTCAAAGTAGACATTATTTGCGGGCAGCCAATGAAAACCATAGGCTGGCATTATGCAAATTTTTTACATTGTTACGAAGGTTTGTAACAGGAAGTGAAACTGAAATTGATGACGACTCGTTTCAGCAGTTCAGAATCGATTCTTTCTTTTAGAAGACAATCGTCGTGCACTTTTATCTTTAAAACTTTGCAGACCTTTTACATTCACAAACAGCTCAATTACACACTACATGAAAGGTAAAATTCGAAAAAGCAGATATAATTGGGCACTTTAAAGTCCCCAAGATATCAAAAAGTTTTTTGGGGCTTTTAGTATGAAAATCTTGGCCGTACGGTTATCTATAAGCTAGTGAGCGCCAAAACAATCACAAAATTTGCATTTAGAAGGCACAAGCATTCAAAACTTACAGTCTCTCACTTCCGCCAATATTTTGATGACATCACTCTGTCTGCACTTCAGCTTCTGATCAGATTTTCTGTCCAATCAACAGCTCTCTAGAATCTGAAGCCCCGCCCCCCTACACTACAAATAGACGCTGAAGCTGCGGCTAAAATCGGACACTTGTTCACACAATTACTATTTTGAATGGAACATAATGCACTGTATAGGGCACATATGCACTATATAATGGCACATAAATGCACTATATATATATATATATATAAAATACCGAGCTGTGATTAAAACAAAACACTATGGGCTATTTTAAATAGCCAATAGGTGGTGGAGGAGGTGCTCGGTATGTCCCGACATACTGTGTATTTGATAGGTTTTCTGTATATGTGTGTGTGTGTGTATATATATATATATATATATATATATATATATATGTGGGGTCCAAAAGTCTGAAAGTAACTTTAAATGTAAGTTTTCTTTGTTTTATAGTGCAAATACTAGGGCTGTAACGATACACCAAACCCACGATTCGATTCGTATCACGATTTTTGACCCACGATTCGATTCGTATCGCGATTCTATCACGGGGGCGGGGCTTGAGGGGGCGGGGCTTGTGGTGAAAAAAAGAGATTTTGAGAGAAGAAAAAAAATACCGGTATTTTTATTAAATAACATTAGGAAAAACCTGTATAATCTAAACACCAAAGAACAATAATAACTACGCAAATTATTATACTATACTAGGCAGTGTAGGCTGCTGCTTTTGGGCTATGTTCTGTACTCCAACTAAATTGATTTCAGGATGGTGCCGTAGGATATGCATCTGCATGTTGGACGTGTTGCCGGTCAATTGAGGATTAATTTAATGCACTTTCTGAGAATTTATATTTCAAGTTTTGGCTGCAAATTTCACGTCCATAATGCTGAAATTGCCAAATTTTAAATCATTTATCCTCAACTAGTTTTGTGGTGTAGGTCTACGTATTTTATAATGTTAACTTCAAATAATACTAATAGTAATTTAAAGATGTGGTAGTTCTCATGGGCCTGAATTTCGTTTTGGAAAATTGGGGGGGGGGGGATCCCCCCTTAGATTTTCCAAACAAAATTATTACATTTATCTTGCCTAAATGTTTGCGCTCACGCTCATTGCATTTTTACAATGGGGTAATAGCCTATTGTTGTTAAGAATTTACACATCACAAGGAAGCTTGATTTAAATTGTTTAATTCAATTGAAAAAAGTAGCACAAATAAATAAAATAGAATAAAGATACAAATAAAGACAATTAAAGAGAAAAGTTTTTGAATAGGTCTAATAGTAACGTTATTCATATACAGACACTGAATAAAGTAATAAAATGGAAAATAACACCGGGTAGTATTTTAGTCCTGAATAAATTAAATACATAGGCTATTAATCCTGATTCCTTTAACTTAAAGCCATCTTTTGTTGTTTTGACAACAAAATTAATGACAGACACATATGACTGCCGTCACTTTAAGAGCTAGTGCACGGATCCTGTGTTCATTATACTGCATGCGTTTTATGCTTATTAAAGACAAAACCGACTATATTTAGAGTATAGCCTACTCACAAAGACCGAAATTGACAATTTTGCGTGTTAAAGCAATATAATCCGCGAAAAATAGTTACTAGCCAGCCAGCTGTTTTTGAGGCGGATTTTCTATGAATGTGTGCATAGAAAATAATCTCAGAGACCGCGCGAGCACTGATTAGTTTAAAATCGCTTGAATGTTTAAACTGGTAAGACTTAAAAAGACTTCAGTCACGATGCACTGCTGGCCCGATTGTGCAAGTGAATATTCCGTCATGTCCCGACCTTACAGTCTATGGTCCCGACTCCAAAACGCGAGTGTGTATGATCGCCGCAGCGCTTGATGCCTGCCTTGCACAAAACATTATGAGAAGAGATTGAAGACGCGCGGCACCGCTGAACACTCACGCTGTTTGTGAAATTGCGTCTGGAAGATAGTTGTTAAAAGAATGATTTGATTTTATTATCTGTGTGGATTACAATTGCGGGAATTTCCCGCATTATAAATGGGAGACCTGCGGGAATGATTAGAATTATGCGCAATACCCGCGCCGAAATTCGAGCCCTGGTTCTGGACAGGAAGGATAACTCTGGGAGTTGGAAGGGGTGTGATCGCGATTCTGCCTTCTCACATCGCGATACAGGATCGTGGACCTGAGCATCGCGATTTCGATTTTATATCGCGTATCGTTACAGCCCTAGCAAATACCCAAAAACTTTTTAAAAGCGTTTACTTTTGGTCCTGGTATTGCACGTCCCGGTAGTCCAGGTAAACCCAGTCGCCCAGGGGTGCCAGGCTCTCCCTACAGAGACATTAATAAAAAACAGAATGAAAATTATTTTAGGTATTTTTACCCTCAAACTCATTTTGTATGATATGATATACCAAAAGACAAAATATTCCAGATTCACTGATCTCACTCACCTTTGACCCTGAGGGTCCAGCTATTCCTGATGGCCCTGCTAACCCACGGACCCCCCGCTGACCCTGATCACCCTGCACAACATCACATTAACAAAACACTACATCAATAAGCATCAAGCTGGAGTTCACAGTAAAACACCATACTGAAACAAGAACACACAATCATTTTCATTTCATGGGGTCTTCAACCCTGTAAAGCCTACCACATTAAATAAAAGTTCATATTAAACAGTTTGTTGAACCTTTAGACAAAAAAAAAAAAAGTTTTTTTTTTGTTGTGTGTCATATTTGATACATCAAACTTTTATGGCTCATATAGCATGTGACCAAAAAAGTAAGATAAAATTATGATAATGATCTTTATAACAGTTTAGCAGACTACTTACCTAAAATACATATAAATACCAGATGTCATTCAATATTCCCAATAATATGTCCCGGTAAAATTATAATTTAAATGCTTAGTTTTATGATCAAAGCTCTGTAGTTTTAATTGTGGATGGCAAATCATATAATGCAATGCAATGATAAACAAATAAACAAATAATTAAAAGCCTGATAGATCATATTTGATAATCAAATTTCACCATGATGTTTCTAAAAAATGATGTATAGATAATCAATTAAACCAAAGTCCAGTCCAGTACGCTTTCATCTTGAAACATTACTAACAATATCAAAGATTTCACAGCAAAAAGAAAAGTGAACCACAACCTGAAGGTGGACATTTTCACAATAACCGGTCCACTAAAAGGCCTATTTATTTGCTAAAAAAGTATGAACTATCAATCAGACGCCAGAAAACATGTAGTAGATTTTGTGCAACACTAGGTTTTACAGCAAAGTTTTGATCATCCTGATAATTAAGAGGGCTTAGAAATGTGCGCATTAATTATGATACAGTAGGCTTTATAGGGTTAAGATGATTTTAGAAAGGTAAACATATTACACAATAATTGACAGCTACTGGGAAGAGGAAGGACCAATACTAAAGAGAGGAATGTTTATTCTAATCAATTTCTTTTCAATTATTATTTTTATTTAATTTTTTTGTGTGCGTGGGAGGGTTCTGGAAGGGTTTAAATTGAGGCAGTCTGTAATTTCTTATTTTTAATTGAATGTATCATTATGTGTTGTCTTGTTAAATACCAAAAAAAAAAAAAAAATTTTTTTAATTAATTTAAAAAAAGAAAGGTAAACATGTGAGGAAAGTGAAAGAGATACTTTTTCACCCTGGATGCCCACTCCTGCGGCTCCTTCAGGGCCCCTCGACCCAGAGGCTCCTGGTTCTCCCTGAAATACAAACAGAGATACAACAATGAGTGTCTGTTTCTGATGTGTTGATGCTGAGCAAGTAAATGTCTCCCTGACTCAGGTGAGACTGGTACCTTCTGTCCTGGAGCTCCATCTTCCCCAGGTAATCCTGGTAATCCTGAAAACCCTGGAGCTCCAGGTTCCCCCTACACATGGATATAGACAATACTTGAAAATCAGGATCATTAGGAGTTCAGCATACACATATATACACTGTAAAAGCCAACTACATTCTTTAAAGGGGTCATATAATGATACACAGACTTTTTCAAGTTGATTGTACTGAAATGTGTGTTGGCAGTGCCTGTACACAGCCATCATATGATGATAAAAACCCATCCAGTGTTTTTGTTTTAATCTCCTTATATGTTTTCCCCTGCCTCAAATCGAGCCGTTCGACCGTGTGACGTCACACGCTCGGAAGCCCCTCCCACGATTGTTGATTGACAGCAGCGTTTCAACACAGACCCGCCCTCGCTCGTGAGCCAGCTGTCAATCATAGTCGGCGCGGACCGGCGCGGTCATTGTTGATATGCTGGAGCACTGTCTATGAGCAGAATGGCGTCTAAGCGATTGTGGTGTTCTGTTCTTGGGTGTAATAACGAACACAGTCATTTTAATGTTCCTAAATCCGAACCGCTGAAGACGCAGTGGCTGAGTTTGTTTTCGAAGGGAATATTCCCCACGAGCAACGTCAATGCTCTCATGTTTGCGCGAATCATTTCTCAGCAGACTGCTTTATAAACGAGGGTCAGTATAAAGCTGGTTTTGCTAAGAAGCTGCTCCTGAATGAAGGATCGGTACCAGATATTCGTGTTCCTGCTGAACCTCTAGAAGAACTGAAGTGAGTGTAACGTTTTATTAAACTTTATATTAATATTAATCTTTGCAAATCGCTTGCACGCTTCACGATGAATGCGTCGGTTTACACTCAGGGTACATTATGGCATGTTTTCTATGTACGATGTTCTCAATATAATTCATAATCCCACGTTTATAATGAACAACGCGTTATGGTTATTGTGCTACAAACGGTGTATGCGCAGAATAGAGAGGCGGAGTCAGCAAAGCTCATTATCATTTAAAGTCATATACACTGAAACGGCGTGCTAAAAACAGAGCTGTTTTTGACCAGGTAAAATAAGTGTTTTCTTACAATACTAATGAGAATTTTTAATTAAAGTATATTACAAAGTTTTCATTTAGACCCTAAAGAATCATACTAGCTTGTACAAAAATGGCATTATTTGACCCCTTTAATCAATGTCTTCAATGTCTTTTTTTTTTTCTTTGGCCTTTAACACCAGAAGTTGATATTTTGTTTATTTTTACTTTTTTAAGGCTTGGCTGTTTTTTGTTTTTTTCATATGTGTTGTTTCTTAATTTGTTTTATATTGTAGTTTATGCTTTGTATGAGTTATGTATTGTGTTTTTGTACACTGTTTTTGTATATTCTTCTGTACAGCACTTTGGTCCACTTCAGTCGTTTTAAAGTGCTTTATAAATAAAGTTTGATTTGATTAATGTGCATATAAAAAAACAAATGTTTTCATGTTGATTGTAGATTTAATAGTAAAGTGAAGAAAACGTACTTTAGCTCCCGATTCTCCTGCTCCTCTCTCTCCTGGTGCGCCACTCTCACCTGGTAAACCTTGGTCACCCTTCAAGAGCACATTTGCAAACATACAGACGTTACCACATGTTATCAAATAACGTTTATCCAGGACCTAATACTGTTTGGCGACTGTGTTTATAGCATGATGGGAATAGCACTCTTGCCTTCGATCCCGGGTAGCCCTCACCCGATGGGCCTCTGCTTCCCGGGGGTCCACGTGGTCCTTCCACACCCTAAAACAATCAGCATGTGAAAAATGATCAATGCATTCTTAGCTATGGATATACAAAACGTTTTTATGCCATCATGCACAGATCATAAGTTTGTCAGCACCTTCTGTCCTTGGATGCCTTCTCCAGGAAGCCCAACTGGACCTTGAAGCCCAGGAGGACCAAAATCACCCTGAAGGGAATAAACATAAATATGGTCAGTGCCACGCATAAGTAAATTTATCACCTCATGTACAATCTAGTTATTAAAATGATTTGGAATGTGTAGTAGATACAACATTGATATTATTCATATGTCTTGGCCACAGGCTGAGAACTGACTGCACTGCATGCTGTGACATGTTTCTCCAAACATCCACAGAGAGGGCTTCAATAATGCAAATTGAGCAAATAAGAAGAGCTGGGCGGTATGACGGAATATATCGTGGCGACGGCATAAAATGTCTATCGTTAGAGATTTCGCTACATCGTGTATATCGTGGTGTATAAAAAAAGTATAGGAATAGCACAGCCCTATTGACACTTTAGTGATGAAACGCATGAATGGGACAATAAAGATCGGGATGTACTTGATGTTAAAAAGATGTTAGTAGTGAAAAAGAACTGACTGGCACACTGATAAAGTGCGCGCATAGAAAGATGCCTCTCTCAGAAAGCGATCACGAATTTGGGACGTCCTCGATGTTAAAAAGAGTGCAATATGCTGTGAAAAAGAACTGAACGAATTATGTGAAAATGCACATTATGTGGAGTATTCATGTAAACACAGCCGATTATATCTCAAGTGAAAGTAATCGGATGTGTATCAGTATATGGATCTGTGCAATCGGTCTTAAAGTGACAGCAGTCTAATATACCTGCTGCTCTGTGACATTAATGTTCAACAAACAAGAGAAAATCACTCACTGCTCTTGATTGAATCACTTTTGTAGCTTTAATAAGAATAAATTTATATTTAATTCATACGGTGAAGACTATGCAGTATTTTATTTTTACATTTGATTATTCATTTTCTGTACTATTTCTAACTGCATGTTAAATGCATCTATTGTACCTGAAAAACTTAATTTGTTTAATTTTTATTGTTTGTAAATTGCATTTAAATAACCAAAACAAAATAAAAATAACTATATTGTGATATACACTCACCTAAAGGATTATTAGGAACACCATACTAATACTGTGTTTGACCCCCTTTCGCCTTCAGAACTGCCTTAATTCTACGTGGCATTGATTCAACAAGGTGCTGAAAGCATTCTTTAGAAATGTTGGCCCATATTGATAGGATAGCATCTTGCAGTTGATGGAGATTTGTGGGATGCACATCCAGGGCACGAAGCTCTCGTTCCACCACATCCCAAAGATGCTCTATTGGGTTGAGATCTGGTGACTGTGGGGGCCATTTTAGTACAGTGAACTCATTGTCATGTTCAAGAAACCAATTTGAAATGATTCGAGCTTTGTGACATGGTGCATTATCCTGCTGGAAGTAGCCATCAGAGGATGGGGGCATGGTGGCCATAAAGGGATGGACATGGTCAGAAACAATGCTCAGGTAGGCCGTGGCATTTAAACGATGCCCAATTGGCACTAAGGGGCCTAAAGTGTGCCCAGAAAACATCCCCCACACCATTACACCACCACCACCAGCCTGCACAGTGGTAACAAGGCATGATGGATCCATGTTCTCATTCTGTTTACGCCAAATTCTGACTCTACCATCTGAACGTCTCAACAGAAATCGAGACTCATCAGACCAGGCAACATTTTTCCAGTCTTCAACTGTCCAATTTTGGTGAGCTCTTGCAAATTGTAGCCTCTTTTTCCTATTTGTAGTGGAGATGAGTGGTACCCGGTGGGGTCTTCTGCTGTTGTAGCCCATCCGCCTCAAGGTTGTGCGTGTTGTGGCTTCACAAATGCTTTGCTGCATACCTCGGTTGTAACGAGTGGTTATTTCAGTCAAAGTTGCTCTTCTATCAGCTTGAATCAGTCGGCCCATTCTCCTCTGACCTCTAGCATCAACAAGGCATTTTCGCCCACAGGACTGCCGCATACTCGATGTTTTCCCCTTTTCACACCATTCTTTGTAAACCCTAGAAATGGTTATGCGTGAAAATCCCAGTAACTGAGCAGATTGTGAAATACTCAGACCGGCCCGTCTGGCACCAACAACCATGCCACGCTCAAAATTGCTTAAATCACCTTTCTTTCCCATTCTGACATTCAGTTTGGAGTTCAGGAGATTGTCTTGACCAGGACCACACCCCTAAATGCATTGAAGCAACTGCCATGTGATTGGT
Source organism: Rhinichthys klamathensis goyatoka (assembly GCF_029890125.1). Classification (NCBI taxonomy): domain Eukaryota; kingdom Metazoa; phylum Chordata; class Actinopteri; order Cypriniformes; family Leuciscidae; genus Rhinichthys; species Rhinichthys klamathensis. The sequence goes on along the minus strand of NW_026606766.1, from coordinate 1,359,322 downwards.
TGATTAGATAATTGCATTAATGAGAAACTGAACAGGTGTTCCTAATAATCCTTTAGGTGAGTGTATATCATTATCGTAAAATTTCCCATATTATGAAATAAGATTTTGGTTATATCACCCACCCCTACAAATACATTAAAAAAACTTTTTAGAGCTAAGAATATTTCAAATGTGGATGAATACTGAGAAAGGAATCTGCATCAGTGTTTTCTGAAGAAAACTAAACTTCTAGCATCAGCAGCTTTAGGTTACAGTAAACCCATGCATGAGATATGAGTTGAGAGAGAAAGTGATTAAAGGAATAGTTCACGTAAAAATAAAAATGATGCCATCGATGTGTCATTGAAAACCCATCTATTTGTTTTACCTTGTCTCCTTTAATGCCAGGACCTATTGGTCCCCTGGGTCCTTTCGGCCCCTCCAGACCCCTCTCACCCTGTAAAAGACAAATGTTTAAACCATCAAATAATTATTATTTCTGAAATTTACCAGCAATTTCTGAGTTCAAATTGTCTATCAGCGTATCACTGTACGGTATCCGAGTAGTTGCTACGTGGTTGCTAAGATGTTCTGGTTGTTAATAATGGTTACACCACTAGTCAAAATCACTCATTCTGCCCTGTGCCAACACACTTCAACTGGAGCGATAACAAAGCCAAAGTCATGGGTTTGATTCCAAGGTAACACTCACTAAATGCACTGTAAGTCGCTTTGTATAAAAGTAGGGCTGCAACAACTAATCGATAAAATCGATAATAATCGATTATGAAAATCGTTGTCAACGAATGTCATTATCGATTAGTTGGTCTGCTTACGTCACGGGGAGCGTTTACTGGTGATTGGTTGAAACAGGCCAATCAGGATGCTCTCTGTCTTACACGCGCTTCATGAGGCACACACGCAAGGTCTCTCTCCCTCCGTTGCTCTGCCGCGCGCTCGCGCTACACGGTTTGGAGCACAGTCTCTTCTGTCTCGCATGCGCGCTCTTGCTTGCGCGCTCAAATCCCGGGAGTTTGAACTAATTTGCGACCATCAGGGAGCCGCTATCAATATGCGGGTGACTTCCAGAACTTCCGGGAGACTTGGGATGTCTGTATTTTGCGTCTCGAGCATCAAGTTGCACAATCAGTTCGCTCGCAACATAAGTGATGGATTAAAATAGTGCTACCGCAGAAATATTAAATTAAAACGTTTTTTACAAAGCGAAGCACTAAATATAAAGGCAGTTAATAACAGCAGCAGTAAATTACTGTTTTTTAGTCACTGTACTCAGTGATTTTCAGCGAATGTTTGTGCACTAATGCATCATTTTTCCTGTCTTTTTTAATCAAGCCTGTTAGCTTGCTGCGTACCTCCATAACTTTCTCTTTATATAGCATTTGTCTACTATTAAGTTTTAATTGTTTTTCAAACGCGATCTACTGCGGCTCTATGTTCACACGCTTGTTTTCAGTCTTTCTATATTTATTTTTTACAAATTATCCTTATAATTCAATTAATTTTATTAATAAAAATTAAATGAATTATATATTTGAGATGTTTTTAGTTTATATCTTCACATCTGAACAACATGTCTGTAAATTTGTTTTAACAAAAATTGTGTTAAAACAATATGTTGGATATCAATGTTTTTGTTTTTTTTGTTTTTTACATTAGTGGTTGTCAACTTGCCATCAGCAATTATCATTAAAAACAATGCAAATTTTGATATTTGTAAAACTCAATGTGTGGCTTTTGCACTTTTTAAAGTACACTTTTACACATAAATATCCTAATTTAGGGTTTTATGTAACACTTTATTTTACGGTGTCCTTGTTACATATGTTACATGTACTTACTCTAGTAATAACAGTAAATTGTGCATAATTACATGCAACTAACCCTCAACCTAATCCTACCCTATTCCTATAGTAAGTATATGTAGTTACTTAATATTACTCTGTACTTAAATATATAATTACACTGTAACAAGGACACCTTAAAATAAAGTGTAAACGGATTTTATTTAGTCATAATAAACAAAAAATCTAATTGAATTTTTTTATCCGATTAATCAATTAATCGAAAAAATAATCGTCCGATTAATCGATTATCAAAATAATCGTTAGTTGCAGCCCTATATAAAAGCATCTGCCAAATGCATGAATATACAGTATCTGACACACCCTGCATTTTTCACACGCAGAGTCAAACAACAGCAGGATTGATTATGTTCCATTATTTCATGCAAAAACTGATGAAAGGATGCTGGATCACTCAGGAATATAAAATGAAGTCAAGGTTCAGGCATTTCAAAGGTTCTCTGATATAAACCACGCACACAAGACACTGCTTGCATAAAAAAAAAAAAAAAAAGGCCTTGATATGACTCTGAATCGGAAAAATGATGAAAACACTTAAAATTGTGTGCAATGATGTGTGTACCTTTGGCCCCGGTAAACCCTCTCCTGTAGGGCCCTTCTCTCCAGGCAAACCCTGCGACCCCTGTGGCCCCTGTAGAGGTGAACATGATAGTAGAGTTTAATACTGTGTTCAGTGTCGATTGCGCCCCCTAGTGTGAGCATTAACAAATTGCACATCTTTACCGGTAGACCCGGCTCGCCGAGCCCAGGAGGCCCGGGAGGACCCATTCTGCCTTGGAACCCCACATCACCCTACAGATTGAGAAAACACACGTTATGACCACATTGGGGTCCAGATATCATAGGTTTTTATATATAATTCAGGCCAACCTTTGGTCCAGGAAGCCCAGTGCCAGTCTCGCCCTGTATTCCTGGTGGTCCAGGAAAGCCTCTCTCCCCCTGAAGAAGCAGAACCATTCAGAACAATTACAACAGATCCAATATAAGTGTAATCTGCGAACGCAATGCTCTCCGCTGAAAAGACCAGATTAGACCATGATTAATAGTTCAGAGCAATTTTGTCAAAAATATCGATAATGAAATATCTGAAACTGTTCCAATACTCCTTTTCTGTAGTATCGCTACGCTTAAGCCTTAAAGTGACAGCAGCCTATTATACCTGCTGTTGTCTGTCACGTTAATCAAAGAACAAAAGACAACGAGAAAACCACTTTTGTAACTTTAATTGAAAGCATTAATCTGTATTAAATTTTGACAATAAAAACTATCCCAGTGTTATTTTATATTTGATTACTCTTATTTCTGTAGTATTTCTTACCTGAATACCACTGTTAGACCCACCTGAAAAACTTAAAGCCATGTTTATTTCATTTGTATCTCTTTATTCTATTGCGTTTATTTGTGCTATCACTTGCAATTTGTTTATTTATTCTATTACTGACTGTTTACGTGTGTCTTTGTTTTTGTAAATTTAGATCAACGATTCAAATGAAGACTCACTTATCTATGTGTAAGCTATTGCAGCCAAATTACCCAAATCATTAAAAAACTTATGAGATAATGACAAATTATCTGTATGACGGCACACTGTATATGGAAGTTTTCCCTCTGGTATCGAAAATCAAATTTTTTCAAGGTATCGTATCAAAGCTGGAAGTTCCAGTATCATGACAACACTAGTTTAGAGCAAAATAATACTCGTTTTATGCTGGTAAGGGTTTCTGCAGGGCTTTCTTCTTCTTTTAGACCTGCACAAACTAAATTATTACCATATGTCTATACAGAACAACCCGATACAATCTCAGAATAAATGTATATCAGATTCTTTTACATAATTAAACCACCTGAGGCCGACATTTAACTGCAAACCAGTGTAACTGGTTCAGACACCTTCAACATTTCTCACATTATCACAGTTTATTCGCTATTGTTTAGAAAATGGTAATAAAATATGACAAGAACTCAGAGTTATCAAATCAATCTATATTTCACTGGTTTTGTCCATTCTCCTGTTAGACTGTCTCACAGATGAATTATGTTGAATATCTGTCAGCTGTTAAATTTAACTACACAATTAGATAATACCAATTTAGGTCAACCAATTACCAAGCAATGCTTAATTTTGTTCAGTCTCTGGTGTAAAAAGGTCGCTCACGTACATAAATGAAATATAGTGTCCTGCACCCACTAGTAAAAAAATATCAAAAATAATGTCTGAATAACTTCTGGTTTGACTGCATGTATTGAAATTGGTCTATCTACATACGAATTTTAAAAATATTACAATTATCGATATTGGATCTTGCAGATACGATATTATCATGTGTTTAAAGAAAGGCAATAAAAAATATTATCGTGCCGATATGATAAAATCTATTGAATTTGTTAATAGGTGCGTTTACGCCATGATGTTATTACCGTCAACACGAGATTCAAATTTATAAAAAGCATTCACATCCTCATAGAACTCGTAAAGACAAGTTAAACTAGGGTCTGACTTGTACCATGTGACCACTGTACCACATGACCACTGCAGATTGATGTTGGCATTGACTGTGTCGCCATAGAACAGCTTAGAGTTGAACGTCACATGTTGTATCTCGAAAATATGGTAATTACGACATGGCATGGACACAGCAAATGTTTTAGTCTTTCCTTCCTGTGACGGGGCGTCCCAGAGAAAAGTAACTAAGTAATAATTCTGCAACCAAAATACCAATAATAGCCCAAATAAAAAGATTTAAAATGCTGGACTTATAATATTAAACAAGCCCAAAATACACAGCTTGGTATCAATTATATCAAATCTGTTACAGCCAACAAGGGTTTGCATCTTGACCGTCCCTGATCACTTCTGCTACCCGTTATATTAGAAAAACAACGTAACCACAATATTTCTCATTATGTTTTTACAGCGACATGAGGGTGAAGAGGGGGATCATATTCAAATCCAAATGGCAAATAATCAACATGAAACAGATCCCTGGGAAGTGGATTCAGCCATACTTACTGAATATACAGTCAGTGTGCTTGTCATCAAGCCTGTGCTAATATGGGCACCAAAATAAACACGTGCTGCTTTAAACTTGACTTAACCTTAAGGGAATGTGTCTGCTTTGAATATCAGCATCTATTAAATGGAGAAATAACAATAACCATGACATTATAAAAATAATTTCATGACTGTTATATCAGGCACACACAGTCTGCCAGCATTTGTCACTGGGCAGATGCAATGGGAGTCTTTGAAGACACATGGCTCATGTCAGACACATTGAGCTAAAGACTGCAATTACTGTGTTCACACACATTAGGCAGAACACCTTAAGCTGTCAAAGACAGAAATACTGATCTGTGCTGCTACACACACATGCATTCTGCGTGTGCAAGTCCAGACATTAATCTGTTGCTCGGCTAAAACATGACAGCCATCAGTACACGGAAAAAAAGAACATTCCAGAAAAATAATTAAGCTCTGCGTTCTCCTATAGCACTCAGATGCATATCAGCACCACAGAGAACTAGAAGAGTTTTTTGAGAGTAAAAATTAAAAATATGTTTTAATGTCAATTTTTTCGTGTCAGCACCCTACAAGCTCATACACAGGATTTAAGTTATCATGCATGAACATAGCCTAGAAATCTAGATGCACCCTAGCGGCAGCAAAAATTATTTTGCAGCAAAGTGTGGTCTAGCAACTCTCCGTTGGCTTTTCGAGCTGGAAAAACCAAACTCTAGTCAGGCCAATCACATCGTGTATAGAGTTGGTGGGCGGGCTTAACAATGACGGCAGAGATGTGACGGTTCCGCATGATTTCCATGGGTGATTTCCCTGCTAACGTTACTTGAAAACAAAGAAGAAGATGCTGCTGGCGAACAGCGGTCTTTCGAATCGGATTTGGCCGCGACTCTGCAGGACTTGGAGTTAAAGGAGTAGTTCACTTTTAAAAAAACTTTTGCTGACAATTTACTCACCCCCATGTCATCCAAGATGTCCATGTCTTTCTTTCTTCAGTCGAAAAGAAATTAAGGTTTTTGATGAAAACATTCCAGGATTTTTCTCCATATAATGCACTTTGCTGGGCACCAAACGCTCCAAGGTCCAAAAGACAGTTTCAGTGCAAACTGCAAACTGTTCAAAGGGCTTTAAACGATTCCAGACGATGAATAATGGTCTTATCAAGCGAAACGATCGGTCATTTAAAAAAAAAAAAATAACAAAGTTTAAGTTTTATAAGCTCAAATGCTCGCCTTGCTCTGTTCTGTGATGCGCGTTCGTGACTCTCCTGTTCGAACTCGTTCATCAAAATGAACAAATCTTTTTTCGAGTCATTTGATTCATTTAACGACCGAAATGAACGAATTGACTCGGAAAAAGATTTGTTCATTTTGATGAACGAGTTCGAACAGGAGAGTCACGAACGCGCATCACAGAACAGAGCATTTGAGCTTATAAAACTTAAACTTTTTTTTTTTTTTTTGAAATGACCGATCGTTTCACTTGATAAGACCATTATTCATCGTCTGGAATCGTTTAAAGCCCTTTGAACAGTTTGCAGTTTGCACTGAAACTGTCTTTTGGACCTTGGACCGTTTGGTGCCCAGCAAAGTGCATTATATGGAGAAAAATCCTGGAATGTTTTCATCAAAAACCTTAATTTCTTTTCGACTGAAGAAAGAAAGACATGGACATCTTGGATGACATGGGGGTGAGTAAATTATCAGCAAAAGTTTTTTTAAAAGTCAACTACTCCTTTAAGAGAACGTCACTTAAGTCATTCTTAAAAAAGGAAGATGTGTTCGGAGTTTTGACGACCGGATACGGCAAAAGTGTAATGTATCAACTAGCTCCGCTGGTGGAAAAACGCACAGGACTCACTCAGCCACAGCTGTTGTAGGTCTGGCTTGCCAGGCTAGCATGAACATGGAAGAATGTTTATGGCATTAGGTTGTCCCAAACATTTCCTACTTTTCCACCTGCTATCTGGAAAGTGCTGCTTTACTGTATTTGAAAGCTGAGATTGTTGAATCCAACTCACCTTTTTGCCCGTTAGGCCCTCTGGTCCAATGTCTCCATTAGGTCCGGGCGAACCCTGCAGATTGAATACGGTAAAATACTACTGTAAGAGAGATGCTTGGTTTGCATTTTCACAAATGCAGTTTTAAAGACATACCTGCAGCCCTCGACTTCCTCTGATACCAACAGGACCGTCCGGACCCTTAAAAGAACCAGATTCAGTCAAAATGACATGTTATTGTGCATGAAGTGCAGTGTGGAGCTGAAGCGGCACTCACTCGGTCTCCTTTGACTCCTGGTGTTCCACACTCTCCTCGCTCTCCCTAAAAAATATGTTTCATGGTCAGTACCACTTTGTGTATACACACACAATACAATTTAAAGGTATGCCAAGTAACTTTCTGAACTTATAGAAAAATGTACTTAGTACTTTTGACAGACATCTTTAATATGATATACACTCAGATGAGATGAAGACGCAGTGGCCTTTATTCTACATAAATTGTCTAATACTACTTTGTTTTGCTTTTCAGACAGGTAAGGAAAATACGTTTTTTTGTCATTTAGTTAGATTTAACACATTTTACATTAGTTAGCAAACATGTTAATCCTAAGTGACTGACAAACGAGGCATTTTAAACAATTTCTCAAATTAAATTCCACATTTGTTTAAATCATATTGTATACAGTAACTGTATATTTATTTTTCTATATTAACAGAGAGTTAAAAGCACAAGATAAACAGAAAAATGATTTAGTGCACCATTAAGGATTGCAAATAATTGCAAACAATTGCAAATTTGTTTATATTTACATTTATGCATTTGGCTGACGTGACTTTTTGCATGTTGCATTTCAAGGTATGCGTTTTTTTTAATCAGTTCATGCATTCCTTGGATTTCTAACCTATGAAATGGCATTGCTAGCATACATTTGTTTTGTAATATCAGCTGATTTTCTTCTGTGATGCATCTTTTTACCTTTTCTCCTTTGTATCCGGGTTTCCCCTAATGATCAGTACAGAACACATGGTGAGAAAGAGCAATTACACAAGCAGATAATGTCAAATTAGAGCGAATTTAGGCCTTGTTCTAGCCAGGTTCACCTCTGTCCCGTCTCGTCCAGGAGATCCACTGAAACCGCCCTCTCCCTGCAGGACGTTCAACACATTTTAGATGTTAACATGGGTAAATAATTCACAAATATGAGAGTTGATTAAAGACAACTTTGACCTTTTGTCCTTTAGCTCCTGGACTTCCATCGTCTCCAGGACGACCCTTTTTACCCTGTGGTTCTCAGAGAAAGAGTGTTAACTTACATTAGATTTGCTTAAACCGCTAAGACTAGTCATATAAGTTAGTCATTCAATTGTTTTTTTTGAAGACTGTTCATTCATTTTTTTTTAGTCAGTTACATAAAAACGTAGATTGGTTTAATTTGATACCAGTCAGACTATTTCTTAAGACACAGAACCGGAAGACAATACAATGCTGAATAAAGTCCTAGTTTTTGTTATTTTTGGACCAAAATGTATTTTCGATGCTTCAACACACTCTAACTAACCCACTGATGTCACATGGACTACTTTGATGATGTCTTTATTTCCTTTCTGGACAAGGACAGTATACCGTACATACATTTACAATGGAGGGACAGAAAGCTCTCGGACTAAATCTAAAATATCTTAAACTGTGTTCTGAAGATGAACGGAGGTCTGACGGGCTTGGGACGACACGAGGGAGAGTCATTAATGACATCATTTTCATTTTTGGGTGAACTAACCCTTTAAATCACAATCACAATAATTACAGAATTGAAATATTTGGCTGAACCATTTATTTGATAATTTTTCATAGCAGTTAAAATTATTGTTTGTTCAGCCACTTTAATCAATCTGGTGGGTGTTTCTCCTCTTTATTAAAAATGTACAGAAACATAAAATCTCTGAGTTTAAATTAAATCCATGTGTTTAAACATCACGTAAGGGGCTGGAAAGGGTTAAAGAAAGTTTGGCACTTACAGCGGGTCCACTGGGTCCTCGATCTCCTTTCTCACAAGTGCATTTTGGGGAAAGAGGACACTGTTGGAACACACACACACACACACAGACAGCTTTAGTCACAATAATGTCACTAATAAGTGTCCTAAATGAATGTGGTGAGACAAACACTTACCACTTCATTAGCTACCCCAGTCTAGAAGGGAACAAAAGTGACAAAGGTGAATTTACAAGAAAAATACACAAGAATTATAAGACATTTTCAAGAATGTAATTAACACAAAAAGTGTTGCATTTATTGGTATCAGACATCTAACGTAAACTGAAAAGGTGGTGAATGTCTGCAGGCGGTCTCTGAGAAATGCTGTCATCAGCTAGTTAACTTCTTTATTTTTTTTATTAAACTTAAACATGTAATACAAGTCACTGTAAGCTGTCAAGGCAAGTTCTCGAATATTAGAAGCCCAGTTGCCAGGAGGATTTATTATTAGGGGTTTCTCCTGCCAGATTTGACTAGAGGGTGTGTATTTTGCATGATTGGTGCACATGTGTAAGAATAAAGCAACAAAAAAAATTATAATAAGAGAAACACATTTCCAGCAACATTCCTTGGCTAAAAGATCTTGTTTAAACTTTAAAGTCAGTGATGATAGACAGATGGCGCAATCTGGGAATCACAGGCAACCATGAGAACAAAGGAAATTTAACTTCTTGATTGCAAACAGCATGCACACACCGTTGACATAATGACACATTGGAAAGACGCATTTCCTATTTAACTTAAAGTGTGTTTGCGATGAGCGACATCACGCTTAGTTTGTCTCAGCCTCTGTGTTTACATCTGTTAATCAGCTGCTCGTTCAGAGAAGACGATTTGAATGCTCCTGGCCTTCGATTAAAGCACCTAATTGTGCTTTTCTTGTCTCTATGACAAGCACCTGGATCAACAGTCATTCCAGAGCATGAATATAGCGTGCAGAAGGCTGGGTTAGATATTCATACTGCATGCAGGATCATGCTGCTCATAGTACCCTAAAGCTCTGACCCGGCACAAAGTCAATGAGAAACAGATGTTCCTTTTGCAAAAACTGCAACCCGCTAACTGTTATTCTGCTCTGATACCATACCAGTAATACTGCCATCGTACCAGCTTAAGGTCAAGCAGATTCTTCAGATGTACACTGGTCAAGACTATTTACATTCAATACATGAGGAAAATTACTACATTGTTCCTAAAGACTACATCAGATCTACAGTCGAGAAGCTAAACGCATTGGGTCTCTTTCATGAAACACGAGCAGAACGAATTTTTGTGTGAATCGTGTGTAAAGTGGTTCTGGCGTAAATTTTCGGATTCATTAAAATGTTGGTATTTTCCAAATGTTAGTTGGTAGGAAAGAAATCTACACCTGCTCCCAGCCACGCGTAAATAGTGAGTTTAACATCCGAACGTTTTGCTCATTAATAACTAAGGCTGCATTTTAATTCCCCTTAATCGGGTACATATTTACACAGCATTTTGAAAAAATATTATATATAGTAATTACATACGTTTTTTCTTTTTACTTCTGGGACTGTTTGATTAACAGATGAAACTCCAGTAACTGCATCTGTAATACGCTGCCAAGCTTGCTTTTTTTTAGGACCTGATACGCCACTATGTAGCCTACACTTGAAAATAAAATGTGGTGTTTTGAATGAACTTCTGATAATAAAACTTCGATTTCTGCATCTGAGAAATTTTTCTTTTTCATTCGCTTTTGAGAAGACATGTTGAAATCCTTCGTTTGGTGTCATAATATGATGCCCATATATAGTTGTCAGTCGGATTTAATGGGCGGGATTTATGGTAATTGAGAATGAGCGTGCACGCGCGTCCCATTTACGACTGATTGGAATTCATTAACACACACACACACATTTGACTATCACATCTGACGTTTACGAAGTATTTGTGAATCAGGAGATGAGTTTTCGGTAAGGTCTCTTTACGCGCAAATCACTCTCATATTTACTCGTATATTTACGAATGTTTCATGAATGAGACCCATAGGTTAGATCCACAAAACTGATACAATTTATTAAAAAAGAGATTTAAAAAATGAATTCGTTATTTAAAACCAGAGTAAACTGGAGACTATTTTGGTCAGCTTACTCTCAGAATTTGGATTTATCACAGATATTGTTTCACAGATATCACACATTGAGCCAAAAAACAGCCATTCCTGCTGAAAAAAAACAAAACAGTTTAAGGTGGTCAAACTGGTCAAGACAGGTCTACATCAGTTTAGTCAAAGTAGTCAATCATCTCTGACCAGCATGATCAAGATCTCAACCTCAGCCCAATAAACTGGTTTTCTGGTTAATTAAAACCACCACAATCTACCAGCTTGGACCATATAAGACCCTGCAAAACCAAATCGTTCATCACTGTAAATGAAGTTTAGCTGGATGTTCCAGCAGGGACAGGAACATTTCATTCGAATCTGCGAATGTGGGTCTGCCTGCCATAAAGTAGAGGTTTTCTCAGATATGTAACTCTGTTGAAATGACCAAAGAAAACAGCATTCCAACTTGCGATGATAAAACATTATAATGGGGTGAGCGATATATTCCGGTAGACACGATTAACCGGTGGAAATTTTGGACTATCGTCTCTATTGCGGTTACGCTCACGTGACCTTGCCGTTCTGTGCCGTCTAGAAAACTTGTCTTTTGAATGCGATTTTAAAGGGTTAGTTCACCCAAAAATGTAAACTCTGTCAGTAATGACTCTCCCTCATGTTGTTCAACCCCGTAAGACTTTCGTTCATCTTCAGAACACAAAAGAAGATATTTTTTATTAAATCTGAGAGCTGGATCACTCCTCCATAGGCTTCTTAAGGGATCGAAACTGGCCGGCCCAAAAGTTATGAAAGACATCGTTAAAATAGTCCGAGCGACTACAGTGGCTCAACCTTAAGTTTATCAAGCGACGAGAATACTTTTTCTGCGCAAAAAAACAAACAAAAATAACGACTTTATTCAACTAATCGTTTCCTTCCCTGTGGGCCTCGAGTGAGTTCACGTAGTGAAACTACGCAAAGCTTCTGGGTTGTACGTCACACGCATCACACACACATGACCAGCGTCGGCCAATAGTGAGCCTGCGTGTGACGTGCAACCTAGAAGCTTTGCGCAATATCACTACGTGAAATATCACGGCCGTACAGAGAAGGAAATGATTACCGGTAGTTGAATAAAGTCGTTATTTTTGTTTGTTTTTTGCGCACAAAAAGTATTCTCGTCGCTTGATAAACTTAAGGTTGAGCCACTGTAGTCACTCGGACTATTTTAACGATGTCTTTCATAACTTTTGGGCCGGCCAGTTTCGATCCCTTAAGAAGCCTATGGAGGAGGGATCCAGCTCTCAGATTTAATTAGAAATATCTTAATTTGTGTTCCGAAGATGAACGAAAGTCTTACGGGGTTGAACAACATGAGGGAGAGTCATTACTGACAGAGTTTACATTTTTGGGTGAACTATCCCTTTAAGTCTTGCGGTCTTTAAAACCGTTTAAGTGCAAAAAGCAGCAAAAGACGACTCATTTTGGTATATGCGTGCGCTGTCTTTTTTATTTATAGTGCTATATTTCTATTTCATTTGTGTCTTTGTTCTATTGTAGTTTTTTTTGTCTTGTCTATTGCTTTTAATTATTGTATTTGTTCCTATTTTATCACTGACTGTTTACTTCAGTGAGCTTGAGTATTTTAGTATTAGTATTTAGTAGCTAGTATTTAGTTTTTTATGTGATTGAAATTGGTGATCAATTAAATTTTTATATCATAAAAACTTTATTTAAAGCAAAAATAACTGTATCATGGTATATATTGTTATCATGGAATAAAATGATTCATATCGTGATATAACATTTTGGTCATATCGGGTCATATCGGCTTTTTACTGTAGCATTCGCCGTCGAACAAGCCTTTCAGCCTGAGCGAGCTTCTCTTCAGCAGACTTCGCCTGCACGTCGATTTCTCCTGACGCCGTCTCACCTGTGGCTATCCGGCGACATTTATATCCTTTGTTCTATATTGCTAACATTCTTTTCAGCATGCCTTGTCCATCCTGCGCCACGTGCGGAGGCCGTCTGCACGAGGCATACCAGCACACGAGCTGCATTTCCTGCCTGGGGATCGACCACGCAGAGAATGCTCTCTCTGCCGGCGGATGTGAGGCCTGCGACAGCATGCCTATCTCCGTGCTGCGCAATCGGCTAGCTCTCTCCCGGGACGGCGAGGCCGCTTCATCCACGCTTTCCATTCCAAGGAAGAAGAAGCGTCGCAGCCAACGGCAACCGGAGGGTATGGAGATTTGTGAACGCACGCCGGCCGCGTCCCCGCGTGCTTCACTTTCTCCGACTCAAACGCCATCACCGGTCCTGTTCGCAGGAGACCAGCGCCCCCCCTCACACGTGGCGGGCCTCGTCTCCTTCGGCGGATCTCTCGAGCGCGACGACAGCTTATCCATCGCCGCTTCTGAGGACGAGTGGCCGGGCTCTCTCGACCCCGTCACCGCTTCTCAATCGGTGGCCAGTGGATTAGCGACCAGGACGAACTCCGACGCCGAGATGCTTCGAATCCTGACGAAGGCCGTCGCGGACCTCGACCTCGAGTGGGCCTCGCCCGAGGAGCCGCCACGTAGTCGGCTGGATGGATGGTTTCTGGAGGGGCGCCAGCAGGCCCCGCATCACAAACCGGCGCCATTTTTCCCCGAGGTCCACGAGGAGCTAACCAAGGCCTGGCGCGCTCCATACTCAGCACGTGTGGGATCCGCAGTTTCCGCGACGCTCTCCTCCGTGGATGGCGCAGCGGAAAAGGGTTATGAGTCTTTGCCGCCCCTCGAAGAGGCCGTGGCAGCTCATCTTTGCCTGAGCTCTGCAGCTAGCTGGCGAGCTAGAGCCGCTCATCCCAACAAACCCTGCCGTAACACCTCGGCCCTCGCTCGACGCGCGTACGCCGCTTCCGTCCAGGCTGCATCGGCCCTGCACACGATGGCCGTGTTGCAGGTCTACCAGGCCAAACTCCTTCGGTCCATGGACGAGGCTGGCCCGGACCCGGAGACTTTTCGGGACCTGAGGAGTGCTACGGACTTAGCGCTGCGTGCTACTAAGTCTACAGCACAAGCCATCGGCAGAAAAATGGCTAGTTTGGTCGTGCTCGAGCGCCATCTGTGGCTTAACCTCACCGAGATCAAGGAGGCCGACAAGACGAGGTTTCTCGACGCTCCGGTGTCCAGCTCCGGTCTCTTCGGCCCGGCGGTGAATGGATTCTCGGAGAGGTACACGGAGGCACAGAAAGCGTCCCAGGCCATGCGACACTTCTTGCCGAAACGTTCGGGCTCCGCGTCCAGCAAGCCCAAACCTCCGCCTTCGCCTCATCCAGCCAAGCCGGCGAAACAGGCCTCTCAGCCCCGCCCTGCGGCTGATAGCCAGCGCCAGTCAAGGCCCGCGAAGCGCTACCCGCTCCCCAGGCGTCAAGGCCCTCGACCCAGCGCCGTGGCCGACCAGGCGCGTCCGAAGTCGTCCTAGCACGGAGGGGAAAGAGAGAGGGCTCGTGTCTCGCGCTAGCCGGACCACCCTCGAAGAAACCAGCAAAACTTCCCACAGCTCCCTGTTCAGTTCAGGCGGCTGGGGATTTTATTATTGTAAACAGGCCCGCAGCAGTGGGCCTGTTTACCGCAAACAAACCGCTTGTTCTCCGCAAACAAATGCCGTTTTCACGGCGACCCAAATAAAGCACAAAAAGAGCATGTTTCACAATCACAACACACGGGTTCACGGTCCCCCTTCACTAGGCGGCCCCCGCCCTGTTGTAACACTGACTTCCCCCCGGGCAAAAGCCTATATAGTCAGTCAAACACTCAGTATGTGCACAAATCACATTATAAGGGTATCAGGTCCCCCTATGTTAGGCGGCCCCCCCCATTCAGTGTGTCACGCCCTAGCCACACAAGTGATGGCCTGGCAAGCCATCCCTGGTGTGTCGAGTTGGGTCATAAACACTATAAAGCGAGGCTACTCGCTCCAATTCGCTCACAGACCCCCGAAATTCCAGGCGGTTATCAAGACATCGGTGAGAAGCGGCGTGAATCACGTGCTTCGCACCGAAGTTCAGGAATTATTAGCAAAAGGAGCGATAGAGTCAGTCCCTCCCGCGCTAATGTATTCCATGGGGATAGTTTCCAGGAGGAAAGTGGTTTTTACAGACGCATCCAACATGGGTTGGGGAGCGCTGCACGAGGGCAAGCCTGCCTCCGGCCTCTGGTCGAGCACGGAGCAGAGCTTACATATCAACTGTCTGGAAATGAAAGCAGTTGGTTTGGCCCTGAAAGCTTTTCTGTCAAACCTCAGGGGTCACCAAGTCTTGATCCGTACAGACAACATGTCTGTGGTGGCCTACATAAATCGCCAGGGTGGCATCAGGTCAGGCAACCTGTATGCAATGGCGAGGGACCTCCTCATGTGGGCACAAGCCAATCTGAGCTCTCTGAGAGCAGCGCATGTCCCGGGCGTCCAGAACGTGGGCGCGGATATGCTCTCAAGGGGCAACACTCCCCTTGGCGAGTGGTCCCTGAACCCTCAGACGGTCAGACTAATATGGGAGAGGTTCGGCGAGGCCGAAGTCGACCTTTTCGCCTCGAGAGCCAACACCCACTGCAGGGTGTTCTTCTCGAAAAACAGGGATGCGCTGGCTCATCTCTGGCCCAGCCGCCCCCTTTACGCGTTTCCCCCCCGTCTCGATGTTTCCACAGGTTATCAAGCGGGTCAGGGAGAGCGGATGCCCAGTCCTTCTGGTGGCTCCTCTCTGGAAATCCAGACCATGGTTTCCGGAACTGGTTCAGTTGTCAGACACGACCCCCTGGCCTGTTCCGATGAGGAAGGATCTCCTCACACAGGCCAACGGAACGATCTGGCATCCCCGACCCGATTTATGGGCCCTCCATGTGTGGCCACTAAACGGGTATCCGGGGACCTGCCTGACAGGGTCTTAAGCACTATCTCTGAAGCAAGGGCCCCGTCTACTCGGCGCCTTTATGCTTTAAAGTGGTCGGGTTTTTCCAGCTGGTGCTCGAGAAATCGTATTGACCCAGAGTCATGTGAGGTTTCGGTGGTGCCCGCCTTCCTACAGGAGCTACTGGACGCGGGCCGCACCCCGTCCACGCTCAAAGTGTATGTGGCAGCCATCGCAGCGCACCATGCTCTGGTGGCTGGCCAATCACTAGGAAGGAATGACCTGGTGGTAAAGTTTCTGAAGGGTGCTAGGAGGATTAACCCCTCCAGGCCCCCTTCGGTGCCGCCTTGGGACCTCTCCACGGTCCTTAGGGCCCTGAGGGGACCACCTTTTGAGCCGCTCCAGTCGGTTGATCTAAAACCACTTTCGCTAAAGACTGCTCTCCTGTTGGCATTGGCATCTATCAAGCGAGTGGGAGATCTGCAGGCCCTCTCAGTGAGTCCTGCATGTTTGGAGTTTGGATTGGATGACTCCAGAGTTATTCTCAAACCCATGCATGGTTATGTGCCCAAGGTGCTCTCAACGCCGTTTAGAGCACAAGTTATTACGCTATTAGCCCTTCCCCCTTCTGCTGAGGATGGGGAGGTTAATCTTCTCTGCCCTGTCAGGGCGTTGAGAATCTATTTGGAGCGTTCTGCGTCTTTTAGACAATCAGAACAGCTGTTTGTCTGCTTCGGGGGCCGATCTAAGGGGGATCCAGTCACTAAGCAAAGACTGTCTAGATGGATAGTGGATGCCATCTCTTTGGCCTACACCGCAGTGGGTCAGGTTTGCCCCATAGGTGTCAAGGCCCATTCGACCAGAGGTATGGCCTCGTCGTGGGCTTGGTCTTCTGGTTTTCCCATTCAAGATATTTGTGATGCGGCCGGCTGGTCCTCGCCTTCCACATTTATGAAGTTCTATAATATGGAGGTACCTTCCCTGCAGGCGAAGGTGCTTTCGGTATGATTGAGACCTGACAGTGGCTGGTCTTGTCTACAAAAATTACTGTGCATAATCACATACATATTTATATAAACCCGCTTCGGCCGGTAATAAGTTATACTAATAATCCCGACGGTGTCTGGTTTTGTTAGTATATTCTGTTAGTGGTTACTGACTTTATATATATATATATATATATTATTCAGACTCGACTGTGTCTGGTCTGTTATATATACATGTATATGCATATGTTATTGGGTTCTGGCTAGTTCTGTTAGCTCAGGGGTCCTGAGTGGCAGGGCAACCAGTTACTCAGGGTGCGGCGTTTTGCATGGTGTCCCCACTGCGTATAGCTACGCAATACGAAGTGACCGTTCGAAAGGGAACTACTCGGTTACTATCGTAACCTCAGTTTCCTGAGATAGGGAACGAGTATTGCGTTGCCGGCCGCACTATGGTAACTGGTGAAGTTGTCGCTTCAGTCGTATAAACCTGCTATAATGGCGAATTCGGGGGTCTATATAGGCGGGGCCACGCCCCCTCGACGGGCTCTGACGTTGGGCTAGCTTATTGGTCGTGCGTCAGATTCGCCCGCGCCATTGGATGTGCAGTTGCTGCAGCACAGCCTATGAGCGGGTCAGACGCTCAGTGTGCTAGCTGTGCAGCTGCAAATGCGTTTTACATATAGGCTTCAGTAAATCGAGGAAAAGGAGTTTCCCCACTGCGTATAGGTACGCAATACTCGTTCCCTATCTCAGGGAACTGAGGTTACGATAGTAACCGAGTAGTTTTCACACCTGAAAGTCCGCACCAAGGTCCGAACCAAAGTTCACGTTTTGATACATTTTATACTTTCAGAAAGTTTTGGTTTGGTTTCACACTGCAATTATGCGAGCGCACTAAAGAACTTTACGTGACTTGCGTCCTGTCGTCATCATCTATGTGGGCTGCATCTTGACATTGATTGGTTTGTAAATGAACGTGTATGGAAGTAAAATAATGTCAAATGTTTTTGAAACAAAAAGCAAGTTGAATTGCACCAATTGAAAAAAAATATGCATTGCGTTAACCATGCTTGCATTTTAATCCATTGTATTTTTAAGGCTTGCATTTTTATGGGCTGAAATTCAACATGGTTGAATATTTAAGCTGTGAATATTTAAATTAAAAACATTTCAAACACATTTTCATTATTAAAAATTCAATAATCCATATTCACCTTTCATATTTCACTTCCAAAATTTTCAAACTGTTTAAAAATACAACCTATAATATTCAACAGGCAATTTTCGGTCCATTTTATTTCGCCTTGAAAATTCGCTTCCACAAATTCCACAAAAAGGTTGATTAAGTACGGAGCCCGGGAGTCACCTGTTGGAAAAAAACAACAATAACCCGTGGCGACGGTTTTGCAATCCGTCCGCTCAAAAAAAAAATATATATATATGCTCGGTTAGATGCGTTTTTACTACTTTTTGTATTTTGTATAATTATATCTATAGGTAGGCTAATGAAGATATATTATCTGAGTAGCCTACAGTTTACAAACCCGTGGGAACGGATTGCGAAAGCGTGGGCACGGTTTATGAATTTGTGGGTACAGATTGCAAAAACTGAAGGCACGGTTTACAAATCTGAGAGCACGGATTAGAAACTCGTGGGTACGGTTTGTTAAACCGAGGGAACAGTTTGAGAATTCTTGAGTAGCCCACGGTTTATAAACTGAGCGGACGGATTGCAAAACCGTCGCCACGGGTTATTGTTGTTTTTTTCCAACAGGTGACTCCCGGGCTCCGTACTTAATCAACCTTTTCCACACACATATAAATTATAACTCGTACCGCTCTGTCCATTTCAGCAATTGACGTTTTGTGAAGGCCTCTAGTCTCTAGCTGTTGCTTTGGTGCTTGTCAACACGCGCTTGCACCCCCTGCTGGTGAAGCCGACCAACAGCAGCTGGAGAATATGCTCGGCAATCTACTGCTTTTCCTGCAGTTCCTGGATGTCAACGTAGTATTTTCTGTTGATTTTGAACCACTGAATTTGTGGAAGCGAATTTTCAAGGCGAAATAAAATGGACCGAAAATTGCCTGTTGAATATTATAGGTTGTATTTTTAAACAGTTTGAAAATTTTGGAAGTGAAATATGAAAGGTGAATATGGATTATTGAATTTTTAATAATGAAAATGTGTTTGAAATGTTTTTAATTTAAATATTCACAGCTTAAATATTCAACCATGTTGAATTTCAGCCCATAAAAATGCAAGCCTTAAAAATACAATGGATTAAAATGCAAGCATGGTTAACGCAATGCATATTTTTTTTCAATTGGTGCAATTCAACTTGCTTTTTGTTTCAAAAACATTTGACATTATTTTACTTCCATAAACGTGCGTCTGACGTCAGCGTGTCGTCAATTCGGCGGGTAACTTTGACAACATGAATGAACAGACGCATATCGTCGCAACTATATTGTTATTTTTATGGCATAATTACCCGCAGCACCAACTATACACAAGGCTAGTTCAAATTCGCCAAATGAACGTCCTCATCGTGCGAACATTTTATCGTCGCCGGCAGGAAAGGAGGAGAAGACTGCAAGTTGACTTCTTATTATGTCATCAGACCATACTTCAATTAAAAACCTCGTCTCCTCCTCTTCTTTTCCTGCCACCTTCAGTTTTTTTGGCTATGCGGGAACCACCGGGACTTCCTGTAAAAGGTCTGAAAGTCCGAACCATACAAAAATGCTTTCACACTAGAACCTTTGCTCAGTTTGATCCGGACCGAGACTACCTCTTTTCGTCGGACCAAATTTCATCTGTTTGGTCCGGACCGTGGTCCGGGGTAGTTTCACACCTGTAATTTTGATTCGGACCAAACTGAAAAGTCTGAAAGTCCGGACCAAACAAGGTAGGTGTGAAAGGGCCCTTAGACAAGGCAGCCTAACAGTCCTAACTAGTTATAGTCAACATCTACCAGGGGTGCATTTCCCAAAAGCATTGTTATCTAACTATGGTCGCAAGTTCCATTGATCTCTGTTGGTAGCAATGACCATAGTTGAACTTGTGACCATAGTTGCTTTTGGGAAAAGTATCTCAGTTTGTCCAGTCTGGAAGGAACATTTAAAACCATCAAATGCTGCTTCTGGCTGAATTTTCCAGGAGCTATAATGTGATGTCATGGGCTTGTTGTCTCTTCTGTGATCTGCTGTTTTCTATTATCAGAAAAGCACAGGGGAACCTCTAGCAGGAGACAGCAGCGCTGGCTAACATATTCCGTCGTAAAAGCTTCCTGACCATGTGCAGATGCTTTGTGCTGTGAGACACCGAGGTCAGAAAAGACATTCTGTAGGTTTACACCATTACAGAAAGACTAAGATCCAGGATTCCAGTCTACTAATAGGAAACAATCCTAAAAACGTCAGCCAAGGTCATTTGGAACTGTCAAAGGATTTTTAATTAGCCTGGGAAAACCCAGACAACTTCCGGCAAATTTAGATTTGCTCTGAAAGTTAGTCTGGCAAAGAGCTCATTCAAGCCCATTTCCAATCCGCCGAAATCGCGGCACCAATCAGAAACGTTGGGGCGGGCTTTACACGATGACGACAGCGCTGGGATTTTGAAGCAGATTTTGTAGCCTACATTACAAAGATGGATGCCGCCGTCGAACATCACTCGTTCCAATCAGCTATCGCGTCTGTTTTAAGCCATTTGAACGTTTCCTTTTTGTTAAAAACCGAGCAAAGAACAACACTCGGAGATGTGTCTCCGCCGCTCTGCATACGTCATCTCCTTCATCGCTCTGATTGGGTTTAGGTCTATCCGCGACGTCCGTTGGTGACGCCCCTCTGGAAATGATTTGTCTATGACGCTTTGCCAGACCATAACTCAGTTACGACTGAGAATGCTCTGGTTTTAACCAGGCAAATTTTTAATAAAACCATAAAGAAACATAGGGAGGAATCTCCCTCTTGAACACAGACAGACATGACAACCAGTTTTATTGGAAAGAATATGTTGGTTGACCAACTTCACCAGCATGAAACAACCTGGATCAGCAAAGAAATGATCCTGGTCTTTTCAGCTAGGTATTTCGGTGTATGGTGTCCGGTTATGGTTGCAAACAAGACGAGAAAAGCAGGATCTAAACGCAGTTGTGGCGATTATTAAACCCCAACTCAAAACAAAACACTCCGGATACTAAGACTCAAAAACACGAACACAACAACCAGTATAAATGACGAGAACAGACAGTGAACTGAAATAAACAGAACACACAACTAAACCAATCACCGAAATGAACAACAGGTGCAACTGATAATCAAATCAATGAAAAACCATAGAGAAACTACTGAAACACAGAAAGGAAACCCACCCAAAACAAACACAGATCACCCGTAACATACGGATGCACCGATGAAACATTTCTGTGCCGATATTAATATCCGATTATTTAGAATGACATCTGCCTATATAGATACTGATACTGAGAATTTGGTGGTTCTGCATTTTATACCTTGTTTCAAATTAATCACAATTAATTACACAATTTTTAAATAAAATGTAAAAAACAAGGAAAACATGTTATGGAGAGAATAAAAGTTAAAGAGAAACTGCTTTCAGTTATAAACAGAAAACATTACTTATAGTTCCACCTTGTGAAAGTCTAGCAGTGCAGAGATTACAAATTGCAATTCTGTTGCCATTGTCACTCAATTTAAAGTAAATGTCTCACAAGAGACATTTTCTTCATACACAGCATGATTTCCAATCAGTTTTTTTGCCCCCCTTTTGATTGACAGGATACAAGCGGCCCTGATAATTGGCTGTTTTTAAACAACCGGTCGACATCCAATATCATTGATAATGACTTTTATCGCCTAAGACATTGATGCATACCTGGAATTTCTTTTTTTCAGGTGTGCTTTGTATCTCTTTTATCAGGTAATGCAAAAAATGGCACTTTTCTCTAGTACTGCAAAGCAACTTCTCCTTTAGGGTTTTTTAACTTGAGATAAGCGGTGTATTAGGTGAACATTTACTCATTATGCCTAATGCCCTGTTCAAGGAATTCATAATCAACTTTTTTCCATGTCCTCAGGTGAGATACAGAGATAAGACAGCCCATTTTCCATAGGTACTACCGCAGATGTGTGGATGAAGACGAGTGAGGCAACACAAACACAAGCCCCTCTTAATCTAAGATCCCTCAAGAGACATAAATCCTTCACTTTGGCCTTCACAAGCATCTGAGCAACATCATTTCTACACTTCAAAGTTGGTCCCCAAGAACCAAAAAGTTATTGTTTTCACAGCTCTTGGCTCAACTGCCTTAATTGGACAATCCTGATGGATGTTTTATTGCTCAGATGTTGCTCTTTCATGGCTCACAAGACTTTTCAAGACGGTAACGCTTCCTTTTACAGTCCTGTTACCCATGTACTTACTATGTACTTATTATAGTAATTACAATTACCGGGTAATAACTAGATATTAACCCTGAACCTACCCCTAACCCATGTACTTACCTTATATTAGCCAGTACTTTCTTGGTAAGTACACGTAAGTACTGTACTGTAAAAAGAAGCGTTACCGATATTTCTTCAAACCGTCCTCAGGAGAAATAAAAATAGACACAAATGACACAACTGGTGGTGACATTCAGTATACATAACAGAGCTAGCTATAAAATAAATGCGGATCGCAGCTCAGATCAGTGGATCTTTTTTATATACAGGTGCAACTCGAAAAATTAGAATATCGTGCAAAAGTTCATTTATTTCAGTAATTCAACTTAAAAGGTGAAACTAATATATTATATAGACTCATTACATGCAAAGTGAGATATTTCCAGCTTTTATTTGTTATAATTTTGATGATTATGGCTTACAGCTTATGATAGAATAGAATATTGTGAAAAGGTTTTCATAAGCTGTAAGCCATAATCATCAAAATGATAACAAATAAAGGCTTGAAATATCTCACTTTGCATGTAATGAGTCTATATAATATATTAGTTTCACCTTTTAAGTTGAATTACTGAAATAAATGAACTTTTGGACCATATTCTAATTTTTCGAGTTTCACCTCCATTTGCTGTCCATTTATTTTGATTGATGTAAACTATGAAGAAAAGACTGACAAGATTTTCCTCTTGAAAAACAAAAAGCACTACTCACAATCTCTTTGAGGATCTTGTCCACGACGCTCTTGTCCTGTAGGTTGTGTACGTAGCGGGCGGCTGGAGGGCTGGCCAGTAGTCGCAGCTGTTCCACGTTGGCAGCGGATGTGAAACCTACTGTGAAGAATTTAATCCCTTGGTTCTTGGCATCAGCTAAAGCAGAGAAAATATCGGGATTCTTGGGATGCGACACGCCGTCGTACAGCAGAATGGCCACCTTCACGGTGCCAGGGCCAGACTCCTCCAGGTAGATGCGGGTGAGGTTGGTGATGGCGTAGGTAGTGTAGGTACCGTGCCCTATGTAGGAAATGGGCGCAATGCGGTCATGGAAGGTGGCCACACCTCTCCAATCTTTGAAGGTCTGCTCGGTGATCACATGACTGCTGTACTGAAGGAGAGCAGTTCTGAAGTTCAAGCCCTGTCCGGTTTGGAGATTGATGTTCTGGATCCGGGTAACGAGATCTGTAACGAAGCGCTTCTCTTGGGCATGGTTGCCTTTGGCACTTTCTGAACTGTCCACCAAAAATGCCAGTTCCAAATTACAGTCCTCATCTAAAAGACGGACGGAGAGAACAAAAAAAAAAAAAAATGTTAATTCCAAAATTTTAATTCAAAAGCAAGTTATTTTGACATATAATTTCAGAATGTATGTAAAAAACTTTGTTTCTGGCTGAGAGCAAATATCATTGACGTCAAACTGGTTTTATTGTTTTTATTTGGAGCTTGACTGTAAATATGGAGTGTTTTTGACTATAAAAGAGTTGTGTGAAGATTCTTCAAAAAATCTTGTGGACCAGCCAAAAAAATAACAGCATACTAGGATTGTTATCGATAACCAAAAACTAAAATTACTAATAAACATGAATTGAAATAGAAAAACAAAATTCAATTTTAATTCAAGGAAACATTTTCGTTTAGTTGAAGCACTAAAATAACTAAAGCTAAATAAAATAGAACTGAAACTATACAGACATTTTTTAAAAGTGTATTAAAAATGACAAACACATTTAAACTTTAAAATTAAAACACCAAATATAAACATTAAATCTAAATCAAAATTTAACAAGAACTACAATAGAATTTCACTGACACTAAAATGACAGCATACTGGTTTGGGATGCCATATTTATTTAAAAACCTTTTTTTGGGGATGAACTATTTTTTTTTTTTTTTACTATTGATTTTTTTAAGCCAGACTTTGTGAACACATACAGTATAATGTGTTCTGCCACTAAAGGACAGCCAGTGACTCCTATTTGACTTGAATTGTTTGATAACTGTTTAGGTATTACAAAAATACCAGAAAGTGTCTGCCAAAAACAAATGTAAAGGTACAATTAAATGTGATCCGTCTGAAATTGCCCAAGTCTACAGTAAATCACATTTATGAAGAAGAAGAAACATGTCCGAGAGGAAATTTGGCCCAGGACAGTGAGCAGGAGAGCAGACTGTTCGGCGAAGTATTTAAATCAGTTTCATATGTTAAAAATATCATACTCAATCAACATACTTCACATGTCTGAAAGTTGAGGACCAGACCCTGCATGAGTTAAATCAGTCTGGATTATCTCATAACCCCTGGACCAAAATCATACTTGTGCCTAGTTAAAACCAAAGGAGTTTTTTATCATAAAAAGTAAATACAGTATTTTTATACAGTATACAGATTTGCTGTGTTGAAAGGCAAATAATATTTACCGTTGTTTTTTGGGATGACATTTGAGGTGATTGGTTTATTTTTGTTTCTTCCATTTCTCTTGTCTGCTACATCATCAGCATCATCATCATCATCATCATCGAGATCGTCCAGCTGAGCCAAAACAAGCTGAACTCCCAACAGCAAAACCAGCCAACTCACACACAGCCGGATCATCACTACAGTACGAGAGAGAGAGAGAGAGAGAGAGAGAGAGAGAGAGAGAGAGAGAGAGAGAGAGAGAGAGAGAGAGAGAGAGACTGTATTAAGGATGGATAACCTTATTTTCAAATGCATCACATGTGTTGTCACATTCAAAGTTTGCAATCAGAAGCTGTTTATTTGCTTTTCACTCTAAATACTCTTAATATGAAAAAGTGGAATAGCAAAGAAGTGGTAACACTTTACAATAAGGTTCATTAGTTAACATGAACTAAGAATGAACAATACTTCTTCAGCATTTATTAATCTTTATTTCAACATTTACTAATACGTTATTAAAATCAAAGGTTGTATTTGTTAACATTAGATAATGCACTGTGAACAAACAATGAACAGCTGTATTTTTATTAAGTAACCTTAACAAAGATGAATAAATATCTTTAACAAATGTATTGCACAGTGTTAGTTCATGTTAGTTAATACATTAACTAATGAACCTTATTGTAACGTGTTACCAAAGAAGTTATTTTCTCATGATGAGACCAATTTTACTGAACTCTCCAAACAGAACAGAATCATAAACAGCTAATGTGAGTAAAATGTGCACTTACTGTGTAAAGCAGCTCTGATCTCAGTACAGTACCGGCTTGAGTACAACCTGAACGATGAAGATCAGAAGCTCATGACAGACTTCATAGCCTCTTCTCTGTATAAGATTCACACGCAATAAAAATATGCCATACGAAAGGACTGGGAATCCTTGGATGTGTGTGAAGAGCGCATGGGTTTGCTGTGTAAGAGAAGAAACGTAAAAATGTGCATCAGCTCCATTCATGTAAAGCGTCTGCTGCCATCCAGAGGAACATTAATATCCAGAGCTCCTCCCATAAACCCACACATTTTTACACATAATCCAATATATTATAACATATAAAATGCATGGCTGTGCATAAATGTAAAAAAGACTGTTTTAATTTTTTTTTAGTTTAAAATAATTTTCATTTAGTATTATTTTGTAAAACATACATTAACTACTGATCTACTACTAATTAAATCAGCTATGTATGTGGAATATTTATTTTAAATGTACAGTCGAATGCACAGCTCTTAATGATTTTGTAGGTGAATTGCCCTAATGTGGGACATTTTTTGCACTTCTGTGACATATTGCGATGTGTAACCAAAACATTAAATCCACAACCATTTTAAAACCCCCAGTATGTGTCCTAATCAAATCAAAAGGGAAAATTCAGACAACCCATCCATAAGAGAAATTATAGACATATTAGTGCTCTTATTCTGACAATCTGCAGCTTCCTAATGTGGGACAGTGACAAATCTATGATAAAATACCAAAAATCACATTGATATATGTAGAATAGTAAAATCTTATTTTATTTTTAGATTCTCTCTTAAATCTTAGTTAGTAATTTTCTTTGTTATGAATGAATGAAACATGTAAAATAACAATTTTTAGTTATATTATCCATTTCCAGTAAACCAGTATCACAATCCATAAACAAGACCATTATATCAGTTATAGTCATGAATTTGTAAAACACCTAAAAAATAAACAGATCAACTTTGGACCAAAATAATTTGGTATAATTACAACTAAAAAATAAATGTACAATTGTTTCTGTTTCCTCTTTCCCAAAACGCATAATGGAGAAACCCTTTCTTTAAACTTACTGATAAAATCATTACATGGATAATATCTATTTATTATTTTAAAGTGAGTTTCTTTGACTTATTTATTAGGAATTACATATTTATTAATATCCGACCACAGATTCTGAAAAAAGGTTTCCATTTCATCAATGCCTTAGGTGAAACATTTTTTTCTTTAGTTACGATTTGTCTAATATAAACATTATTCATATTTTTATTAAAATAAAATAAAAAATGTTTAAAACATGCCCCATCACATATTTTTGACTCATTGAAGTACTGTCCCACATTAGGCTGATCATACTGTCCCGGATTTGGAAACCACATTTCCTAATGTGGGACACTAGGAAATTTGATAAAAATATAAAATATATAGTTTATACACATAAAGTTACAACATTTTTTGATGGACAAACATTTCATAAGCATATTAGGCTAAAAAGTATCAGGATTGTAGCCTGGGAAAACCCAGACAACTTCCGGCATATTTAGATTTGCTCTGAAAGTTAGTCTGGCAAAGAGCTCATTCAAGCCCATTTCCAATCCGTCGAAATCGAGGCACCAATCAGAAACGTTGGGGCGGGCTTTACACGATGACGACAGCGCTGGGATTTTGGAGCAGATTTTGTAGCCTACATTACAAAGATGGATGCCGCCGTCGAACATCACTCGTTCCAATCAGCTATCGCGTCTGTTTTAAGCCATTTGAACGTTTCCTTTTTGTTAAAAACCGAGCAAAGAACAACACTCGGAGATGTGTCTCCGCCGCTCTGCATACGTCATCTCCTTCATCGCTCTGATTGGGTTTAGGTCTATCCGCCACGTCCGTTGGTGACGCCCCTCTGGAAATGATTTGTCTATGACGCTTTGCCAGACCATAACTCAGTTACGACTGAGAATGCTCTGGAGTTTAACCAGGCTAGCAGGATTGCTTTGTTTAAAATCTATTTAACTCCTTAACATCAAATTTGTTAAAACTCTATGTCATTAACCTTCGGATGGTCTTCACACAAGGTGTCTCCTGTTTGATGATTGCTTCACCCTCAAATATGATTGGACATTTGATAGGTCATGTGATTTTGATCACATGACACCACAGCTTTGTCTAACCCATAGTTTCACTGTCATTTAATGGGGGACCTACAAACACTAGACCGTAGGTGTTCCTACATTAGGCAGTGTCCCACATTAGGGCAATTCACCCTATATGTAATAACTTTAAATTAAAAAAAAAAATCACGTCAACAGTCTTGTAAATGCTTAAAGGATTCATGTAAAATCTCCAGCAGGGATTGTTAATGTCCTGAGCTGTTGTGATATACAGCTACTGTACGCATGTACACTCACCTAAAGGATTATTAGGAACACCTGTTCAATTTCTCATTAATGCAATTATGTAATCAACCAATCACATGGCAGTTGCTTCAATGCATTTAGGCGTGTGGTCCTGGTCAAGACAATCTCCTGAACTCCAAACTGAATGTCAGAATGGGAAAGAAAGGTGATTTAAGCAATTTTGAGCGTGGCATGGTTGTTGGTGCCAGACCGGCCGGTCTGAGTATTTCACAATCTGCTCAGTTACTGGGATTTTCACGCACAACCATTTCTAGGGTTTACAAAGAATGGTGTGAAAAGGGAAAAACATCCAGTATGCGGCAGTTCTGTGGGAGAAAATGCCTTCTTAATGCTAGAGGTCAGAGGGGAATGGGCCAACTGATTCAAGCTGATAGAAGAGCAACTTTGGCTACGTTCACACTGCAGACTCAAACGACCCAATTCTGATTTTTTTGCCCCTATGCGACCTGTATCTGATCTTTTCATGACAGTCTGAACGACACAGATCCGATCTTTTCAAATGCGACCCAGGCCACTTGGGTATGTGGTCCAAATCCGATATGTATCCGATCTTTTGAAATGCGACTTCAATTTGAACGGCCAGATCACATGTATCCGACCCGCACGTCATTGATATGCGACAAACGTCATAATCCTGCGTTGAAGTAGGCGGGAATTGACCGTTGAGTACTCTTCTGTGCATGCGGGTCACTTCTGGGTCATTTCACGTTCACACAGGAGATCACAAAAGGTCGCATTTAATTGGAAATGTGAACGGCCTTGCAAAAAAATCGATTTTTTTCAAAAAATCGGAATTGAGCATTAAGCCCCTGCAGTGTGAATGCAGCCTATGACTGAATAACCACTCGTTACAACCGAGGTATGCAGCAAAGCATTTGTGAAGCCACAACACGCACAACCTTGAGGCGGATGGGCTACAACAGCAGAAGACCCCACCGGGTACCACTCATCTCCACTACAAATAGGAAAAAGAGGCTACAGTTTGCAAGAGCTCACCAAAGTTGGACAGTTGAAGACTGGAAAAATGTTGCCTGGTCTGATGAGTCTCGATTTCTGTTGAGACGTTCAGATGGTAGAGTCAGAATTTGGCGTAAACAGAATAAGAACATGGATCCATCATGCCTTGTTACCACTGTGCAGGCTGGTGGTGGTGGTGTAATGGTGTGGGGGATGTTTTCTTGGCACACTTTAGGCCCCTTAGTGCCAATTGGGCATGGTTTAAATGCCACGGCCTACCTGAGCATTGTTTCTGACCATGTCCATCCCTTTATGGCCACCATGTACCCATCCTCTGATGGCTACTTCCAGCAGGATAATGCACCATGTCACAAACCTCGAATCATTTCAAATTGGTTTCTTGAACATGACAATGAGTTCACTGTACTAAAATGGCCCCCACAGTCACCAGATCTCAACCCAATAGAGCATCTTTGGGATGTGGTGGAACGGGAGCTTCGTGCCCTGGATGTGCATCCCACAAATCTCCATAAACTGCAAGATGCTATCATCAATATGGGCCAACATTTCTAAAGAATGCTTTCAGCACCTTGTTGAATCAATGCCACGTAGAATTAAGGCAGTTCTGAAGGCGAAAGGGGGTCAAACACAGTATTAGTATGGTGTTCCTAATAATCCTTTAGGGGAGTGTATGTCAGCATGCTGTGTGGAAACACCACTGTACAGCACTGTAATAAAGCTGGAACATCAAAGCATGTGGTGTTCAAAGCATGCCAGGCAGTAATAAAGCAATAAAAACTTTGAATCTGAGCGGAAACATAAATTCAGTTTTGAGCCAATGATGACGGCAGGGCTTAAAGCGAACAGAGCTAGAATGAATCAGGACGACACCACTCTCTCATGGAGCTGCAGAAATGTGTAAACTATCAATACATGGTGTAGAATATCTGTACATTCTTTTCCTCACCATATCTATAGCATACCATATTTTATTGTCCTGCTTCAAAAGAGAAGCAACATGCACCGTGTGATCACTGTAAATAACTTTGGTCCATTTCTATAGCAAGCTGTTTAGTTGTAATCCAATTATGACTAGTAAAAAGTGCAATTATAGATATTTAACCCCCATTGCTGTTCGGACAAAAGTTTACGTTTTTTTTATTTTACTTAATCGGAATGCTACAAAACTTGGTAAAGGTCTTGGTACTTGCTGTGTAAACACACACACACACACACACACGCACACGCATTGGAAATGAATGAGAGACGAATTTCATCTACTGGAAATGTTTGGTACTGCGGCCAAACAAAATCTTACATTTTAAAATCCTCAAATTGGGAACAAATCTTGTTTAGATTTATGACTTATCACCGTTTTAGAGTGCTTTGGAAAATATATATTTAATATAAAAATTGAAAATTGTATTTTTGGGCATTTTTCATAACAACAAATGTCAAATGTTATAACTTTTTTAACTTCTGTAATAATCTGCCAAGTGTTGTCTTTAAAATGAGACCAAACTTACATCTGTAACGCAAAGCATTCAAGATTTATGACAGTTTAAGTTAGAAATTTCATTTTCAGGTCTATTCTCAAATAAAGTGAATAAATGGATTATAACTACTGCATAAATATAATTTAGTACCATAAAATCCCATACAAAATACAAAATATGACATAAAAAACATTATCGAACTAAAATATAGTACATTCATTTAATTTAAAAAAGATATTAGTCATTTTTGACGACACGCGAACAGTACCAGAGGGTTAACTTTAGTAATTCAGTATTAGTAGTAAGACTTTGTTTTTTTTTGTTTTTTGTTTTTTTCAGAATTCAATTTTGGCCCAAAATAAGCCCAAATAAGCCTGACTAAATTCTTACTATTCATAGGTCTCCATTGACTCCCAATATTTTTTAAATGAAAGATTATAATTAAAGTACTTTTCCCCTTAATTTGAATGATCACTATCGAAATCAATCTTGACTAGAAAAAAATGCAATTATAATTAATGCAAATCATGACTAGTAAATTGCAGATATAACTAATTGTTACTCTCACCAGTTAAAATGACATTAAAACTGAAAGCTAAATCTCTCCCAGCATGAAATACATCATACATCATGTTCACCTGCACTTCATCTGTGTTTCGTTTGATTCCCAGAAAGCTGAACCTCTCTGAGAGCAGTCTCACATCCATCATCATCCTCACTCGGGTCTCCGGACATCTTTACGGCCTGTAACACACAGTGAAGTCAGAAACACATGAATAATGTCAGTCAAGTTCATCTCATATATCAGCATTTATAGTGGTTTGTTTAAATTGTGCAGAATTTATTAAAGCTCTATAAAGGTAACACATGACACTTTGTTATGTTAGTTATAGTTATGATATGATCATAATTACCATTAATTAACTTTTACATGAATAAAAAATAATCTAGTGTTTAGATTCTAATAATCTTGAATCTAGTGGATTCAATGTTGTGTAGAGTTGAAAATGTTAAAAAGTAATTTTTCCATTAAACTGGAAAAATGTCAAATACGTCTCTGCCGCTCAGAAAAAAAGTTGACTGACAACAATAGGTTACTGTCGTAACCCCGGTTCTCTGAAACATCGAGTGGAGAGATCCACCTATGGGAAGGGCATCCGTACCTGACCTCTGCAGAAGCATCCAATTGCACCAAGTCTGGCTAACAGACAGAAGCGCGCAGCCAATGCCAGGTGAGGCCACACCCCCTTACCTACGGGCATATCACAGCTGGGCGCGCTGCTATTCCTCAGTCAGTATATTCGCTTCTCGTGCGGCAAGCGGGGCAAGGCTGGTGGATCTCTCCACTCGATGTTTCAGAGAACCGGGGTTACGACAGTAACCTATTGTTCTCTTTCATCATCTCGTTTCGAGATCCACCTATGGGAGAGACATGGACAGCTCCCCGATTGCCCAATACACTCACAGTGAGGTTCTGAAGGCCAGAGAAGGACGGTCACCTCAGAGAGGCGGTGCCTGACACGTCCCACAAACATGACCCTGCAAGTTTTCCGCCACGCTAACTGCTGTGGACAAGCAGGGCATGAAACATGCATGAGACACATACATGATAATGGCCCCCGCACCACCAATGCACATAGCTAAACCCAAGAAGGAATGCGAATGCTTGGTGACAGGAATGAACATGGCCAGCCGGCCCATTCACTCCTCGTTGGTTAACCAAACGGGGCTGTGGGAAAGGGCTAAGAGGACCCTACCCCTAGGACCGAGTGTGCCACCGAAGTTCTGGTGACATCCAACCGGTAGTAACGCTCAAAGGTATGAGGAGAGGCCCAGCTGGCCGCGGAGCAGATGTCCTGCAGTGGCACTCCCCTGAACAAAGCCCAAGAGGCGGCTAAGCCCCTTGTGGAATGAGCTCTGATGCCCCTTGGGGCTGCACTCCCTTTGCTTCATAAGCCATAGTATAGCGTCCACAAGCCAATGTGAGAGGCATTGCTTTGAAATGGGACTCCCCTTGTGCAGGGGAGGCCTAGAAACAAAGAGCTGGTCGCTCTTGCGGAAAGCACTGGTCCTGGTCATTATGCTTGCAGAGCACGGACGGGACACAGAGCATTCAGCCCCTGATCCTCCGGGGAGGCAAAGGGTGGAGGGTGAAAAGCGGATAGCTCCAAAACCTCCGACGTGAACGCAGGGAAGCATTTTGGCATGAAGGCCGGGTTAGGCTTAAGGAAAACCTTATCTCCACTTAGGGAGAATTTGGCGCACGAGGGGTGAACCGAGAGTGCATGTAGCTCACTGACCCGTTTAGCAGATGCCAAGGCCGAGAGCAAAGCTGTCTTGAGGGACAGCAGCTTAAGGGAAATACTCCCCAGAGGCTCAAAAGGATACAGAGACCGCGCTTCCAGCACCATGGAGAGGTCCCACTCTGGGACAGATTCAACAGATCTCCTGATGACCAGCAAAGAGCGGCGTGCACCCTCCATAAATCTGCGGGTTAGAGGGTGCTGCCTGACGGTGGAGCCCCAAAACCCACATGACAGGCTGAAATCGCAGCCAGGTAGACCTTAATAGTGGAAAAGGACCTGCCTCTTTCCATGAGGTCTTGCAGGAAACACAAAATATCAGGCACCGAGCACTGATAAGATGTGAAACCACGCCCATCATACCACCCTTCGAACACTTGCCACTTACAGCCATATAGGGATCGCGCGGAAACGGCCCTGGCCTTCTGAGTAGTGGCGATTACACGCGGCGGGAGCCCCAGTGCATTTTGGTTTGTCCTCTCACGGGCCAGGCCCAGAGAGCCACCCTGTCCGGGTGGGGGTGGTAAATCTCCCCGTTGGCTTGGGACAGTATGTCCGTGCGAGGGGGGAGGCGCCATGGCTCGGCGTATAACAGAGGGATTATCTCTGCCAGCCATGGGGCTTTGGGCCACCTGGGTGCTATTAGAGTGAGAGACAGGCCGTGCTCTCTCACCCTGGCCAGAGTGAAAATTATCAGGCACAGGGGAGGAAAAGCATACAACAGCACTTTGGGCCATGGGTGGGCCAGTGCGTCTGCCCCGAGGGGCGCGTCCATGTCCTTTAGCGAGAAGAACATAGGACAATGGTGATTTTTGCGCGAGGCGAAAAGATCTACGGCTGCCTGTCCCATCTCATCCATAACCTCTCCACTATCTGCGGGTGAAGACGCCAATTCCCGTGGATTGGGTTTCCCCTCGATAGCAGATCCGCGCCTCTGTTCCGAATGCCCGGGACATGAGTCACGCGTAATGACAGAAAAACCTGTCTGCTCCACACCAAAAGCCTGTAAGATAGAGCGTGGAGTTTTGACGAGCGCATGCCACCCTGACGGTTGATATAAGCCACTACCGTGGTATTATCGCACCGTACTAGAACAGGATGTCCCTGCAGGCAAGGCAGAAAATGATTCAGAGCTTTCCAAATAGTAAAAGCTCTAAATAGTTAATGTGCGCTGAACGTAGTCTGCTCAGCCACAGACCGTTCACCGTTCTGCCTTCCTGGGTGGTTCCCCAGCCTGTTAAGGACGCATCTGTCGTCAAAACTTTTCGCATCGTACCGTCCCGAGGGGGGGTTCCCCGTGCGTAAAAGTTCTCGCTCACCCAATGGCGCAAGACCGCCGAGCAGGCGCGCGTCATCGTTACCGAGCGGCAGAGATCGCAAATCGGGCTGAAATGTAGTGTACAAAACCCATTTCGTGAACGTTCTCATTCTCAGGAGACCAATGGCACAACTTGGATAGATGAAGCCATGAGATCCTGCAGCCTGAGGCATGTGCGATATTGTACTCTCGCCCCTTCACTGAACTGAGACAGACAGTCCATCAGCGAGCGAACGCGCTCTTGAGAGAGACGCGCTCGCATGGAGACTGAGTTCAATTCCAAGCCCAGGAAAATGACATTCTGACTGGGAGTCAGATTGTTTTCGCTCGCATTCACCTTGAACCCGAGGGATGTGATGTGCGCGAGCACCCGGCCGGTGTCCAGCGACACCTTCTCCTTTGATTTGGCTATGATGAGCCAGTAAGTCAGAATTCTCAGCCCTGATAGTCTCAGGGGCGCCACGCCCACCTCCACACACAGACAGAAAGTTCGGGGACTCAAATTGCACCCGAACGGAAGAACTGTGAATTCGTAACAAACGCCTTGGTAGGCGAAACGAAGATATTTCCTGTGTGGAGGGTAGATGCTTATGTGAAAGAAAGCATCTTTCAGATCGACTGATGTGAACCAGTCGTTCTGCTTTATGGCACAGGCGAGAGAGGCTTGTGTCACATTCTGAAATTGAATTTCCTCAAATGTTTGTTCAACACTCGAAGGTCCAATATAGGGCGGGGGGGCGCCACGCCTTTTGGAACATGAAAATACCAGGAATAAAAACCATGGTTTATCAGATTGGGTGGCACCATCTGAATCGCTCCCTTGTTAGGAGGGAGGAAATTTCCTCTTTCAGAATGTGTGTGGCGTTTTCTTCTGTGTGAGAAGAGAGAACGCCGTTGAAATGCGGAGGTTTTATTGCAAACTGCAGCTTGTAACCCTGGGTTACAGTACGCAAAAACCCACTCGGGCGCTGAAACGGCTTGCCAAGCCGCTTTGTGACTCGCGAGCGCCCCCGCTCGGGCCGGAGTGGAGCTGTATGGGCCCAGCTGGTTCATTTGTGATGCAAAGGCGCCATCTAGTGGGAACACTAGAGGCAACATGCAGGGGTTTGGAGGGATTTCCTCTCTCTGCAGTGAGAAGTTTTCTTTGCGGAGAGAGGTCTTCTCTCCAAAACGAATTCATTTGATTCGTAGCTTTGTGTGTTTTGTGTTGGGCAAACACTGGGGCCAAAGCCTTTATTGACAGAGTGAGGGAAACATAGTGTGGTGTCCACTGTACTGAACACATATCTCCTGAACACATGAACTGGGCAGTCTCAAGTGCAGGCAGAAAAATAATATCCGCGGAGAGAGATACTCTCTCTGTAACGGATTTATTTAATGCGTTTTTTTTTTTTTTTTTTTATGTTATTTAGTTATGTGTGTGTTTTGTGTTGGGGAACACAGGGGCCTTACACACACAACGTCCACTAAAAACACATCGGCTGGACAGCCGCAACTGAGCTGTGTGAGCCCAGTTGGTTGATTTATGAGGCAATGGCGACCTCTTGTGGACGGACTCAGGGCGACATGCATGGGATCAGAGAGATTTGCTCTCTATGTTGCCGCTGGCAGATATATAAATCTGCACGAATTCATTTGATTCGTTTATTAAATGTGTTGTTTAGTAATGTGTGTGTTTGTGTTGGGAAACACTGGGGCCGAAGCCTTTAATAACTGGGTGAGGGGAACCAAGTGCGTGCGGTGTGGTAACACTGCTATGTACTTTTCCTCACGACAGCCCCCTCCCCCGTAACTTGTTGTTGTGGGGGGGAGGGGGACACACACACAACGTCCACTAACATACGGGCTGGGCAGCCACGCGAGGGGATTAACCGACCGTAGGTGGGAGACCCTGTTAGTTAACGTTACTCCCAATGGTCGAACAACAGGCAGGCCGCTTGCGTTCGGGACCGCCTTCCTAGGAAGGCATACATTGAAAACCTCAACACGTAACGTTAATCGTAACAAATCAAGGCCCGTGAGACCGTGTTAACAGTCTAGCGGGACGCTCCGGCCGTTCAGACTGGGCGGTGGTCCCAGCGTTTACCCGTCGTACATATTCCTATCCTGGTCGGTGGCGCTCTGTGGAGCTGGCCACACAATGTTGAAACGAACGGCCGCTCGCTCACAAACTTCCAGGAGGATGGACGGAGGCAAAGCCGCGTGAACGCTAGCCTAGGGAACGCTAAAAGGACCGCGTCATCCCCGTCGCCGGAAGCGACCGGTTCGTCAACGAGAGTGAGGTTTTCCCGCGAAGATGTCCTCTTCAGGGAATGCAGATTGGGCTGATGTCAGCTCAAATATTTTAGAGAGGTGGCGCTCCGGGAGTCCCCCGGTAGCGCGTCATCATCACCGTGTCTCTCCTCCGAGTCAGAAAGGCCGAGCACGGCGCGCTGTGTCGTGCAACTAAAAGCCGGCTTAGTAAAAGCTACATGGGCAGCAATTACAATGACCGCAATTCCCCGGGTTCTCCAAAGCTTGAGCGTGTTAAGCCCAAGCAGACCGCGCAGAACGAGAGGGTCCTTATAGCGGCGATGAGAGCACCACACGCGACCGGGCAGGCTCGTCGTGCTAGGCTGTTCCCCGGGGGAAGCGGCTGTTTAGACGGTCACATAGCCATGGGCGGGCCAGCGGTGAAGAACTCGGAAAAATCCGTGGCGGGCAGCCATGTAAAGGAGGAGCAGGTGAAGGACAGCGAGAGCTCGGGCGGCTCCGGATGCAAAAAACACAGCGGATAGGCTGAAGAAACGACTGTCACTCACGTCTGGCGGAGGCTGATCTGGCGATATGTCCTCCTGAAGACTCGAAAGTGAGCAGCGTAACGTTAATCCAACCGAACTGTGTCAATGCAGAGATCGCGAGAAGCGAATGTCAACTGAGGAATAGCAGCGCGCCCAGCTGTGATATGCCCGTAGGTAAGGGGGTGTGGCCTCACCTGGCATTGGCTGCGCGCTTCTGTCTGTTAGCCAGACTTGGTGCAATTGGATGCTTCTGCAGAGGTCAGGTACGGATGCCCTTCCCATAGGTGGATCTCGAAACGAGATGATGAAAGAGAACTCATTTGATTCAGAATCTTACATTAGCTGTAGCCTGGAGAACAAGTAAATGGGAGATCTCAATAAACCAGACGTATACATTTATGAGACATGTCTAAAAATCCAGTCCATGCCATGTGTGTGATCCACAGGTGATCGTGAAGCAACTTTACCGTTTATATTAGGACCCCAAATCCATCAAACCTATTATAAAACTAGAGGAGCAAGTCATTATAATTATGTGAAAAGAAGACCATATAAATCTCATGCTTATTCAGTTGTGTTTGTTCTTAGTTTAGTTTTCATGGGCTTTTATTTTGTTTTCATTCATCACATGTTTCTATGTTTGAATTTCCCGCCACTCATCGGTTTCCATGGACACAAATCTTAACCACAGCTGTCCATCATTCAGTTCATCGCCATATGTATTTATAATATTTATATAAGTTACTCACCTTCACTCTGTGTTTGTTGGTCCATGTCCGTGTCTATTTCACGCACACCTTCTGTATTTACATTATTATTAATAACTTTTTGTATTGAAACAAGTGGAATCGTCTTCATCTTGTAACAGTGCATAGAACAGGCCTATAAGTGAGTACCAAATTATGTCTGCATAGTTTCAAACTAATGACAAACAAATGGGAACAACGTTTTGTGTCAGACTATATTGGACATGCATGCAAAACATGAGAGTTTCCCATTTTGTCGATGGCCAGTTTTAAAAATGCAATAGCCTACATTTGTATCGT
This sequence comes from Rhinichthys klamathensis goyatoka, assembly GCF_029890125.1. NCBI lineage: Eukaryota > Metazoa > Chordata > Actinopteri > Cypriniformes > Leuciscidae > Rhinichthys > Rhinichthys klamathensis. The sequence goes on along the minus strand of NW_026606766.1, from coordinate 1,321,495 downwards.
TGATGTTCATATTATGTTAAGGTTAAATGTCTGCATGTGAGACAAATGTAGAACAAAATGCATTTCCAGTGCACTTACAATAACAACTTATTTTTTATAAAATTCAACCCTGGCTCCGGTGTCAGAGATGATAAAACACCCACTTAACGGTGTTCCCCGCTTCAGTCAGTGTTGGTTTGGTTGGTTAGGTTTCGGGTTTCGCTAGCAAAGAACATAGGCAAAGAACTGTGAATGACTGAACAAGAGCTGGGTGATGAAGGCCTACCGAACATTTTATGTGAATCAAATCAAACTGTTGAATCAATTCAAATGAATCGAATCGAACAGCTGATTCAGCTGTTCATTTAACGTTAGACGCGTCACCACTAATTTTTCAAATTTAAATGTTTTAATAAAAATGTGTGGATAAATATTGATGTTTATAGGCCTATACTAAAAATGTTTAGCCTTTTATATAAATGAAAACGATTCAATGTTCTTGTTTATTTTATATTTAGTAAAAAAAAAAAAAAAATAGCACGAAAAACATTCCTTGGCTTTATTAGATTTGATTTTGCTTCATAAACATTGTGAACCTATATTGTGAAATTATGAAATGGTGGAATAATAAGCCCTTTCAGGCGATTTCAGAGCAAAAACATTAATATCGAGGTAAATTGAATAGCCTATCATATAAGCCTGTATGATCCTGTATGCTTATGTGCCAGCAGAGGGTAGCAGAACCACGTGTTACATTTATTTTTTCACACACACACACACACACACACACACACACACACACACACACACAGACACAGACACAGACACACACACACACACACACACACACACACACACACACACACACACACACACACACACACACACACACACACACACACACACACACACACACACACACACACACACTCAAGGAGAGTGAGTCTGTTTTGTGTGAAAGCACTGAAGCTATTGCAAAATCTCAAGGCTATGAACTGATCCCAAATTCCCAGCATCATCTACCTGACCTATTTGCATTTAGACACATCTTTCCAAACCAACGCCTGAACATGGACACTATGTGAAACAAGAAAAAAATGGAATAATTTGGAAGTTTGAGGGAAAATAAATTACCATCTTTATGATTGTATAGAAATCCCTTTCAATCACAATGTTTTTAATGAGCACACAAATGAATCCATACAGAGAATTTGAGTATCTGACACGCCTATTGAAATAACAAATGACGTCTCTTTCTTCTCCTGTCAATGTTAATCTCATTCCTGGAAAGGGCTATGTTAAAGAATAGGGGAGGAACTGCCAGTTTTTGATGAATTTATTAAGACCAACAACAAAACAGACATCATTCATATTCTATCAGCTGATTGGTGGATTCATTTCCCCCTCACTCCCTCCCTCTCCTTATTTTAAGTAGTGAATTAATAATATTGTCACACAAGATGACAACAGGCACTGATCAAGATGTTTTGTGGATGTATTCATACAGCCAGAAATGCTCATTTCTCACTGTCTGTTCCTCGTGTCGATCTCCTCGAGGGTCTCGGGGGTGATGCAAGAGGGGCCACAGGCTCTAGCTGATGTATTAGTTGGCATATGCAAGCTATGAATTATCAAGGAAAAAGAGTCAATTATCCAGTCCTGAAAGAGAGCCGAGCCGCTGTGGCCTTAGGGCCTTCTGCATTTATAAAATCATTTCATGGAGAACAATGCTGAGGAGCCAAGGGACTCCAGACGGGTGGAGACAAGAGAGTGTCCGGACACACACACACACACACACGTTGTGGTTTTATGGGGACTTTCCATAGACATAATGATTTTTATACTGTACAAACTGTATATGCTGTATATCCCCTTACAATAACCCGACCCCTAAACTTACCCATCACACAAAACTTTCTGCATTTTTACATTTTCAAAAAAATTAAAATTTATAAGATTTATAAACTGTATTCCTCATGGGGACCAAAAAATGTCCACAGCAGGACAAGGATTTCGGATATTGCCATCTTTGTGGGGACAATTCGATCCCATAACCAGGACCCCACACACACACACACACACACACACACGCACACACGCACACTCGCACACTCACACACACACACACGCACGCACACACACACATCTTCACCACCCAGAAGGCAGAAAGCACATTTTGAACTCCTCGATAATAATCCATATTTATAAACAGTGATTCCTCATAGAGATTTAAAGAAAGCTTCGCGCCCCACTTCTTTCTTCTTCTTTTCCCATTAAAAATCGAAATAGTTTCTGATTAACAGTGGCCCGTCTTGTGTCGAGGATGATGGGAGAGACCATTACGGTCTCATAACCGAGACACGTTTCATTCCTTTTTGGTTTGATTTTTCCAGTCACGCTGCTTGACTTTGAGCTAATGCATAATCTGTTTTGTAAATAGAAATAAAATGTATTTCCCTCGTGATTAGCCTGTGACAGGACACAAATTGAGAGAGGTTTAAGCTGACTGTAATTTCACAATATTATTGTTTTTATTGCAGCCTTTGTGAGCATAACCCAGCGAGCCATTTTTCGTTTAAAAGACGTCTAATAGCCGTCCAAACACAGCCCAGATGTCTAGACTAAAACGAGGCAAAATTTGGACTGTCAGTGAAAATTTACAGTAATAGACATCTAAACCATAGCCTAAGAATAGACTACATCAATTAGATAACAAGGAAATGAAATGAGTGAAGAAATGAAATCAAACACCTGTTTACTTTGCTTACATGATCAAATATCCCACATCTCACAAGTTATTTTGGGCAAAAAAACGACATGTATCCAAATTCAAGGTTATTTTGGCTAGAAGTGTGTTACTCACAGCCGGACTACATCGGGTTTATAACTTAGAGACGGTGAAATGATGGCTATTGCTCGCTGGAAGTGTCTTTCAAAAACATAAAATCTTGTATTTTTTTAAAAAGTATCAAAATGATTTGCTTTGCAATTTTTTTGCCCCTATATATGTTCACTATATCACTATATCTCCCCCAGGGGCCATTTCCCACATGCCGAGGAGCAGTTTACCCAAAGTGTGTGAACTACAAGACCCCTGCGGCGGCCTATTTACACGAGTTTCAAACGAAACAACCTTCTTTTGACAAATTGTGTTGCTCCATCAATATTCAGTATGCATAAATGCATTTTGATCGTCATTAACAAACAAAAAAGCATATGTTCTGTGTGTGAGTAGGAACTTTATCCCTGTTGTACCTTGCAAAAATTGAACAGCAAAAAGAGCGTGCAATAGACCACACACACACACATAAAGCGAGAGTGGTTAAACAGTTAGCGGTGCGAATCATTACAAAAGTGCATTATTATTGAAAGCGCTGCGGATTTACATCCTTTGTCGGAACGTAAAAATACTCGTCTCACAAGTCTCTGTTTTATTTCTCGGTTTCGTTCAGTGTTACATGCTTTCTTACTTATCCAAACAGCCGGTTGGTTTTGAGAACACTTCTAATCTGTCTCTGCCTCTCTCGGTACAGTAAGCATTTGAGAAAGCACTCATTGAGAGGGAAGGAGAAAGGCTTGAACCTCTCCTGAAGAGGTGAGCTCCATCTCCACTCGGGGCTTAAGTGACAGGTAAATTGCGAGTTAAGTGGGGAACACAGCCTTTTAACAAGAGGCTTCGAGCCGCTGCAAATCCTCCTTAGTCTCTAATCTGAATACAAAAGCTTGAGGCGGGGTGGATTAAATTTGACCCCTGAATGAGGTGTTTGTTCCAGCCGAGGAGCCACTTTAGCCGAGAGGAGCGAGCCAGGTTTACGTTTCCTTTTGTGCGCCGCGGCCGCGTTTAAAAACAACAGGGCCACAATGAATTCTCTTCAGAGGCTCATTTTCCTCGGGACAAAGGAAAGAGTAGAGCCACCGGCTTCCCCCGCAGGCTCGCCTATTTAGACGACTCTAAAAGACTGTTTATTTAATTGGGGATGAAATGCCATAACGGGCTCTGCTATCGGTGGCGCAGGAAAACAAATCCAGCTTTCTTTGGCGACAGGCTGAAAGGGGAGAAGGGCTTCGGCGAGAGCAAGAAGGGGGAAAGCGCTTTTGGGTTGTCAACTTTTTAGAGGCTTAGAGTCAAACCTATCCGGGCTCAGGGAAGAGAAGTCGGGTGTTAGGGAGGCAAAATGACTCGTGATAGAAGGTGTTTGCGGCTCAAGTCGAGGGGAATCGTCTTCGCTCGCAGGATGAGGGTTGGACTAATTGATTCTCTGAAGTTTCCTGTCGTAGATTATGATTACAGGTACGGCTGGATCCTTGAAAACACGCGTGCTCACACACACACACACACACACACCGTCAGGAAAGCGGTCTTACGGAATCAAAGGGAAGATGAGAGCTGCCAAACATAGCGTGAAAATACTGGGATAAGAGGATGTGTGTGTGTGTGTGTGAGTGTGTGTGTGTGTGTGTGTGTGTGTGTGTGTGTGTGTGTGTGTGTGTGTGTGTGTGTGTGTGTGTGTGTGTGTGAGAGTGTGTGTGTGTGTGTGTGTGTGTGTGCGAATGAGAGGTGCTGTACTTGTCAAGCAGGTGCATTAAGGGGTCGTATCAAACCTTTTTTAATATTATTTAGCTTTTCTCAAGGTCCACTAACAGCATTAGGAAAGTTTTTTGAACCTAAAACAGTTTCAAGTTAGTTTTTCATGACCATTTTCAGCTTTCTCTCTGACCCTTAAACACCCTATTTTGCTGCTATATAAAGCCTATGTATAATTAGGGCTGGGCAACGATTAATCACAATTAATCACATCCAAAATAAAAATTTGTGTTTACATAATATGTGTACTGTGTACAATTGTTTAGGATATATAAATAAATACACGCATATGCATGTATTTATTTAGGAAATATTTTTATGTATATATATATTTATACATAATTTATATTATATATAAATATTTTATATATTAATAATACATTTTTCTTAAATATATCCATATGTGTGTATTCATATATACAAAACAATTGTACACAGTACACACAAATATATTATGTAAACACAAACTTTCATTTTGGATGCAATTAATCGCAATTAATCATTGCCCAGCCCTAATATATATATCTGTCTGTCTGTCTGTCTGTCTGTCTGTCTGTCTGTCTGTCTGTCTGTCTGTCTGTCTGTCTGTCTGTCTGTCTGTCTGTCTGTCAACCATCCATCCGCAACTAAAGTTTCAGTAAACGGGGTCCTGTCTGTAAATTACTGTCCCAGGCTGTACATTTTCATACTACTTTGTGCAAAAACCAAGTAAAATGTGAGGACAGAAGCAGAGGTGAAATAGGCCAGGCTTTACACGACCAACCAGCGTTAAGGCGTATATCCCGCTGTAAGCTGTCACATAAGAGAGTAAAATGGCTTGCTTATTGACCAAGACTTGTGCAGGCCCTGCGAGAGCCGTAACTCAAGCTCCCAGCATTCCCCTGCAGCCTCTGATCCTGTACAGTAATAATTGTACTCATGTCACGCTGGTAATTATCATCGATCTACAGAGAGCGGGTCAGACGCACTTGGAAGTGATTCATGCCTGACATGGGACGGTCTCCCTCTTTCTCAGCCGGTTTCAACAGAGATGAAGCACTGTTAAGGGGACGTGTCTCCAGCTGCACGTCCAGCATGAGGCCGCATAATAAAGCATAGCTCCTGTTTCTCAACCTGAGAGGTTTATTTCGGCCCCAGACACTGACACTCACTCCTCAAGGCCACAAGCTATCATTATCAAAATCATTACAGGAAACTATAAGACCATAAAATCCCAACTTTTCTAATCACAGACATCATTGAGATGAAAAGTGTTCATTTTGAGCGTGTGGTTATAGCGCTCTGAAGAATACAGCACAAAAGCACTCGCTAGCCATAACTTCACATTGCAAGATTTATGAACAAAGTTGGTGAAACACATTAAGAGTAGCGTTTCAGTCAGTGTGAAATAACATTCATGTTATTCTAAGTAAAATATCTAATTTGGTTGATGTAGCAGGACTGGGTATATTTTCTGATTAATCTCAATTTTCATTTGAACAATCCCATATATAGTTTTAAAGTGCATTATCTCATCCTGAAGATGTCCCAAATCTGGCATAAGCGACAGTCGCTCAGCACACAGTTTGGACATGAAAATGAAGCCAGAGCTTTCGAAACGCATGTTATACCTTGATCAAACACTGAAACGCTGCTGCTGAAACACTGATCTGAGAGCTTGTGAATTGAATCATTGAATGGATTTGGAAAACTATTAGTGAAAAGCTAATTTGACTTCTAGCACCTCTTTAAAAATTATAACTGCAGTTATTTCAATGTAAAATCATAACAAGTGAGTCAGTCAAGCCAACCTGATCTCACGAGAAAACGTTAGATTTCATACGCGTGAGATTCGTACAGAAACATAAAACTTCAAAGATGATGGTGTCTGGCAATCAGTGTTCAGGGTTAAATGTATAACGTAATAAAATAACTTGTATTTTGCTTTTCGTCGGCTGTTTAAAGCCAACGTGAGCGGGACAATTTTTATTCCATAACAGGCCAATTTTGCCTAACAGATGTGTAATCTGTACATTTAATATATTTTATATGAAGAATTATTGATTTTAAGGGAAAACTACATTTTCATTCCATTTAGTGTCGTGAGTTATGAAAGGGCAATCACTGAGAAATACTATTTTCCTCTGGTATGGAATGAATATGAAAACAGCGTAACGTCTTAATTTCCCTATTTAATGAATCAGAAGAATGTGTCTTTGCATTTCAGGCCTCCTTCTGTGTTCCTTCTGTTGAGCGAGGGAAAAACCAAGTGTGTTTCTGTGTGTGTGTGTGTGTGTGTGTGTGTGTGTGTGTGTGTGTGTGTGTGTGGAAAGGGAGGAGGTGCAAGGTTGAAGGAGGTGAGATTGAGTGAGCGGGCCAGACAATCAGTTTTCTTTTTTGCGGCCATTGGAGCGAGGGGTGTGCATGTCACCATCAGACAGAACCCCATTTCCAGCGATTAAGCCCTCTAAAAATATTCCATTTGTCAGTGTCACGGCCCCGACACACTGCAGCCACTCATCCATGTCTGTTGACTATGTCGCCCTGCAATTTACAATATTAGCTCACTGATAATGTCCCACGGCCTCTTGGCTCCATCAGATGTGTGTTCCAGCGCTCACGGCCCGTTTGCATGCATGCTCTGCTCACAAAGTCTGGTGGTTTGTTGTCAAAATTGGTATAAAAAAATAATAAAAAATCACTACTTTTTATTAGGCTTTGATTGATTGTTGTTAGCAATGTTGTTGCACAGTGTTCAACCGATTTCCCAAATAAATTGAAAGTGTTTACGTAATCAAAAATGTCTATTTACACTTGCGCAATGCGCATGCCAGCTTTTTTACTCTTTCTAGTAACTGAATATCCAGGCTATGGGATGTAACATTCACATGATGCATATATGTATACAATATCAGAATATGACCAAATTCATATTGATATTGAAATATTATTGCATGCAATTAATCGTTCATCTGATGGTTAAAGATTTATAATAGTTAATTATTGGGATTTTTACTGCATATAAGGCAATCAGCATATTCTGAATTAACAAGGTCATTTCTATTCTCTTTTGGAAATACTAGAAATGTAGGGAACGAGATTTGCTTACTTAAAAAAAACAATGTTTCAACTTAAAAAAGTATCTGTCACGAACTGCTCTGAGACACAAAGGTTGAGAATCCAATTGCAGTATTTAGGGTAATCCAAAGACGTAATCCAGATAACAGGCAAGGGTCATACACAAACAAACAATCCAAACAATAACAGATCAGGGCTAAGGCAAAGAGAGAAATCCCAGGGAACAGGCAGAGAATCAGGAGAAACAGGAAACAAACACGCTCAGAAATGCAGGGAGACAGCATACAAGACTTTGCAGGGAATGAATGAGTGTACATGGTTTAAATAGGCTGAGACTGACAAGGTAATGAGACACGGGTGGCTGCAATCAGGGATGATGAGTCCGGGCAGTGAGTTATGGGAAATGTAGTTTGTGAGGGAGTGACAATAGTCTGATGTGGAGTGCCCTCTGGTGGTGACTGTTACTATACACACCGCCGCCGACTTGAGTCATTCATTTTCAATGGAAGCGTTTTGGGTGTTTTGAGCGACCGGAGCATCAATCAGAAAGTTGAAAGTAGCTCAACTTTATGGTAATGAGCTGTGACGCGGTTCAGCGGCAAAACAGCAGCAACCAATCGGAATACAGACGTCCTTCGCGCTGGCTGATTCCGGAGAAACATTCGATGTAAACTTTCGTTCATTAGTTACGAGAAAATGGATTAGCTAAAAGCTAATCATCGCCGTTGCTGGGTTTTCTATCATTTATTATATGACGTTGTTTGCATTTAGGGACCAGTTACAAAAGAACGAGGCATTGGAAATATTTACGAACGCTCGTTTTAAGCGGGAATGCAATTAATTTGCTCATGGTAACACCGATTTGACCAATTGCGCTAGATACAAATAATAATAGCTTTTTTTTTTTTTTTTTGACCAAATGTGACCAAAACGGTTATAAAAATGCTGTCATTATAAAAGGTTTCTAGTGTCAATGTATTACTTGTTTTTTCTGTTTACATTTCATGTTGTGACACTTCTCTTCTCCGACGCTCTGCTACGTCAGAGCGGCCAGAGCGTCAACAAGATTCCCCGTACTTTTTGACAAGCGTCCTTAAAAGGGCGTCCAGAGCTTCTTTGCAGCTCAAGTGGGTGGCGGTGTGTGCGTACAGTTACAGTAAGTGTTCGTGCTGCCTTAAAATTGTAAGCTTAGTCATCTTCATTTATCTTCATTTATATAGCGCTTTTAACAATGGAGATTTTTTCAAAGCAGCTTTACAGAGATAAACATACAATTTACGGTAACAGAGATTGTTTTGGCTTTATAGCGATTTTTGAATAATGTTATTTCCAGCTAAAGTTAGTTTTGATTGATTCACTTCCTCCAAAATTATCATTTGTTATTACATTAGGGGCCGCTAAGACGACGGCGTTCTCTCTAAACAGACTTTAAACGCGAACCTGTGACCGGATGGCGTTCACATGCGCATTAAGAATTGATTCTATAGTTATATTCGTTTGAATATGTGTGCGCAGGTTTGTAATTTCCCTACAAACCATGCCTAAACAAACTACTTGTCTTGCCTATACATTTGATAAAGAATTTTGTTTTATTTTATCACTTCGGGGTACGCGAACCGGATTTGCAACAGTCAACTTAAATATCCAACTTAGTACAACTTCACATTTCAAGTTGACTAAACTTAAAATTTTAAGGCAGCATGAACAAAAGAAATTGTTTACAATGATATAAAATGTAAAAAAGGAATTGTTGAGAAAATATAAAAATTTAACGCAACCTAACGCTTTCTGATTTTTAGGTTCTCAACATTTTTCTAAGTAAAACCAGGGTTTTGCCAGGGTTGTGCCAGGGTTGGAACTACATGGCCCACAAGCTTGCAAGAGACTGAAATACACTAGAGAATTTATCTTCTGAAAATGTTCAGAAAAAAAAAAAGTGTTTCTGTATTAATAGGAGTCCATTACGATCTCCTGATGGAAAACCCTGGCTGTCCTGCTCTTGTGTTTTCTCTCTCCTGACAGGTAGAGGCGTTCGCCCTGACTTGATGACTAGACTCAATCACCTGTGACAGAGTTGATTTGATGTCACTTGCCAGGTCTCTCCATTTGTTTGAGCACTTAAGAGGTAATTGTGTGACATCCTAGAACCGACGTCTTGCTCCAGGAGAGCACGGTGGAGCTGATGAACCACACACGGGGTGGAAGAGTGAAGCTGTTATTAATGACATCTATTTTCTCCAATATCCACTGGGAGAGGCAGAGAAAGACAGCTATACTGGAACAATTGTCATAGTTCATAACAACTATCAAACATACATATTAAGGTCATATTAAAGATCATGTTATTTACTAAACTTCATGTGGTTCCAAACCCACATGTTGATAGTTTTTCTGTGGAGCACATTTTTGAAGAATCAAGGGGAGTAATTAAAGGGACAAGATCTGTAAGAATTTGTATGTATTAATTGCTTTTTTATTGCCAATCACCTTCCCCGACTTGCTAAGTTGTCTATGAAAGCCTACACTGATTTTTATGTGAAATAACTTTTTGCTGGGAAAATCAAAAGGATGTGACTTTTACGAGAGCTTCCGAGTGCCTCTCTTTCAAAAACACATGAAATAAATGCATATAATGTTCAGTATAAGCAGAAAGAACCATTCTGTACTGTGTGATGCAAACTTGCAAATAAGAGGGATTGATAAACTCACATAGCCACATCTATAGTCTCAAATATAGCCTACTTTATAATCAAACTAACATAAAAGTGTCATCTTAATTAGCCTACCTCATCTGTCGACATGATGCAGAGCTGCTGCAACTATATCCACATCGCTACAATCAGATGCTTTCTTAACTGCAGTTTTCTGTCGTGTGTATTTTGATATTGAGAGCAAGGAAAGAGTGCAGGACATATTTACATATTCATCTCTAAACGTTCTCAGCATAGCAGTGTGGACGGAGTCTGGGTGTGCGTTTATCGCTGAAAAGGTAGGCATATTTCCAACTTCTTTTTACATCTAAACAAAGAATGGGAAAAAACTTCACCGTGAGTTTGTCAAAGTTCAGTATCATCATGTACGTTGCGCGTGCACGAGCAGTAAGTTGCTGGCTGCAGTTCACTTAACGGCCACAGATGTCGCTAAAAACAAAGGTTTCTGAATTCTACATTATAGCCCTGACAACATTTTCATTTTTGAAGCTTTTATAATGTTTCACGAGTTTTTTACTTTCCCTAACACCTTCTTCCTTCACATGCTCCTTGGTTTCCAGCCATATTATATTCCAGGATGAAGAATGTTCGGATTAAACCTGCTCTTGACCCATCACCTCAATTGTTCTGCCGTTTTTTGCCTCAGGCTAAAGAGAAACAAAACTATTTGAAAAGTCTTTGCAGTAAATCTGATGAGAATGGCCATGCATTGTTAGATTATTCACAGATATGGTGCATTCACTGTGCTACGCTTTCAAATACCAGGTTCACAGACCTGCAATGAATCTCCAATCTGCCTTTTCTACTTTTGCACAATAAAATTAGTTAATTAGTGACCAGAGTTAAACTGTTGCAATGAAATCAACATATTAGACTCTTTGAAAAAAAAAAAATATATATAGAACCCTTGCGTTCTTCAGATCAAGGTTCCATATAATAAAAAATAATAAAAAAATTAACACAAAAGGGTTCTTTCACCAAAAAAATATTATTATTATTATTTACTTAGATATTTCCATAGTAAGTGGTTAAAATTATACCTCACATCTCTTTCATTCCTGTGGACAATTAAACTTTTATGATGCAGCAGAGACAGGGTTTTAAGAAGTGTAAAATATAAAGAATCTACATGATTATTAAAACCAAAGAAAGAATATGGTTTATAATTTGATTAGTTAATGGATGTTAAAGGATAATGACTGAATCAGCTGTTTCTCCTTTAATTTCAAATTAAATAAGAAGGGCAGACCAATAGTTGGGTACTTTGTCACAAGAGCTAAAAAAAAAAAAGTCTGTTTATTGCAGGTTTTCCTGAGGAGTATAATGATATAAATGTTCAATGTACATGCATGATTTCCTATAATTAAATGCATTTTCTCAAACCAATGGCAGTTTATTTTCCCATGCATGCCAAAAGGCTTTTCCTCGAAACGCTGCTCTGATACATTTGTTTGCTATCTCAGGGAGGGATTTCAAGAGGTTCAAAGCTGATCAAGACACAAAAGCATATAGCGGATAAAAGACACTTAGGTAATTGGTTTAGAGCGGCTCTTCAGTGTGCTAAAACTCATCCTCTTTCTTCTCACTTTGTTTTCTTTTTTATCACTGTGACTTAACTGTGGAGAAGAGAAAAGTGGGTGAGAAAGCAGAAGGGAAGACAAAGCTGGAAAGGGAAGAGGCTTTTAGGCTGAGAAGACGGGAGATCAGGAGCACTTTCTGCTTGGGTTTATCTAGAGCTGCGGAGAGTTGCCATTTCATTAGTTGTATCATGTCTCACGTTAAGAGAATAAGGCAAAAAATACATATTTTAGTACAGAAATTGGAAATTGTGACATGCTTACTCTATATATTTATTTTAAAGAACAATTTTCTAATTCATGTACAATTAGGATACTACGGTTCAAGAGTTTGGGGTCAGTAAGATTTTTTTAATTAATACTAATTATTATAATACTATAATAAAAAAATTATTAGGCAAGCCAAGGCAAGGCAAGTTTATTTATTTAGCACATTTCATACACAATGGTAATTCAAAGTGCTTTACATAGAAGAAATAAAAAAAATAAAAATAAATAACAATAATTAAAACAGTTTAGAATAAAGAAATTAAAATAATCAAAAGAAATAAGAATAATTAAAACAGTTTAGAATAAAAAATAACAATAATAAAAAAATAAAAATAAAGGAACGATGGATTAAATTATAAAAAAATGACAGTAAAGAATAATAATGTTACATATTTCAAATAAATACTGTTCTTTTGAAATTTCTATACATCAAAGAATCAGTTCCCACTGAAATATGAAGCAGCTCAACTGTTTTCAGCATTGATTATAATTAGAAATGTTTCTTTAGCATCAGATCATCATATTAGAGTGATTTCTGAAGGATCATGTGACTCTGAAGACTGGAGTAATGATGCTGAAAATACAGCTTTGATCACAGGAATAAATTACACTTTAATATATATTCACATAGAAAAAAGTTATTTTAAATTGTAATCATATTTCACAGTTTTAAAGGTTTTACTGTATTTTTGATCAAATAAATGCAGCCTTAGTAAACATGAGAGACACTCATTTAAAAAATGTATAATGTTAACTGAGACTATGTATTCATTTTTAAAATAAAAAAATCTAATACAAAATTGTAATTATTATGTTAATAGATGCAATAAACAAGTGCTTATCACACCTGTGAAACTTCATGAAGTTGGTGACATTTTTGATTTGTTGACATATTGTTTAAATAAGTTTTAATGACTTTTTATATTACTCTGAAATATGACAATAGGTGTTTCTACCATATACATTTTAACTTAAAAACCTGATGTTGAAAAACTACTTCTTACCAAATGTATTTCTAATAAACACAACAAGACCAAAACCAATACGTCTCTCTTTTTTCCCTCTTTTTTTTTTTTTTGTTAAAGTTGTCTTTCTAAAATGTTTTGTGCATTTGGATTGAAATCTTTATTAATAAAATTGGTGTATGGGGCCAAGGACACTGAGTGAAACACAAGTGTCGTTCCTGACGTTCTCCATATGGAAATAACCTGTGAGAAATGTGCTTACCGAGGACAGATAACAGCAAAGATGAGCAGCTATGGATTAGAGACTGGAGGTGATTATGGCCAGAAGGAGCGGTGTGTGTGTGTGTGTGTGTGTGTGTGTGTGTGGAGGTGGGACTGATTCCACTGTGAGTGTGTAAGTGTGTGTCTGGGCTGCTGGATATAAAGGAATATTAATCTGGGTTTAGTACAAGCAGGACCCCACAAACGGCTCAAGCAAACAGAGCTTAGAGGAGGCCAAGCCTCACAGAAAGTCCTAAATCTTCACATTAGCTCCCCACGTTTCTTCTACTGAACCCATAAGCTCTTTTTCTAAAGGACATCACAAACAACTCGCAACCCCCCAGCACCACCCCTATACGCCACCCCGCACCCTCGCAGACCCACGAAATCAAGACGGATTTCAGAATCCAAGATTGCTGGGAATTTATAAATCCAAGACCCAAGTGTGGATCGGCCGAGATTAGACGAACCCCCTCCCGCCCCAGACCCGAGCCTCCAAACACGAGCCTCCAAACACAGCCTTCTTCTCCCAACGCCCGCATGTCCTACTTCTGCGTCTGCAGCCACAGGGGAGGCAGGAGACACTTTATAAGGGGAAAATGATAGGCAGGTGCATTTAGACTATAACCTACATTCCCTTACTATTGCCATATATACACCTCTGTTCTGACGGACAGCAGTTTCAGGAGCCGGTGGATGGACATCGTTTGGAAAATGATGAGTTCTGTACCACAGTTTTATAAGCTCTTTACATATCATGGTGAATCCTGGTACTTTTGAATTCAGGCTTAATTAAAAATAAAATAAAAAATGATAAATATAAATACATGTATAAAATATTATAAAAAAATAATATTTATCTGTTGTTTCAAGGCTGTGATGTTTTTTTTTTAATGTTTAGTATTTCATATTAAAGGGTTAGTTCACCCCAAAATGTAAACTCTGTCAGTAATGACTCTCCCTCATGTTGTTCAACCCCGTAAGACTTTCGTTCATCTTCAGAACACAAATGAAGATATTTGTGATTAAATCTGAGAGCTGGATCACTCCTCCATGGGATCGAAACTGGCCGGCCCAAAAGTTATGAAAGACATCGTTAAAATAGTCCACTACAGTGGCTCAACCTTAAGTTTATCAAGCGACGAGAATACTTTCTGTGCGCAAAAAAACAAACAAAAAGGTCTCTCGCTCGCTATACGCGTTTTGGAGCACAATCTCTGTCTCGCATGCACGCTCGCTCTAGATAACGGGAGATTTTTAACGAATTTGCGGTATAACTAGTCGATCACGAGTGGCTCAACAGGTAGATATATAGATAAACTCATCTTCCAGGCATTTGACCGCCCGGGTTGACACTTCAGCGTGAGAAATCGGGAGTGTGGCGTGTGAGCGTGTGAAACCAATCAAATGCGGGTGTCTCACGGCCAATGCGTGAGAGTTGGCAGCTATGGAAGCCTATGGAGGAGTGATCCAGCTCTCAGGCCCTGTCCACACGGACACGGATATTTTTATAACCGTGACTTTTTTTACGCGGTTCGGCCGTTCGTCCACACGAAAACGCACTGAAACCGAACATTTTTGAAAACCCCTGCCAGGGTGAGGATTTTCAGAAACGCCGGTTACAGTGTTGTCGTGTAGACAGTGAAACCGGGGTTTTTGCCTTGCGACGTCAGAGTGTGCGCCGTTATCAGCTGTGTTTGACATCAGATTGGCACTTCTGATTGGCCAACGTGGCTTACGGTTAAGGTTTATATCGCCGCCTGGTGGCGTGACATGCTCTTGACCGCGCTTGATTGCGTGTTTTTACGTTTTCATGTAGACAGACCGAGCATGTGTGGACGGGATTTTTTTTTAAAACGCTGTAGGAAAAACACTACGGTTATAAAAATACCCGTGTCCGTGTGGACATGGCCTCAGATTTAATCACAAATATCTTCATTTGTGTTTCGAAGATGAACGAAAGTCTTACGGGGTTGAACAACATGAGGGAGAGTCATTACTGACAGAGTTTACATTTTTGGGTGAACTAACCCTTTAACAGCTTTTTTCTTTGTAATTGTTAATGAAAATGTCAATAAAGGAGTTTAGTTTGGATTAAAATAGTTCAAAATAAAAAGATAAAGTATGCTTGATTTGAGCTGATTCTTTATTCCCATCATTAAAATTCAGACAAACAAATAAATAAATGAAATGTTTGTCTGTTTCAAGAATCTCATTTAATGTTTTTTTAATTCAACAATATTTTACTTTGTCATAAAATGTTAATAAATTGCACTTTAATTCTGATTAAAATATTTGTATATAAGTAAACAAATTATTTTTTATTATTTTTGCATTATTTTAAGATGGTGCTTTATACCCTATTCATTAAAATTCAGACTTAAAAAGTAAATAAATCGTCTTTTTTATGTCTGTGTTTTCATTAGTTATACATTTTTATTATTTTATTTTATTTAGTATTTAATATAATTTTACTTATTAATTGTCAATAAAAATGTTAATATAATGCACTTTAATTCTGATTAAAATATTTTTAAGTAATCATGAATGTGTGATTTTGAAGATGATGCTTAATACCCTATTCCCTTCATTCATCTTTGTATTTTAAATAACTATTCTAATATAATTTAAATTAAACTTTAAATATCATTTTAATATAGAACACCTTAGCGGCTGCATAGCAACACCCTGGCAACCACTCAGAACAAGTCATAGTGAAGTTGTCAAACACACTTACACTTTCTTAAGAAAATGTAAAAAGTCTAGCACTGATATTACGGCACTATACGAGTTAAAGTAGAGGAGAGTGTGATGTTTCGGCTGTGGTGGCACAGCAGTCAGCAGGTAGGCTGAGGTGGGGGATTTAACTAGAGATACTAAACCTTATTCTGTCTCCTGCAGTTCTCCGGCAGGGTGTAAACCAGAAGAAGCTGCTGTCCTGCAGAGTTTCATTAACCTGCCTGCATGTCTCTAAAACCCTGCTTTACGCTTAATCAAACTGCAGCCGCTGCAGCTCCAGCGCTTTTCCCAGCATGCACCACAGGCCGCATGTGTGATACCCGACACAGTTTCAGTCCAATAAGGGTCATCTAGAGACAGGTCTGCACTGTACTATTATATAAAAGAGGTCAGACGTTAATGGATGCCTGATTTTATTCTAATTGACAAAAAAATAATTTACAGTGAAAAAATGTATATATTAAAAAATGGTAACACTACATAAGGTTTCATTGGCTAATGCTAATGCATCAACTAGCATGAAAGCAAAACTTTCAGACAACCGTCAGTCATTTTAAATGTATAGCATTAAATATAATTTAGCATCCTGTCAAACTTTCAAACCAACCCATGTTGTTGTTAAAGGGATAGTTCACTTTGAAATTAATTTTTGGTATGTTTTAGCTTACCTCAAGGGCATCCAAGATGTAGGTGTCTTTGTTTCCACAGTAGTTTCAATTTTGATATTTTTAGGTCAAACCGTTCTTGTCTGTCAGTCATATAATGCAGGTCTATGGTCACCACCTCAAAGAGCATGACCAGAGAAGTCCAAATTAAACATGATTTAATGACTTGTAAATGTAAGTACACATTGATGGCCTAAGACACGAAACGAGCGGTTTGTGTGAGAAAACCAACAGTATTTATATCGTTTTTACCTCTTGTAAACACAGCCACGTCCAAGTGATCTGAGGGCGCCGGCGCTTCGGTCTGCGCTGGAAGTGATCTCTCTCGCGCGTGTACGTCACTCATACAATTGTTTTATTATTATTTTTTTTTTCGACGGTTTAAACATCCCGGATAAGCGCAAATTAGTACCATTTTAATTAGCAGTCTTACCTACAATCTCTGTTCTGTGTAAACAATGAGTGACGTACACGCGCGAGAGAGATCACTTCCAGCGCTTGCGCAGACCGAAGCGCCGGCGCCCTCAGATCACTTGGACGTGGCTGTGTTTACAAGAGGTAAAAACGATATAAATACTGTTGGTTTTCTCACACAAACCGCTCGTTTCGTGTCTTAGGCCATCAATGTGTACTTACATTTACGAGTCATTAAATCATGTTTAATTTGGACTTCTCTGTGCATGCTCTTTGAGGTGGTGACCATAGACCTGCATTATATGACTGACAGACAAGAACGGTTTGACCTAAAAATATCAAAATCGAAACTACTGCGGAAACAAAGACACCTACATCTTGGATGCCCTTGAGGTAAGCTAAAACATACCAAAAATTAATTTCAAAGTGAACTATCCCTTTAACAAATGACCAGGTTTCCCACATCCTCCCATCAGGTTTAGCAGGTCTGTGCTCCGGTCCTTCAGTGATGCTGATGCTGTGGACCCTGAGGCACTGCAGTGGACGCGCACACAGATCAATCTTCCTCTGACACTTCATTTAGACTGCATTAATGTGGAATTAGGAGCCATTATGGCCATTGGCAGGCCTTGACAGTCCTGAAACGTGAGCAGTTATCCAGCCTCCTGGGAACCGTCGTGGATTTGAATGGCCCAGATCAAGCTGATCCAGCCCCTGCTACAAAGCTGAAGAAGTGATTTGATTATTTAGCTCCACATTTTCATTCAGCACTGTCATCACTGTTTTCAGTCGGCTAAAGAAGGATTTTTTCCTTTATTGCTCTCTCCCTATGAAATGCTGGAATGATGTTATCAACCACACAACAGCAGCAAACTGTTTGGACTACAGTCGACATCAGTGTTGATATTAATATAGCCTACATAGGCTTAATTTGTGGGTTGGACATGTCTTTGCCAGGGTTGATATTGCATTACCTCTGTAAATCTGGATCGTTACTCATCATTGGCCACTATGTTGGATTAAAGGGTTAGTTCACCCAAAAATTAATGACTCTCCCTCATGTCGCTCCAAGCCCGTCAGACCTCCGTTCATCTTCAGGACACAGTTTAAGATATTTTAGATTTAGTCCGAGAGCTTTCTGTCCCTCCATTGGAAATGTATGTACGGTATACTGTCCTTGTCCAGAAAGGAAATAACGACATGAGGGAGAGTCATTAATGACATCATTTTCATTTTTGGGTGAACTAACCCTTTAAACAGCGCTATACTGTAGATTTTGGAGTTGCTCAGAGTGCACTATCAATGTTTTCTTCATCAAAAACACTTACAAATTCACCTCTGAGACATCCAGTCTCTGAGATCTACAGATCCAGTCGTTTGAAAAATAGCAAATGCTTGTTAACAGCCTTTTTTTTTTTTTTTTTTTTTTACTTTCAGTGACATTTTCGCCCCATCACCTGGTAAATTTTAGCCTGGGAAAACCCAGACAACTTCCGGCAAATTTAGATTTGCTCTGAAAGTTAGTCTGGCAAAGAGCTCATTCAAGCCCATTTCCAATCCGCCGAAATCGAGGCACCAATCAGAAACGTTGGGGCGGGCTTTACACGATGACGACAGCGCTGGGATTTTGAAGCAGATTTTGTAGCCTACATTACAAAGATGGATGCCGCCGTCGAACATCACTCGTTCCAATCAGCTATCGCGTCTGTTTTAAGCCATTTGAACGTTTCCTTTTAGTTAAAAACCGAGCAAAGAACAACACTCGGAGATGTGTCTCCGCCGCTCTGCATACGTCATCTCCTTCATCGCTCTGATTGGGTTTAGGTCTATCCGCGACGTCCGTTGGTGACGCCCCTCTGGAAATGATTTGTCTATGACGCTTTGCCAGACCATAAATTGAGCGTCAGCGTCAGTTCTGGCAGGCCAGGTAGTCAAGCAGCTGCTTATGCTATTTGCTATCAACACTGTCCCGTCAGCTGATCTGCTCCAGCTGAGCCGCATTAGCTGGTTAACTCCCCTCGCTGCTCAATGGCCAAGCTCAAACAAGGCGCCCTATTTAAAGCTCATTCACCTTGCTCATACATGCTGCTGCTCGCTTCTGCTGGCTCGCTGCTCGCTTCTGCTGCCCGCCACCTCCCCAGCTCCTCCTTATGCATAACGTGGCATTTGCTATGTCATGTTGCCTGCTCTGTTCACAGGGGGATATTTTAGCTCTCACAGTCTAAAACTGTGTGAGCGTTCCCTAATGCTGCTGCTGCTGTCCTCTGACTCTCTGCTATTTCATGGTGCTCATGAAAGGTCAGAGGACTCCCTGAACAGAGCCATACCGCCAAATTTCAATTCAGGAACATCAACCTGTTTGCAATCTATTCAAATAATTCTTAATTATTTTGTCTGTGTGTTCTTGACTTAATGGACCTGACAGAACTCAGTTACAACTGAGAATGCTCTGGTTTTAACCAGGCTAGGTAAATTTCTGACCTTGCTCTCAACTTAAGCCAGGGACAGACAGTTCGGCTTCACACTGTTTTCTTGCCTCAGTGCGACTCCTTTTGATTTGGACGCTTGTGTGGCGTCTTCAATCACACAGTAATTAGGATTAAATAAGCAAAAGCTATATGCAAGTGCAAAAGCACATTATATGTCTCTGCCAGGAACGTGGCCTGTGTAAAAATAGCTCGCCACCCCACATGAAAGCCATATGAACGGGCGACTCGATAATCACATCACGGCCATCTTTCAGACGTGAATGTACGAGATGACCCTGTCCGCCTTTGCATTGGTGTGTTATTATAAATGCAGTGTGTTTCCCCCTCCTCCTCTCACTGTTAGTGACCAGGCGAGTGAGAGGCACACCGATACTCCTTAAGGAGCTTTGCTCTGGGAGGAAACCTAATCTTCTTTTTTAACGCCATCCCAAAGCTCCTCGCAGACTCTGAAAAGAAGGGGTGGAGTCGAGTGTTGAGTATCTCTGTCCCCATGAGACAGCGTCGCCCTGGCCATCACACTCCAGGGAATTATCCCTCTATACGCGGGGTAAATCCCTCCGGCCTGCCCCGGCAGCGCCTCCTACAGGGAGGCTGTTTATTCAGCTCGCTTATTTGGTTTCTAAACAACTACATTGAAAGAAAAGACACACAGGCTGAATCCCAATTCCCATACTATCCATAGTATATAGTGTGCAAAGTTAGGTTTAGTGCATCCCCAAAAAGGATGCAAATAACAAGCAACTTAATTATTCTAATTCCAATGAACCAATTCCTTATTGATTCTTTTAGTACTTGAAAGGAGTATTTTACGAATCTGTTCACATGTAGGCTGTAAGGTTTTATATCTTTTAAAGAAATTAATACTTTTATTCAGCAAGGACACATTAAATTGAATCCTGAAAATCCTGAAAAACTTGTATCATGGTTTCCACAAAATTTTAAGAACATTGAAAATAATCAGAAATGTTTCCTGAGCAGCAAATCATCATATTAGAATGATTTCTGAAGGATCATGTGACACTGAAGACTGGAGTAATGATGCAATTTCACAATATTACTGATTTTACTGTATTAAATCAAAGCATTAAACAATCTTACTGACCCCAAAATGTTGAACGGTGGAAAAACAATAGCCAGCATTTTGGCAATAAATGTAAATGTTTCTTTAAATTAAAGTGCCATTTATTGTGAAAAACCCATTTGTTAATGTTTATCTTTAAGTTTAACAATTTTTTCTTTGTATTTTTCTGATTGAATATTGTATGTCACTCTGAAATTTGGGTTGCAAATAATTGTAATTGTTAAAGTAATTAAATTTTATGGTAATACTTATAGTTTTATGTAAACAAGTTGTCCCAAGTCTGGCATATACTAAAAATTACTTTTCCATCACCAGCAAATGATATGCTTTCAGTGTAATAATGCAGCAATAGCACTAAATATTATTTTCTGATTTGGTTAAAGCATTTTGAAATGTCCATGAATGTTTTCCCCATAAAAAGATCTATTTTATATAATTCATAACTCAGTGCTCTTATGGTGTTTATCCCACCGTCAGGCAATAAATAGATAGGCGTAATATGTACGTAAATAAATATTTTTACTTATACAGCTTTACATAATCCACATGCATATTACTTTATTGTTTTTGAAATGTTCTTTGTATTCTCTTGTATTATATATGTACCCAGAGCTCCTGGAAACCACAACAAATTCCTTGTGTTTGCACACACTTGGCGAATAAAGCTCATTCTGTGATTGTGATTCAGTAAAAATAGAAAGACGTTCACAACACCAGCGTGTCTAAGACACGCGTACACAGTGCTGACAGATACAGACACAGCACACGGCTTTCTCGCTCTCTACAAGAGGTCACGGTAAATATTAACTCTGACAGAGCCATGTGACAATCTCAAGCACTTTCATGGGAAGAAGGTGTGAGAGATTACAGATCCAGAGATTCCTGTGAGGAGAGACAAGTGACATAACTTTTCATCTCACAAACCCCTGGACTGACTCTCTGCCAGTATTCCCAAAAACAAACGCACACTCAGCTCTACTCTCTTCAGAAAGCACAGACTCTTGTGTACTTTACCCTTTACAGCTGTTTAAGTAACTTGTTAGTTCGCCTCTTAAACATGCTGTGGTTGCTCTGAACATATGGCGTAGCGCTTTTGACCAGACATTTCTCGGCTGAAGATTAAAGTGACCATCCTCCTAGCATGTCTGCGTGAAAGAGAGCGCGCTTAGATGATGCCAGCGCAGGTCAAAGTGAAGGCAAACTGCAGGTATTTTTAATGAAGGTGTGACATTCTGACAGGACCCTGATAATACAGTCCTCACACTAGCTTAAGACGGACAGGAAGTATATAAGGAATTTAAAACCGAAAGAATTAACCCAGAGCAACAGCTCTGACAGCTCTGTACCCTGGAAAGTATCAGCCCATTTATTCTATTTCAAACACAGCGTTTTATAAGCGCTTAATGTGTTTTATCATGCATAAGTGCTAAAGTTTCAGAAAGCACGCCCACACTTTGTTTACTGGCCGTCTGATGCACATAATTGTCATGCATGGTTCAAAACAAAGCTGAGAAAAGGATCAATGTGCAAGCAGTTTTATTAAAGAAAACAAAAACAATCCAAAAACACCTCAGGAGCCAAAACCATATAATAGATGAGCACAGATAAAGGACTTGCAGAACTATAGATACAGTGAGAAAACAAGGAACAGGTGCGACAAATCAATCAACTAATAAGTAATGGCAACACAGGGAGCTGAAAATACTCAAATTAAGTGAACATACTCAAAACAGAAACACAGACTCTCTAACAATAATGCACACAAAAATGTTTTTAAACAGTCCACCAGGAAGCAAAGTTGTGTTTATAAAGTAACAGGTTGATAAGCACTTTTGAGGAAGAACTCGTCACTAGCTGGCTTTGCCGTTTTGTTTACAAATTTGTGTTCATTTAATTGCAAAAAGGGCAGTGAAAGCCAACCACACCAAACAAAAAACAACAACATTGTATTTTGTCCCAAAGCAAGGGAACTAGCAGACCTTCCTGATGTGAATACACCCGTTAATGTTAATTTCATATTATTATTGGTTCATATTATCTTTTATGCTTAACATTATTAGTATAATTTACTAATACATTTTATTGATTGACTTGTTTGTTTAAAAGACATTTTTATTTAATTTTATGTTATCCACCTTATTCCTGCGCCCCATGACGCTTTGCGCGAATTATGGGTGTAACTTCCGTTAAGCTGTAAACAATCAGTGAAAGGCTCGCTCTATGAACGCAATACCAGCAATACATTAAAAAAGTGGCACAATGAGATGACATTAATCGACTCACCCTTCAACCATCGAACATTAAAATGAAATTTTAAAGTTTAAAAGTATCAACAAGGTACTTTCAACAGACCAAAAATAGCCCCAAAAGCGCGAGTCTTTGGTAAATATCAATGTAGTTGGCAAATATAGCCTATAACAAGCCTTAATCAAAAATGTTCATTAACTTCAGCATTACGTGACACTATATCAAAGTGATTTCCGTCATTTTGACAGATTATAAATCGCATTTACCTGTGAAAACAAACCTGGAAAGAAACGTGAGGATTTGAGGAGAATAACGAGATTCTTCGTGTATTCCAGTGAATTATTATATCGTAAATTAAATTCGGGAGAACAGACCACAAATGTGCCGTATGTTGTACTTTTTCATACTTTTACAGCGGATTGCAAAGGAAAAAATAAAAATCATCATGAGGAAAAGAAAGCAGCGACTGAAAAGAGCTCTTGCCATAGATATTCTTGTTATAACATGTCACGTTAAAATACCAAGTATAACGTTATTCTCATGATGTCTGAAAATAAATCATGAAGGAAAATTGACAGCTCATCCAGTCAAACTGACGGATCAGCTTTATTTGTAGGGTAACCTTATGATTTGAAATGATTCGTTTCAGCCTTTTTGAATGGAAGTTCCCCAAACCGGAAGTGCCACCCATAATTCAAAACGCAGTAAGGTCGCCAGGAAAAAGGTGGATACACTTTAGTTTAAGTTGACGTAGTCTAGTTATATGGTACTACTTACTTAAATAAGTATTGAATAATATTAATGAACATGTACTTATCTATAGAGTTAAAATGAGGGTTTGGTTTAGGGTTAGTTGTAATTATGCATTCTTTACTGTTATTACTATAGTAAGTACATGCAGTTATGAAACTATTTCACCTCAAAATAAAGTGTTACCAAATTTATTTGTAATTTACTTTCTGTTCGTTATTTATTTGCCATCTCGGTCTTTGATTGCCATTTCCTCTCTGTCTCCTGTGCCTCGCCCTGAGAGACAAACACAAAATAGGACAAATCAATTATTATCTTTACAGTAAAAGGGTTAAGCAGTCTGTTAAATGAATTAGTCCACATTAGGAATCTCACAGCTGTTAATTTAATGGAGAGGCGGAGAACTAAGTTCATCAAGTGAGGTACTAATATCAATCTGCCCGATATGAACATCAGAAGCGCTGGGGTGGGGCGAGGTTTCTCATATATTATTCTTGAGAAGTCTTAGACACACTTGTCACCAAACCAAAAGTAAAATACACACACTGTACAGTGAATCATGCACCCAGGATTCTATTCTGGGGGGAATAATAGTATTTTTTCCCCCTGCCGGAGCCTTTCATGTCATTTAGAGAGGTGTTTAATAAGGATGGGCACTAAGAGGATTATGATCCCATTTGGCCATGGCCCCGTTGAGATGAGGGGTTGTGGGGGGGCATCCTTCTCACTGTCAAAACTCATTTCCCTCATAAATGATCAGCAAGATGACAATCCCATACTCTGGAAATGTGCTCCAGCCCCCAGCCTCCTCTCCTCACTGGGTTAATGAAGAGCGAGAGCGAGCCGTCCTGATCACACCCGGTTTAAACTCGAAGATAGAGAGAAACCATGCTCTTTTTGGAGATATACACTCTTAACCTTTCAATGAAACAATGTGAAAAACAAAACTGCATGCATTTTTCAGAAGAGCATTGTTTTGGTTGTGCCTTAGCTCTGCGTGACTGCGGATGAATATAACCCTTCACAATCGATAATGGTTTACAATGAACTCTGTTAAGAGAGATAATGGCAATTTATCTGTTCAATAAAACACCGTAATCACCTGTTGAGTAATAAAAACACAATCTCCACGTCGCATTTACAACATTTCAAATCCCTCAGTTCTCGCCATCTCCGAAAAGCCAAGCAAATGTTGATTCTTGTTTTATTACGAGCTCTTTCTCTTTTCTGCTCTTTCTCTCCTCTGTTCAGCATTTGTTTAAAACGAGTGAATCCTCTGAGGTTGGAGATTTAGCGGCTCCATGTCAACCTTTCTCACTCGTTGTAACAACTAACCTCTGCCATTCATGCGTGAAAGTAGCCAGAGCAACTCTATTTACATACGTATATGACGAGACGCACACGGGCGATGTGACGCATGTACACAGTTTCCTGCGAAAACCATCCCGACAGATCTAAAAACTTATAATAGGGGCACCGTAGTGAATCAGGGATAGACAAAAAACTAGCCTGGGTAAACCCAGACAACTTCCGGCAAATTTAGATTTGCTATGAAAATAGTCTGGCAAAGAGCTCATTCAAGCCCATTTCCAAGTTGAAATCGAGGCACCAATCAGAAACGTTGGGGCGGGCTTTACACGATGACGACAGCGCTGGGATTTTGAAGCAGATTTTGTAGCCTACATTACAAAGATGGATGCCGCCGTCGAACATCACTCGTTCCAATCAGCTATCGCGTCTGTTTTAAGCCATTTGAACGTTTCCTTTTAGTTAAAAACCGAGCAAAGAACAACACTCGGAGATGTGTCTCCGCCGCTCTGCATACGTCATCTCCTTCATCGCTCTGATTGGGTTTAGGTCTATCCGCGACGTCCGTTGGTGACGCCCCTCTGGAAATGATTTGTCTATGACGCTTTGCCAGACCATAACTCAGTTACAACTGAGAATGGGCTGGTTTTAAACAGGCCAACAAAAAACACCTTTTGGAAGAATGATCGACACATTATTCAAATTATGTACATAGTGTACCTTTATTCCTCTGGCCTAAGACGTTTCACCATTTGTCTGTTTAATTTTTTTTGCTTTTCTTTGCTTTGCTTGACCAGTTCAGGTAACACTTGATCACATGGGTGATATAGTAGAGTCTGATTTATACCATAATAAGACCCAAATCATGCCCTGTGTCAGTGACCTTATGATATCTTCGCCTCTTGCTTTCTTAAGAAAAGACGCAAGCTTCATTTCCCACAGCATGGGAGTCAAGCTCTTGGCTGGCTTCCCTTCTCCATCCCTCCCTCTCCCTCTTTCTCTTCTCTTTTCTGCATGCTCTGGCTATTAAATGCATCTTCAATTCAGCAACTTTGAAGTGGCACTCCAGGAAATGCACTCAATCAATTATAAATGAAATAATCTCCTTATAATATTAGAGATTTTAAAAGTGTAAGAAATGCCGCCAGATTAAGGAACCCAAATCAGTTTTAACAGTATCTAAAGTGACAGCAGGAGAATCATGGGAAGGAATGGGGAGAAAGTTAAAATGATTATGTAGATCTGTGTCACGGGCGAATGTTTCTGTAAATCCCTGCAGGATCTCGCAGCACAGTGGAAACAGATTATTGCCAGCCTTATTTAAAGAGCTGTGGCTTTTTTTCGAATGGGAAACATTTATATAAATTTAAATGTACTGCTCTTGCTGTACTTTCTCTCTCGTCTGTTTGAACCAGTGTCTCACCACTGAGTTATTGTGGACAACTGGCTGTTGCACATGTTGCAAATTATTAAAATAAATGAATATAATTTAATTGAAAGAATTACTATGTAAAACATTCACATTTTGGTCTGAAATGTGAACAGACACTGCACAAACCTTTGAAGAACAATCAACATCTGTGATTTGATCGATGATTTATATGCAAACACTGAATTAATTTGTACTAATATGATTGAAGTCAAAGCCTGTTAACTTTGACATCATCTATATAGTAGTGCACATATATTTAGCAGATATAAACATTTAAAATCAACCAAACAGTTGACAGGCCCCTTTGACTTCCATAAATATTATTGAATTCAATGGCTAACGTCAACTGTTTTGTTTCCAACATTCTTCAAATTCATACAGTTTTGGATCAACTTGAGGGTGAGTAAATGACGACAGAATTTCCATTTTTGGGTGAACTATGCCTTTGATAGGGTCTTTAAATGGCCCCATATTTAAAATTGTATAATAATTATTAAAAATAAATTGCTTTAAAATAGTTTTAGATAATATGTAACACACGGCAGGACTGTGAAGAGGCTCAGATATAGTTTAGGTAAACTTAACTGATTGTTCCAGGTGCTCCTACTAGTAAAGAGGACTCCCTTGTAAATAATGAACGCTATTATGTGGAGCGGTGAACTTTCATGCTGTGCTTGTCCCTAACAACTGCTTCCATCAAACATGATTTTGAAACTTTTGGATGGACAAAAAAATAACAGTGCATGGAAGCATTACATGTGGAAATAATTTGGACTGACCTCAGCTGGGTTTCACTACCACCGCATCGGTCAAAAGCTGGACTGTGCAGCTGTCCAGGGGCAGCAAATCAATTGATCATTAGGGGAAGATAAGTAGGCAAACACATCCATCACTGCTCAGTTCACTAGCACCCCGCTGCTACAGCGAGCTACAGGGATTATCTATGTTTAGGCAAGCGTCTGAGCGGTGTGTGTGTGTTCCCCGGTCAGTCCCTCATCTAACAGGTTGCTCTCACTCATTACATGGTTAGTTGAGCCCAATGAGGGCTCTTTCAGCTAAGTGAGAGGCAGGCTGGAGGGTTCATTCGGTGTTTGCATCTGTGAAGGAGTTAGACACACTTGGTCAGCGGTTTGACAGCCTTGACTCCACTGAGGCAGCTACAATCCACACACACACACACACACACACACAGAGAGAGAGAGAGAGAGTTTTCAAAGTTTTCAAAAGAAAATGTGTCTTATTATTTCTCCAATTTTACTATTAAAATAACAAAATAATGCTTCGAACTAAGGATGACTACCACATTTCTGAAATAAAAAAGGCATAAAAAGCCTTAAAATAGAGTTTTATGTTTTTCTTACTCTAATATGCTTTGTTTGCTCAATATCAGATTGCCAGTTGGCCAACAAAACACTGACAAGTGTATGACTTGAATTTAAGTTTTAAAAATAAGAGAGACAGTATTGGGTATATATATATATATATATATATATATATATATATATATATATATATATATATATATATAAATGATGTTCAAGTAATTACCTGTGAAAATTATTCAAGCAAAAAAGCAGCACAGAAATGTTTCAGTTTCAATGCATTTAGGTCTACATTGAGAAATGGTAAATATTGATGAGATTAGATACTTAATGTTTTGTTACACTATTTCAATAGTTCACTTTAGACATCCTAAGAGTGCAACGATGTCAACTAACTCTCAGACGATAAGTAGACTGTAAAAAAGTACCATTTTCTGTGCCAAATTAGTTTTCAGGAGATCTTTTTGTGAGGAACCGAAATCATTATTCACTGATAACCTGACACAAATCTCACTGCATGCTATTAGTGCAACAAAATCAACTGCAACACACACATCATATATATATATATATATATATATATATATTGACACCATTTTTTAATATGAAAATGACTCCAAAAGAAATTCGAGACACCCAGTGTAAATAAATATC
Source organism: Rhinichthys klamathensis goyatoka (assembly GCF_029890125.1). NCBI lineage: Eukaryota > Metazoa > Chordata > Actinopteri > Cypriniformes > Leuciscidae > Rhinichthys > Rhinichthys klamathensis. The sequence goes on along the minus strand of NW_026606766.1, from coordinate 1,292,989 downwards.
TGTTTCTTACCAAAAACGTTTGAATGGCTAAAATTCATTAGTCATTTCAGTTTAGAACAATATTAAACGAGTAAATAATGACAGAATTGAAATTTGGGGTGATCTGTTCATTTAAATTCTTCTACCTTTTACATACTCAGATCTTCATTGTGGTGAACCTGATTTCATCAAGTGCAACATGATCCTGGATCAACATCAACCAATCAGATTTGAGGGACAAGTTTAAAGTTGATGTCAAGTTTAGCCTTAGATCCAGGGTTAGGTGCTTCTACATCAGTGTTATTCTTCACATATCTTTAGGGATGGGTTAGACTTAGGGGTAGGAATAAAGTTATTTTTTGGACGAGAATGTTGTTCCAGGATCAACAAAATATGTCCATATTTTCCTCTCAGTCTGAATTCTGGGGGAATTCTCTGAATTTGAATCCTCAGTCACACAAACTGAAAGAATTACATTCTCACACTGTCTTAAGGAAGTGCTATTGAAGCGTAAAACACTTAAATGATTGTTTAACAATCAAGTGCTTCAAACACTTTGGATTAGCTTCTGAGTATCTAGTGTACTGATAAGGTTTTTATTCATCAGACTGGTCTGTCTTAAGATACTTATAGAAAACAAAGTGGTCAGTAGAAGCAGTTTGCTCGAGGCGTTGGTGTGTGTGTGGCTGTGTTTACTCCAGAGAGTCATTGCATGGCTTGAGTCAGACTCCATCAGCTCATTCTTTACCTCAATATCCTTCTGAAGGAAAGAATCAGGACTACAACGGCTCTCTCGTGAAATGTTTAGTGTGAGGGAGAAAATGGATGCCTGAAATTCATCGCTAGACTCATAAAGTGGCCACTGAGGGTGAGATTTAGGAGGAAATCGTATTTAAGATTTATACCAGTTGCAGAAATCAGTCACTGTAATACAACAGAGTTCAAGGCCCAAACCAGACCTATTCATGCTCCAATGGAGAAGATCACTGAGCTGATTATTTAGATGTGCTTCTCAACTGGTTTTGCTTCAACAACCAGACATCAAGCAGAACCCAACAAACCTGTAACCCATATTTAACGTAAGGTGGTATTTCCTTTTACAAGTTAAGGCCCGTTCACCTCAAGGACGATAACTATAAAGAAAACGATAACGGTATAGTTCTAAAAATAGTTCTCAATATTAAAGAATATGATTTTACTATCATAGTTGCACTAAATTGCCCTCTTGTTGAAGAAAACCGATTTTTACAAATAGTATGATTTTATTAATCATTCTGGGCTTGTAAAACAGATTAGATCTGCTACACACACACACACATCACTGTAAAAATGTAAGTGTTCGTGCTGCCTTAAAATGTTTAGTCAACTTGAAATGTGAAGGTGCACTAAGTGACAACTTGGATATTTGAGTTGACTAAACTTAAAATTTTAAGGCAGCACAAACACTTACTTTTTTAAGTTGAAACAACGTGTATATACAATGTATATATACAGTATATATAAACAGACTTTTAACTAGCTTCAGCAGGGGGAAAATAGAAGAAAAAAAGAGTTCATGTTAAGATACTTTCTAGAAACAAAACTAACATAGTTATTGAAATAAATCCTAAAATTAAATTCTGTGAAAGTTTGAAAATTATAGTGCTTTATTATTCAAAGAGTCAGATATCGAATGTGTGGAACTTTCTCTATGACTTGGTACTTTGTGTCACTAGTGGCCCTGAAAGCCTGTCAGAAATGCTTAGTTTCTCCAGGAAAATGGTTTGTATGGATCTTTGCTCCGGGTCTTGCCCTGTTTCTGCACAATTTCTCTCCACCCTCTTGTTTTTTTTCCCTCCTTTTGTTTAGGTAAAGCTAGGATTAGGGAAGATTTTCCCCCTAAAGTAGTGGTTTGATGGTGCTTTTATCCCCTAGAGTTGCGAAGACGGTGGAGCCCCAGGATTAGACCAACACAAAAGGTGTTGTTGTGTCCGGCCGCAGGCTGGAGGGAAGGAACTCAACTGCCAGTTTCAATATGTCAATGTTCTCAGGATGGGAAGTTGGCCAAATCAATTGACGAGAGCTCTGGTGTCCAAATACTCACGGTTCAGACGCAGTTCAGATTTTGGGCTACCAAAGTTACAACTCTTCAAAATCCTCCTTTCAGGAAAGAATCCAAAGAATGTCCCATGTGCTATATCTAGAAAAACTAATCTAAACTAAAACTAATGCAGTTAGAGTACACTTAAAGGGATAGTTCACTTTGAAATGAATTTTTGGTATGTTTTAGCTTACCTCAAGGGCATCCAAGATGTAGGTGTCTTTGTTTCCGCAGTAGTTTCAATTTTGATGTTTTTAGGTCAAACCTTTCTTGTCTGTCAGTCATTTAATGCAGGTCTATGGTCACCACCTCAAAGAGCATGACCAGAGAAGTCCAAATTAAACATGATTTAATGACTCGTAAATGTAAGTACACATTGATGGCCTAAGACACGAAACGAGCGGTTTGTGTGAGAAAACGAACAGTATTTATATCGTTTTTACCTCTTGTAAACACAGCCACGTCCAAGTGATCTGAGGGCGCCGGCGCTTCGGTCTGCGCAAGCGCTGGAAGTGATCTCTCTCGCGCGTGTACGTCACTCATACAATTGTTTTATTTTTTATAATTGTTTTCTTTTCTGACGGTTTAAACATCCCGGATAAGCGCAAATTAGTACCATTTTAATTACCTACAATCTCTGTTCTGTGTAAACAATGAGTGACGTACACGCACGAGAGATCACTTCCAGCGCTTGCACAGACCGAAGCGCCGGCGCCCTCAGATCACTTGGACGTGGCTGTGTTTACAAGATGTGTACTTACATTTATGAGTCATTAAATCATGTTTAATCTGGACTTCTCTGGTCATGCTCTTTGAGGTGGTGACCATAGACCTGCATTATATGACTGACAGACAAGAACGGTTTGACCTAAAAATATCAAAATTGAAACTACTGCGGAAACAAAGACACCTACATCTTGGATGCCCTTGAGGTAAGCTAAAACATATCAAAAATGAATGTCAAAATGAACTATCCCTTTAAACACTTTTTAGTCTCTTTTAGGTCATCTCTAAGTGCACTCCTAAAAGTTGACCAAATTCCTTTTTAGCAGATAATACGTATTTAAAGTGTACAGACTTTTTTGTGGGTGCACTTTATTTTTCAGTATGTGCACTTATTGACTTACCTTAGAAAGAACTGGGTAGTAACTACATGGGTTAAGGTTAGGTTTAGGAGTACGTTCAGGGTTAGTTGTAATAAGTATAGTATACGTATATGACTGTAAAATAAAGTGCTACCCAAATGGCCAAGAATGAGAATGTCCATACCCAAAAACCACTTGCTAGCAAATTATAAGCACTATTATTATTCACTTTGATATACACCCAAATTTCCTGCTTCTAAAATATTCCAACACTTAAAACAAAACTGTGTTCGTTGAGCCATTTCATGGATTTTTACAGACAAAAACTAGTTTCTGTAACTAAAAATCTTTTCAAAGCCATCGCTATGCCTGAGGAGAAAACATTGCCAGACAATCCGTGTCTCGACACATCATACTGTGTGTAAACATCACCAAAAAAAAAATCATCTCAACCTTCAGCCAAAAGTGCATTGAAGAAAAATTCCAGTGCTGTTTAGCATTATTGAGGAAGGATTGATTGATGGCAAGTGTTATTTTGGCTCCTTTTAATCAGATTCAGCAGAAGCGGAAAGAAAACATTTTAACCAAATGTCTTAATAATAACACTTTTAACGGATTGCTTCTGGCAAGTTGTTTTGCTATTCTTGTCACAAGAGTCCCCAGGAAGCAGTCAACTTAGATCCATTAATCAAAATTATTAATATTGCCTATATCAGCACATACAATACCCTTGACAAGAAACAGAGGTTCAACCCTCTACCAATGGCAAAGTAGGTTGTTTACATTCGAAACACAATAAGAGATAATTTTGCAAGCTTTCCCTTATGTCTCTCAAAGGAAAACTTGTTTGAATTCCGACCATAAAACCTTGGATGCATCCATATCCTAAACATGAAATTCGAGTAGGCTAACTAAAACCTTGCGTATTGCATTTGGCTCATTGGTTTAAAGTTGGTTTTACACCTCATTGAGAAAGCTTGCACGCATTTTGGCTGGTCGGTTGAGCTTTAAGAGAGGATAAAGTTTTGTTCTGAAGATCTGGCATGCGAGAGCATCATCTCCAAGAGGAAAGACGTTAAATCATCTAAAGAGGCTTTCTGTGATGGAACCTGTTCATAGTAAAATACAGAATAAATATGTTAGCAGATGTGGGCTATTATAGTAAAAGTGGTTAGAAACGAAAATAACCTCAAACTGGTATACTCAAATTTAGCCTTGCAGTTCAGGACACTGACAAATTTCACATTTTAAAAACTCTTCATCTTTCAAACCTTTGTACATGTTGGAATGCATATAAGTATGTATTAAGGAATTGAAAACATCTTAAAAGCAACTTTGATTGGTGGTGTTTGCGGCAAATGTCGCTGCAATTATACTCGTAAGCAGTGTACTGTTCACATTGCAGACATTAGTGACATTAACTCACCCTCAACTGGATCTAAACCTGAATCAATTAATTTCTTCTGGTGAACACAAAAGAAGATATTTTGAAGAATATGGGTAACCAAACATATATGGAAGGGCCCTGATATATGGAAAATATTCCATATATGGAAAATAAACTATACAGAACTCAAGGTCCCATCAACTGACATTCACTACCAAAAAAAAAAACTTTGGATTTTTTTTTTTAAACTGGAAATTTAACTGGACGATTACAAAAAATACCGGGCATCTGAATTAATGAACAGAAAGCAAAACTTTCTTATAAAGCGGTAGTTCCAATCCTTGATTCTGATTGGTCAATAGCTGTGATTTATTAAAAAAAAACTGGACATTTACCTGGACGTTTTAAAAAATCTGGACAACTGAAATAACGTTAGTAGCCTAAAGCTTTCTTTAAAAAAAAATGTTTTTGTTCTGGGAAGTTCAGGCCTAATTACGGTAAATCACATAAACGCATAATTCTTATTGGTTGGGCAGCACTGAGAGTTGTTATTAAAAACTGACAAGATCTGCCGAGAAATTAAATAATGTTTTAGCGGGAATGGTAGCCTATTTCTTTATCGAGCGACAAACCCCTCAGACGTGCCGGACGCATGCGCATTAGAGTCTGTGAAGAAACGGAGGAATTCCTTCTCGCTTTAATTGCTTTAAAAACGGTCTTTACACAGAACACTACCCAGCTTTACCTCCTATTTAACTTCTTATTTCCACTGGTTCAAAAGTTAATCGGATTTTTTCCCTCTAGACCTTAAGCATAGGCCTATGTGCACTAAACAGGCGCTACCACGAACCGGGGGAACTTCTAACCTTAAATACCAAACAAATATTGAAGTTTTTTTTTTTTTTTTTTTTATAATTTAAGATTAGGCTGTACAGAGTAAAGCACTAATTCGTAGATTAGCCTAAATAGAATAGTTTATTTAATAAATAAAATACATAAAAATAGGCTATAACATTTTTTTTATGTGCCCCATAATTTAGCCGTATTTAGCCAAGACTCAAAATATCACCCTGAATCTTTAATTTTCCCCACCATTTCAACAAAATATTAAGCTTTGCATTTAAGGGCCTCTTCTTAATTCCAGTCTTAATTCCCCCCCCCCCCCCCCCCCCCCCCCCTCTGGAAGAAAACCTTTAAAAAAACTGAAGAAGAGAAGGGCATTATTGTTTTAATCCTCTTACCATCCGTCATTTTAAGAGTGTTTTAAAGGCTGAGATGGCGTCTTGTCTCTAAATCCTCCGGGCCGGGAGAGATTCTGCCATCTATTAGAGATCTCATTCTCTCTCCTCCTCCTTTGCTTCGGTCCCTCTTAAAATCAGCTTGACAGACTCAAGAGGTGTAACGCAAATAATAGTTTACAACTCTTTTCCCCTCCACATTCATAATTAAGATTCCAGCTTGGAAATGCGCAGTTGTTCTTTAGTTTAGGCTACTTTTTCTGAAATGGTAAATTTGTTTTTGCACTTTCTTAATGGTGTAACAATAAAACATCAAATTCATTATTTCCGAATAGCCTATGCAAAAATACAGCCTTCACTCTAAAAAATGCTGGGTTGTTTCAACTCATGATTGGGTCAAATATCGACAAATCCAACCGTTGGTAGGCCTATACATTTTTAACCGTTGGTTTACATTTTTAAAAGAAAAATTTAAACCCAACGGTTGGTTTTATCTTTTTTTTTTTACCCAAACATGGTTCGAAACAACCCAGCATTTTTAGAGTGTAGCTATCTTTTAAACGTTTAAAATATTTGAGCCATTTTAAACATGTTTAAATTATTATTATTTATAATTTAGTAATAATTTATTTACAACTGATTCGGTCAGTCGTCATATATTTATAAAAAAGAGCATAAAAAAGCATACCGTTGCACGGGTCAACATGAACCCGTGCAAACTGGGGGAACTGAAGGTAAAGGAGAACCTCTGACTGACAGCGAAATTGGCCAATCAGGTGCGGCTGTGATCTGATCGCGCTCCTCATTGGCCGATGGGCGGGAGCTTCAAGCGCTCTGACCCGCGGAGGCTGTGATATTTTTTGAGGACTAACATCAAACATTCTTCAGAACAGAGCAGTTGTAAACAGTCTCGGATACGTTTGACTTCCAACAGGATATAAAACTGCAGACAGACTGGGAAAAATCACTTCTGTTCAGTTGCTAAATTGTTGTTACAGTTCGGAGGGGGAAAAACTTCTCAGAGAGGTGAGTAAGCACTTTAAAAATTCATATGAGCCTGTGAAAATCAGTTTTAAAAACTGCTTTCATGCGTTTATGTGTTTCAACTTACACATATAGGCTAACCTAATTACCTAAGTTATTTTTTTGACGTAGGCCCTAAAGAATTGAAACTGATCGTCTATTATAATAGGCTAAAATATATTTGTTAATAATTTGAACAAACATTGAATTACAAACTGTAGGTGGTGAAAGTGTGCAGTTGTTGAGGATATATTTATGATCGGACCCTTACAAATTAGTTTGGCTGGTGCAACCTAACGTAGAATTCAGTCATATTAAATAATATAAAAAAAAAAAAAAAAAATACAGTAGCTTAATGTTTAACAGACCATTTGTTAATGTGCATTCATATTAGTTAGAAATAACTAAACTTTGATTTATATGGATTATATTTTGTAAATATAAAAAATATATTTATTATTAAATAGGCTATATTTAAACTATATGTAGGCCTATATTAAGCCCTGATTTACTCAAATGATGGGTTGTTTCAACCCATGGTTGGGTCAAATATGGACAAACCCAATTGTTGTTTTACATTTTTTAATTACATTTTAAAACCCAACCTTTGGTGTGTTGAAACAACCCAGCATTTTTAGAGATAATAAAAAAAAATTGAAGACACAAAAACATGTTGCAAACACAAAATTCTTTTAATCACAATGTCTTGGAATTATTGTGGCTGGTTGTTTAAAACATTGTGCACCAAGTGTCGTCAAACACAAACTACTTCGCGTCCATCAGGTCAGACTCAGACTGGTAATGAAAGCTGTATTTGCAGCAACATTAGGCGCATTTATAAATGCACACACACACACACACACACACACACACACACACACACACACACACACACACACACACACTCATCTCCAACAGAACCAGCCCAGAGGCGACAGAAAGAGCCCCGACTGAGCTCAACACCGCGGGACAGACACACACAGTAAATGTTTAGCAAAGCACTTTTTGTTCAGCCGAATTAAAGTATTCCCATGTGGCTGGAATATGATTACACTGGGGAATTTAGTGTCAGTGACACAAATGCCACGGGCTCTTTAGTCAGGACTAAATCCTAAACCCTCAGGCTGCTTACACTTATTCTTGCTTCAAAAAATAATTATGACTAATAAAGAGATTATTAGCACACTGTAGCCAATTATCACAGATTAAAGGGTGATCAAACTGCAGCTTAATGATGGAAAATCCTTACAGTAGGCCTACTGAATAAATTCAGATTCAATCATCTGCTATTATCTATACTAGGCCTACTATTAGGCCTAATTGTTATTTATTAATGCAGTTAAAGCGATTTTTTATTTTTTTGACAGAGAGCTTGTCAAATATGGCCTCGAGCAGTTCTTGCAAAAAAAAAAAAAAACGCGCAAAAATTAATACACTTTTTAAAATGCCTTCAACATACCCAAAACGAATTATTCATATCTAGGCTATATTTAATTTGATAGACGTCCTATATCAAAAGTCCATCTGTCACGCTGCTTGCAAACTGAACAAAAACATTCATCATCGATTGTGTCATATTCGCCATCATGATGAATACAATGTTTTTGCTCAGTCAGATCGAATAAAAAAAAGTAAACAACATCTTTTCCATATTCTTTTTTTTACACGTTTTCCAATTTAATAAAAGTGAATGCACACAAAAATATAAGCTAATATTCATTTGTCAAAAAGTTATATTTGCTTAAAATGATAGAAGAAAAACAAAGAATTACCAAGCACTTTTTGCACAAAAAATGATTCGATACAAATTAAATCAAATAGCGAAAAATACGTATAAAAATGTAGCGAGCGTTTTACAAGAAAAATATGAAGAGAAAGTTTATGAACACACACAGATGGTGTTTGTTTACGACTGATACACAACTTTTGTTGTAAGACTGCAATGCACATGTTCTGTGAAAGACATGGCATATTATAGGAAAGAATTTATTCCTTGATTGAGGGAACTAAATCATTTAATTTACAATTTACAATTAAATAATACGGTATGCGAGAAATAAATTATTCCTGGTGAAATATAAGATGTTTTGATTAAAGTTGCCTACACTCTTAAAAATGCAATGCACTCTTAAAAAGTTTGCCGTGATACCACGGAAGAACCATTTTTGAACCACTTTTCGGTGAGAATTTATTAAAAGAACCATTTTGTTCCCTTAGTGTGAAGAACATTTAAAAAAAAAAATTAAAAAGAAGATTCTTTAAAGAATCTTTTGTGCAACAAGATTCCGATTCCCAGGTTTTTCGTGTCACCATCAATGCCAATAAATAGGCTAACTTTTATTTTCAAGAGTGTATATGTTCAAATTCTGTCAGTTATTTATTTTTCATGTGTTAAAATTACTTCCATGATTTAGATCTCTTTATGGATAGGCTAAGTATGCGTTATGACCATCCCATGATGCGTGAAATGCAACAGCGCAACCGCAACGCACCATGAAAGTTCTCGTAAACGGAGAAGTTAAATGATTATTTGAACCAGTCCAGTAATCTTCTGCATGTTCTGTCGTCTATCAGATGCAGCACTACGGGGTGAACGGCTACTCTCTGCACGCCATGAACTCGCTGAGTGCCATGTACAACCTGCATCAACAGGCCGCGCAGCACGCGCAGCACGCGCCCGACTACCGGCCCTCCGTGCACGCGCTCACCCTGGCGGAGAGACTCGCAGGTAATAACCGCTCACCTGCAAGTTCAAATTCATAGATAGATAGTTAGGTCAAATTATTTGATAGATATAGATAGATGGATGGATGGATGGATGGATATCGATAGATTACATGTTTGTTATGAAACTCACCATAATTCTTCATCTTCAATGTGTGTGTGTGTGTGTGTAGACATCATCTTAGAGGCTCGGTATGGCTCTCAGCACCGGAAGCAGCGCCGCAGCCGAACAGCCTTCACCGCGCAGCAACTCGAGGCGCTGGAGAAAACCTTCCAGAAAACTCACTACCCTGATGTGGTCATGCGTGAACGCCTGGCCATGTGCACCAACCTCCCCGAAGCTCGAGTGCAGGTCAGTTCACAGCCGATGGGAAATCACCTCAAGATCAAAAAGCACATAAAAGATGCCAGGGCACAACGCAACTTTGTATACTCTAAAACATGCTGGGTTGTTTCAACCCAAATTTGGGTCAAATATGGACAAACCCAAATGTTGGGTTAAAAATGCAATTAAATTTTTTTACAGTTGAAAGTGAAAGTTGAAGTTGGGTTAAAATTTGAAATTACATTTTTAACCCAACATTTGGGTCTGTCCATATTTTACCCAATCTTGGGTTCAAACAACCCAGCATTGTTTAGGCAGAATTATAGGCTACATTGCTAATGTTATTGTGCACTTTAATTAAATACACTACAGACAGAAATATAGTTTTTTTCATGCACTGGTCAATTTTGAGATTTCTTTTAGCTTAATTTAGACTAAATGCATGGAAAACAGAAAACATTAAAAATACACAATTAGGAGTTTTTATTTAGATTTTCTTACTAAATTGTATCTATTTGCATATGTAGATTTTAGTTACAAATACATATTAGCACTTACTACTTTCCTGCTTAACTCCTATCTATACTCTGAAGGTTTTTACAAAGGGGTTTGTTCATGTATAATTCACATGTTTCATATTTTTTCCCTAAAAACATGGTAAAATTATATATTTTTTTCTCGCTGTTGATACTATTTTCTAAATTATGGAGCTAAAGAAATATCCAAAATCCCCTCTTTAAAAAATCATGAACACTACAAAAATGAAGCAAGCAATATCTGCGTTTTTCTACATTTGTGCACACTTTAGATATTGTCTCATTTGCATATTTGAACATAACATTTCAGAAATCTTGAAATAAAAAACAATTTTCTTGATGTACTGTAATAACCCATTTGGGGATGTATGGTCATACCTATCAGTTAAAGTTTTTACCCTATATCACCAGTGGTGTCTTGCCTTAATTCAACGACTCAACCTTTAAAGATTCACAAACACCAATTTCTTCACACTAACAGGTGTGGTTTAAAAACCGCCGTGCGAAGTTTCGCAAGAAGCAGCGGAGCTTGCAGAAAGAGCAGCTTCAGAGGATGAAGGATGCTGGGATGGAGAGCGCGCAGGAAGAAGGAAAAGAAGAAGCCCCGCCCATTGAGGCTCAAACCCCGCCCTCTCCTTCAGATGGGCGTGGCCCCACGTGTGCCCCTCCCTGTGAGCCGAGTGAGGAGGTCAATGTCACCTCACCGGAACAGTCAGGGGCGGAGTCAGGGGCGGAGGACATGACTGACAGAGAGGACGAATCGCTGTCAATCAAAGATGAAACAAAAGAGGCGGGGCCTCCCCTGACAACAGATGACACTTCACCTTCTTGCAAACCAATCAGCCCTAAATTAGGTATGAATAGCTATTCATATGATTTTTCTTTCACAATGCTTCAAAGGAAAAGGAGAATTAAGGAATTAAGGATTAGTTCAACCAAAAATGTATTTATAACACAAAAGGAGAAACACTGAAGAAATGACAAAAAAGCACTTTAACAGTAAATGATGACAGAATTGACTCTACAGGTTAAAAATCTGGGCACGTTGATCATTATTTAGATGTAAATAAAATAAAATTGCAAGTTTTTGAAAACGATAGGCTACCATTAATGTCTCCATGTGAATTTGTGAAAACGGTGACGTCATGCGTATTACGTGTTCAGTCTGTTGTTGTTTTTTTACAGAGTGACGTCGCCAACTACTGGCCTGGCAGCAGAATACAGTGTTTTTAATCATTTTCGGGGATCGTTTTGACGACGTTGTCGTCTTTATGCAAAAAACGCTTTCTGTTCATTATATAAAGCAATCGTATCTCTTCACAAAACTTGTATTAAACCGCTAGATTCATTTTACAAAGCCTTTTTAGATCTTTTAAGTTTTGGTTACCTGGACTTTCAATGGAGGGACAGAAACCTCTCAGGTTTCATAAAATATATTTTAATTTGTCTTTCGAAGATGAACCTAGAAATCTTGTGGGTTTGGAACAACATGAGATTGAGTAGGCTAATTGATGACAGAATATTAATTTTGGCGTGAATATTCCTTTATAGCAAGCCTATGTCCCATTGGTAAATTAAACCAAAGTCTTATAGACCTTATTCGCAAACACCGGAAGTAGCTAACCGCGGCCATATTGTTGACATGACATCTGTCCTGCTGCCCCTAACCGCGCGCAGATTTGAGTTGAGGGGAGCAGTAGCCTGGCTTCATCTCGTCGGTATCAAGAGAAGATAATGCTATTATTTGATGTGGGTCCACACCAATCAAGCTTAAGTAAAGATCCGTCCTTATTGCCACTTTGCCAGCCGTAACTTATCCGGATATTTAACGATCTCGTTCATACAGTATCCATATACAAACTACAATGCACCTCAACAAGGCAACATAATGAACGACGCTCGTCTCATTCGTGGAGGTGGAAAAACAAGTTCTTTGTGACATGCAAGATTTGCTGTATTAAAATGTAAATGCAAAAGAAAAGGCATGAGAGTCGGTTGTTTTTGTCAATTTTAAGTTTTCATTTAAAATGTTTGCGAAGTACATGGTTACATATTTGACCACTTGCTTGAGCAACTTAATATATAGAATTAATGCATGGAATAATTGGCTTACGTTGTTGAAATAGTGAGTATGTGTTAAAATAAAAATAGTGAGTACCGGGGTGTTTGTGGTACAGCCGCGGATCAGTTGCGCACTGCAAACGCAGCATATGAAGCACTATAGCGCGTCCTGCTTCTGTACCGTATACGCACCGCACACGCATTGCACACGGATTATGTGTGAAACCTGTGGTAAAATGATGAGAATAGACTTTTCTATGGGGACTTGGCTGAAAGTTTAGCCTATTTATCCTAGCTAGCCTCTCCTGCGCTGGCTCAACTCTGTCCCCTTCATGTTTTCTGACAGTCGGTAACTTATCGCAATCATAAAAACTAACTCCGGGGTTCTTGTTGCTGTTGTTAAAACAGCCGTGTATTACACAACACACCATCACGCTGTTTAAAAAAAAATAAATACAGTGATAATACCATGGATAAAACCGACGCTGCCTCGCTTGACAGACTGACAGTTGCCGTGGTTTCTGTCAACAATATGGCCGCCGCAAACATTGATGACGCAGATCGAATAACATTTTATTCATAAACATTTTTGGGTGAACGAATGTTGAATGCAAACGGAAACAGTATTACATTGTCATCCACCCCTCTCCCCAGATGATCCGCTTGGTTCTCCAGCTCTTCCCTCCTCCAGTGGTGGAGTGGCTCAGACTAATTCCTACGCCTCGTCTCCTCTCAGTCTCTTCCGTCTGCAGGAGCAGTTTCGCCAGCACATGGCCGCCACCAACAACATCATGCACTACCCCGTCTTCGACGTGTCCACGCCCTCCTCCTTACCCTACCTGGGCGTAAACATGAACATGGCGTCTCCGCTGGGATCGCTGCCGTGTCAGCCCTACTACCAGTCCCTGTCCCAGGCCCAGCAGATGTGGAGCGGGCCTCTGATGCAGGGCTCTGGAGCTCTACCGGCCCTCAACAGCAAAACCACAAGCATCGAAAACCTGCGTCTGAGGGCGAAGCAACACGCTGCATCACTCGGCTTGGACACGCTTCCAAACTAACCTCTCAATGTCTTGTGTTCAGGATCTAAAGCCCGGTTTGCACGTGGTAGTAAGATGTGTTTTGGTTGATCGGATCACAAGTTTACACCTGGTGTTTTAATCCGTCTCTATTGTTGACCACTTCTGTCCTGATTTCTTCGAGGGGAGGGTCTATGGGTGGGTAAATGAATGTATGGGGTTTTTTCAGATCTTCAATCTAATGGACATAATACGCTCATGCAATTTACATGTGAACACGGAGAGCGTCAGCTTTAGTTTCTGCTCTGACAGCCGCAAGATCAGTCGAACGCTGTGAGTGTGTGTTAGAAATCAGGAATGGCGAGAGAACATTGTGCTTGGTACGTTTTTCATCTTCAAACCAAACTTGGGTCTTCATCCGACAAAGTTTAAATCCCGTCTGGCTAGAGCTCTTCCTATAATGTTCACGGATGAGGTCAGTGGACGGTCTTTAGTGGCTGTTTGAACACATTCGACCACATGATGGTATACACTACGAAAGCTTGAATTGGACTATCTGTTTGACTGTTGACTGTTTTTGACTCCCTCTGGAAGTGGTCGAAAGTGGACAAGCTCAAAAACGTTTTACACCCCGTTTACACCTGCATTTAGTGTCGTCCACTTATGATCCGATCGACCAAAACGCATCTTAATACCAGGTGTAAACAGGGCCTACATAACATTAGTGTGCAGAAATCACGTGACAGCTGGCTGAGCTGGAGCTGTTTCATTATCATTTAGCATGGCGGAGTGGAGAAGTTTGGATGACTTTGAAATGTTAAGGTCTGACTGCATGGCAGAGGTTTTCAACTTTTCCAAACACCCCTTGCTTTGCACTTTGAAATGCAAAAAAAAAAAAAAATTTATTAAATTCATTTGTCTCTGTAAAATAAGCTTAATCAGGTCCACAGCCTTAGTAGAAGGTAGTGAAGCCTCCCGTTTGTATATTTGAAGAAATGTTTAACTGTCTGTGGATCTTATAAAGGGACGTAAACGTGTGGATGAAGCTTCTGCAAACATCAGACTTCCGCATCACCTGGACTGATGTTCCTGATGTCATGCCATGTGATTTGTCATCTTAGAGTCTAATGGAATTGTTTAAATAAATGTGAATAATTTATCAGTGAAATGAAAGGGAATAAACCACATATATGAACTGAATCTAGTTTTATTGTTTGTTGAGTATTTCAGATTTTAATGTTTTGTCTTTTCCATTACACCTGCATTTGGCGATATTTAATGCAACACTTTTTCTGCCATTTTTACCATCCTGCTATTTTAAAAGTTATTATAATAATAATCATGCATTTCTTACAGTTCCACAATTTAAAAATGGTCATTTAAAATTCTGTCATTTTACGAGTTATTAGAAGCTAAATTGATCATGAATTAGTTAAAAAAGGTGACTAACATTAGCTATACCTCTACAACGGCAAAACTCATAATTAGAGATTTATATAAAAAATAAGGAAAAAGTTACATCAGATCACTGAGCTAAAATTATTTTGAGGTATGAAGAAATTACCAAAGACACATTGATAGGATTTTTAAGCATGCTTATTCTCTAAAATTACATTTTTTAATCCATATGCATTGCATTACTTGCACACCATAACTAAATAAATGGATGGAATGGAATGTTTTCTGCATGCGTGCCCTTTCTCTTTCTGTTTTTCCCCTGTTTTGCATGCATGCTCATCTTGATAAACAGATCCAGAGAAAAGCTTAACACACAGAGGCAGAAGACGAGTGGATCACCCCACATCACCCTCCTGTCAGGGGTTTGGCAGCTCTGGAGCGTAAGGAGATTAACACGGGTCAGGATACCAGTGGATTAAGTTGAGGAAGAACAGAGGAATGGAGTGAGAAGACATGTCGTGTTCAGACACCTGTTAACAGCAGATACTTTAAATGCTGGCACTCCAGTGAATTTTAAAAAGATGGATTTCATTCTCACTCCAGGCAGAAAAGGGAGAAAAGACAAGATCTTTAACTAAAGCATAATAATGGTTAACATCTCTTAATGCATTGTGACACAGACAGCATTGAAAAAATTATAAATACAAACAATAAAATTTAATTAAGTATATAATCATAAATTAAGAATACTTATTAAGTTTTAAAAGCAGGGTTATTATAGTTAACTAAAACTAACAACCATAAAAAAAAACATTTTAGTACCTTGAAATAAAACTAACAATAACTACATTAAAATATACAAAAACTTAAACCTACACACTAAAGTTTTTGTTCACAATTAACACAATTTAAATTATGAGTCAATACATCATCAATCCTTCTTCCAAAGGGTGTTTTTACCCGGATTCACTAAGGCTTAGGGGTGTAACAATATATCGCAATACAAAAATGCAACAATATGTATCGTGGATAGTTCCCCCAAAATAAAAATTACTGTGTGAGAAAAAAAAAAAAATCTTCAGAGTTTAGCGTCAGTAGGCTACTACATTAAACTACTATACGTAGGCCTAATGTTGATTTATAACGTATAAAGCAATGGGGGAATATTTGTGTGTCAGGATAATGCCAAACGTCTTGTTCCCAGTAAAAAGTGGCCGACATTATTTTAAATATATCTAGTCAGTGACCGAGTAGCCTAAAGCATATTCGTCTAAAATTATTCAGTATTTTCAGCTTCAGAATATTGTTATTCTGGTGTCTCTCCTTGGGTAACAAGCACCAAGTCCAAACCGTGACATGAGGGTCTCGTTACACCCCTAAAAGGCTATTAAGTGTTTATATATTAGACCTGTCGGGATGGTTTCTGCGGGAAGATGTGCACAGGAGTCACTCGCCTGTGTGTGTCTCGTCATATCCGTAAATAGCCTACAGTAAAGTTGCTCCTGGACCTGGTGTGAGTGGCAGGGGTTAGTTGTCACAACGAGTGAGAAAGGTTGACATGGAGCCGCTAAATCTCCGACATCCGGAGATTCACCCGTTTTAAACAGATGCCGAATTACTCAACAGGTGATTACGGTGTTTTATTGAACAGATAAATGGCTCTCTAACAGTGAAGCAATTACTATTGTGAAGGGTCATCTCATTATGGTTGCTGGCGCTGCTGGAATTTATTTTCATGTAATATCACGTCTGTTAATAAAGCTATGAGCTGTAGGCTAGATTAATCTCTAATGCTAATGCTAATGCACAACCAAAACAATGTTCTTCCTCAAAATAGTCAAAATTTGAAGTGGATCAAAAAAGTTAATCAAAGTTGTCCTAAGACAAGACCGGGTATTCTTCAAAATTCATGTATAACTTTGATGAAAGGTTTTGATCCACTTCAAATGTTGACTACTGTACACGCAGTTTTGGTTTTTAACTGCTAGAGGACTAAAATACTTCCTAAACTTTTTGTTGTTAAAGGCTGTGTGTATCTAAACAAACTCTTCAGAACAAAATTCACGTTCATGTTAGCATCTTGAATTATTGGCCTTGAAACCATTGAAAAAAGTGCATAATTATAATGTCAATTTTCTTATTCAGTCTATGCCATGTTAATAGTTTCACATTTTTGGGTATATGCAGGTCAGGATTAATAAACGCCAACATTCGATTTTATTTAGTAACTAAATCTACGTCCTGAAGCAAAAACCACCTCTTCAGTGATCATCATTAATTTTATGACAAATACAACATGTAAAATCTTTTGTTTGACACTTTTACAACCGATATTTAGTGTGTGCTGTGTAAAAATGTGCAGTTTTTGGGTTGGGTGTTTTTCATCTGTGTGTGTGTGTGTGTGTGTGTGTGTGTGTGTTAAGCTGTTGAGGTCCTCTCGAGCTCTTTGATGTGTATCAGGGTTGTGCTCTGTTATAGGGATTTTCTGAGTTGACAGCTGCTTGAATATGTGCCGGTACTGCGATGGCAGTGGGTTAAAGAATGCTGGGAACAGGATTAGGATCATATTCTGGCAGTGGCTGTCAGTTCATCAATGGGCTCAGGTTCCCCAGTGACAGCTCTCCTTTGCTGCACGGCTAAGACCTTTAGAGGAACCATAAAAGAGTGTGAAAAGGGGCTGTTTCAATGGCATGGTATGAGTTTTGTTCTAACCTTGCTGGATGTGCTTAAACTAGAGGAGTCAGGAAATATCAGTGGGGTGCGTCTGATTTTAACACTCTTGGAGACTTTGCAAGAACAAGCATTTATTTGAAGTATTCATAAAGTTATAAGATAAGTTTAAATGTTCTCCATATCAGTGGGTGTAGAGCTTTAAAGGGTTAGTTTTAAAGTATTTAAATTGTTTCCCCCTTTTACATGATCATTATCCTTCCACGCTCTGACTCTTAGAATTAAATGGGCTATTTTTCTCCTGCTACAAAATGCAAACAACAGAAGGATCTGCCGAGCTGTAGGTGCTACACTCTTACTAAATTATAACATTTAGGTCTTGGCTAATTATTTATCATATAAATGCCTAATGTTCCAGCTTTTGTGAAATATCACAGTGCATGAACATTTTACTAGCCAGTAGCCTATTTTAGTTTATCACATGAGGTGTGCATTATGCCATAAATTAAATAAAACGACAGAAAAGGTGGATTTTTAGGTCAGGTCTGAATTCTAACATAATTTATTTACTGTCAATATTGTGACCAAATTAGACCAAAACACCCACCAGAACCTTTTTCTTATGCACTCACCCAAGAATTGCACATGGTCTTTCTGGTTTTTTACTTTTATCATTGGTGTTCTTCTGGTGTTTAGTAATAACCTGCAATATCTGCACTTCAGGTCATGGTAGGCTACACATCTTTTTTTGCTGTGAAATCTTTACAGATTTTAATGACGTTTACAAAAATAAATTTTAGATTAGTAGCCTATTTCAAGATGAACACTTACTGGACTGAAGCAGTTTAGTTTTTCTTGGTTATATATATATATATTATTCTTTTTTAATCAAATATTTCAACAGGCTTTTGAGGAACTTTTATTTGTTCGTCTCTCAATCATTAATGTATTGCTTTGCAATTGGCCCCTATATGTTTTGAGGAGACCCATTCCATGTAAATAAACCATATTAGGCTCCTGATCTGACAGAGTGCAACTTTAAATTCAGAAAAAAGAGAGATAATGGCTAAACTGAATTCAGTAATTCGGATTCGACCAGCAGAAAAACTGAACTCGGCCACTTTAGAAAGCATTCACTATAATAGGAGTGAAGTGAAGCATCAAACTCGTGCACGCTCTCAGAGTTAAGACAAACCGGAAGAAGCCGTTCAGCAGAAATTCAGAAGGTTTAACTCAGATTTCCCATAATTCCACTCGACAGGATCCTCACTTGAAAACTCTGCAGTCTTTACCCCTTCCATCTGACCCGCCCGACGACTCACTCTGCCAGCCCTGCAAAACAATACTTTCACAATACCGCCGGACTTTTATTCTTGCCATGGCGTTATATAATTCCAGGAATTACTGACAGGCAAGGATATGCCAAATCCTCTTCCTGAAAGTGGATGAGACAGACTGCGAGCAGCGGCTCTCTTTTCCGCCTCATGACTTGGTCGGTAATCCCGATACGCACTGTCTGCATTTTTACTGTATGTGTTTAAGCGCATTTGCAGAGCATTTATCTCCCCAATGTAAACCAATTTGGCTATAAGGCTTCGGGGCGAGCTCACCGCGGAAGGAAAGAAAGGAAAACTCAAACGTAGCAGAAGCGCTGTGGGGGGTGGTGTGACGTAGAGAGAGAGAGATGAGAGAGAGAGAGAGAGAGAGAGAGAGAGAGAGAGAGAGATGAGAGAGAGAGAGAGAGAGTGAGAAGATGAGAGAGAGAGGAGAGAGAGAGAGAGAGAGGAGAGAGAGAGAGAGAAGAGAAGAGGGAGAGAGGAGGAGAGATGGAGAGAGAGAGAGAGAGAGAGAGAGAGAGAGAGAGAGAGAGAGAGAGAGAGAGGAGAGAGAGAGAGAGAGAGAGAGAAAGACATGGCGAAAGAAAAGAAGCAGAACGGCGCTGGAAGAAAAGAGTATCTTGTCCAGAGGCGATGCTTCCCATTTGTGCTATAAGAACCACAAAGCCGCCAAAACCTGAATCACTGAACTGTTGAATCGCACAAATCTTTACAGTCATCGTTATCGTTATCCACTAATCCAGCTGTAAGTCCCTGGCCAGACATACTTACTTTTCAAGTTTCAGTGAGGTGTCTCTGTACTGTACATGACTGAAACATCTGCACTTACAGTTTCTCCTTTTCTCCACTGCTTGTTATCTAAAAGTGCATTTTCTCTTCAGAAACCCTCACCACCATCAACCTGACTGTGACTTTCTAGTAAAATGTACTCTTAAAAAAAAAAAGCAGTGGATTTGTGAATATCACAATGATAAATAACTGATAAAATCTCTGAATTTCACTTGTAGGCTAAATAAACACTCAAATATCCAACAATTAAATTAGGCCTACATCAGGTATTTTCATGAAAAGAAATTAATATAGGACATACTTGGATATTTTGATTGAAATTGAACAAACATATTGAGAATGGAGAAATTATACTGATCAGTTTTCAATAACTACAATTATTACTCATTCCAATATTCTTCATTTTGAACCACAATTTGAAGGTATAGTTCATCTAAAAATGAAAAATTATCCCATAATTTACTCACCCTCAATAAAAAATATTTTGTCATATAAAATATTTTGTATATGACTTTCTTCTTTCAGCCAAACACAATTTGAGTTATATTAAAACATTTCCTGGCTCTTTTAAGCTTTACCTGAGATTTTGAAGCCCAAAAAAAGCGCATCCATCCATCATAAAAGTAATCATACGACTCTGGGGGGTTAATAAAGGCCTAATGAAGTTAAGCGATGCATTTTTGTAAGGAAAATATGCATATTTATAACTTTAGTAACTATAATCATCTTTAGTTTACAATCGCTTTTAATCAATTGAATGCATCTTTGCTGAATAAAAGTTTTTTTTTTTTACCTTACTGATCCCAAAAGTAGCGTATGTCTCTATGTTACATTATTAAATCAATGTTTTTTTGAAAACATTTCTTTATTCAGGCCAGAATTAGAGTTAGGGTTCATTTCAGCAGCGGACCCGGAAAGAGAACAATATAACGAGGAGAAATCAAAATAATGAGTTCCCATCCTTGATGACTAATGCAAATGAAGAATGTGAAATGTGTGCAAAACCCAGAACAGACAAATATTTACATTACACTGGAGCTGATGGTGTCATGTGTCATTAAGTCCAGTTCAAGCCTTTCCAACCAAAGTCATCATTCAGGACCGAAAAAAACGAGCAGCGCTCATCTCACACCGACAGACAACACGCTTTCAGTGAACCTGAGATGTACTGATTCATTTTAGTTTAATCAATTTGTAAGGCATTACATTATACAAAATGATACATACAGATATGAAGAGATGCATTTAAATCCTCATTCAGGCTTGATGAAGCTGCATTGCTTCTATACCGACTGCAAATATTCACGCTTCATTTAAACCGTGAAGAATGATTGAAAGTTATTTGTTTATTAAAGGTGAAGTGTGTCATTTCAGTGCCACTATCTTCACCAAAAGCTATTGCAAAGAATTAAACCCGATTTCAAATAGTTTCTCGCTGTCTGCCACTGGTTGGACAAACAGATCAACCTATGAATGTCTTTTAGTAATTTTTACATGTTAATCTGATTTAAACATCAAAAATACACATTAACTCAACACACAATCTCAAGGACAATCAGGTGTAAATACTACAGTCTTGTTGTTAGTTAAGCATCATCATATCAGCTAAAACACCTGATGAGCAATGATCTAATTCTGTGGTTCAGATTCATGACTCCCCTTCGACTGAACCGTGCAGCTCAGAAACATACGCAGCTGAATCTCAGTCATCGTTAGTTTCTGGCTGTGAGCTGTTCCACCTCTCTCATAAAGCGCAGACACATTTCATCCTGCCATGGTAGAGATACACACTGAACTGCCACAGGGAGACCTACGCCATCCTTCACTGCCTGAAAACACACACACATGCACACGCACACAACACACACACGCGCGTTACACACACACACACACGCACACACACACGCACGCACACACACACACACGCGCGCGCACATGCACACACATGCACACGCACACAAAACACGCGCACGCACACACATACACGCGCGCACACACACAGACACACACGTGCACACACATGCACACGCACACACACAGACACACACACGCGCACATACATGTACACACACACACGCACACACACGCGCACGCGCACATACATGTACACACACACACACACGCGCACATACATGTACACACACACACACACACGCACACACAACATATTACTCATATTATACGATGGGTTTGACTTTGTAATGCAATGCAAATGCAAAAATCCTAAAAATACCTTTTTAGGTTTGTTTTTTATTAAAATAGCAGCCAATTAAAGTAACAAAATCTACCTAAATATTGCTTTTTTTTTCTCATAAAATGCAGTTATGAAAAAAAAAAAGCACAATTTGTCTTTGTTTCTACACTTTCTGTTGAATCCTGTTATGAAGTGATAATACACCTTTAAGAATAATGGTTTGATTTAAACATCTTTAAATAAATGATAAAGAAAAAACAATATAGCCTTGTCAAGCCCAATATAAATATTTTTTAAATCACAGAACACAAATTTCACAAAAATGTTTCATGGCACAAAATACAAAATTGTTGACAATAAACAATGTAGTCTGTGCAATTACATTTGTTCACTAAGGTCGTTTCTACATTGATCATTCATTTAAAATTAATTATTCATATTTTTTCCACCATGTTATAATGTGTGATTTATTTCAAAGCATTCCAAAACTAAAGTAAAACTACCAGAGTTATCCCATTTATTTATTCAAATTAAATGAATCCCAAACATACTGTGACAAGGTTGAAATAATGGAGTGTATAGGAGTTAGTAAGGAAAAAAACACTCTCAACATATATTTGGGATACTGGGGGTAATAGTTTTAAACAAATGGGATTATTTTTTGTAATGAAATGATTAGACAAAAAAAAAAAAAAAAAAAAAAAATCTCCATAAAAGGGCCTAAAAATATACACAGTCCAAATAGTCCCATATATGGCTTTACTATTGGTTACTGGAGTTAAGCAGAGCTTTACATATATCACATGTGTGTTTTATAAACTTTGCTACATGATCCCAGTGGTGTGATTCAATCTTTGTAATCGTGACTATGCTGCCTCCTTGTGGTTGTCAGACATACAACTCAATTTATCACAACACTTTAAAGGGTTAGTTCACCCAAAAATGAAAACTCTGTCATTAATGACTCTCCCTCGTGTCGCTCCAAGCCCGTCAGACCTCCGTTCATCTTCGGGACACAGTTTAAGATATTTTAGATTTAGTCCGAGAGCTTTCTGTCCCTCCATTGTAAATGTGTGTACGGTATACTGTCCTTGTCCAGAAAGGAAATAAAGACATCATCAAAGTAGTCCATGTGACATCAGTGGGTTAGTTAGAGTGTGTTGAAGCATCGAAAATACATTTTGCTCCAAAAATAACAAAAACTAGGACTTTATTCAGCATTGTATTGTCTTCCAGTTCTGTTGTGTGTGTGTCTGGTGTGTGTGTGTGTGTGTTCTGGTTCTGTTGTGGATCCGCGTTCAGTGCCGCCGCTGACGTAAGACGCTGCTGACGTGTGTCTGGTGTGTGTGTGTGTGTGTGTTCTGGTTCTGTTGTGGATCCGCGTTCAGTGACGCTGCTGACGTGTGTCTGGTGTGTGTGTGTTCGGGTTCAAATAAATATGGCTGGGCAAAAAAATGCAAGTCTTCCTCTGTGTGGAAATCCTTAGACATGTTTGTGAAGATTGTTTTGTTTCCAGCGTGCGTCTCCCTCAGACTGTAGACGAAGCTCGAGCGCACCAGACACACGTCAGCAGCGTCTTACGTCACACACACACACCAGACACACGTCAGCAGCGTCTTACGTCACACACACACACACACACCAGACACACGTCAGCAGCGGCTTACGTCACACACACACACACACACCAGACACACGTCAGCAGCGGCACTGAACGTGGATCCACAACAGAACCAGAACACACACACACACACACCAGACACACGTCAGCAGCGTCTTACGTCAGCGGCGGCACTGAACGCGGATCCACAACAGAACCAGAACACACACACACACACACACCAGACACACACACAACAGAACCAGAACACACACACACACCAGACACACGTCAGCAGCGGCACTGATCGCGGATCCACAACAGAACCAGAACACACACACACACCAGACACACGTCAGCGGCGGCACTGATCGCGGATCCACAACAGAACCAGAACACACACACACACCAGACACACACACACACACACACCAGACACACGTCAGCAGCGTCTTACGTCAGCAGCGGCACTGAACGCGGAATCACAACAGAACCAGAACACACACACACACACACACACACACCAAACACTCGTCAGCAGCGTCTTACGTCAGCAGCGGCACTGAACGCGGATCCACAACAGAACCAGAACACACACACACACACCAGACACACGTCAGCAGCGTCTTACGTCAGCGGCGGCACTGAACGCGGATCCACAACAGAACCAGAACACACACACACACAACAGAACCGGAAGATAATACAATGCTGAATAAAGTCCTAGTTTTTGTTATTTTTGGAGCAAAATGTATTTTCGATGCTTCAACACACTCTAACTAACCCACTGATGTCACATGGACTACTTTGATGATGTCTTTATTTCCTTTCTGGACAAGGACAGTATACCGTACACACATTTACAATGGAGGGACAGAAAGCTCTCGGACTAAATCTAAAATATCTTAAACTGTGTCCCGAAGATGAACGGAGGTCTGACGGGCTTGGAGCGACACGAGGGAGAGTCATTAATGACAGAGTTTTCATTTTTGGGTGAACTAACCCTTTAAGGTTGACAAAAACATCCTATGGATTTCATGCAACTTAAAGGTTGGGTAGGTCGTTTTTGGTCTAAAAAACTTTTTCCCAAATTTGTTTAAACTTTCTATATATATCAATGCATAATTAAAATGTAAGTACTCTGATAAAAAGAGTATAAAAATCGAGTGACTCTAGACCGTTTAATCTGCACTAAACACAGCTCATTATTTCCTTCCGGGACGAAACAAAGGATTGGCTTAGGCGACTGTCACTCTCTCGCAACCATGGCAACACCCCCGCTGCTACATGCGCTGCCCACATGCGCGCACTCGTTTGACTCGAGGAGGGTAAGAGACTAGTAAGAGACACAATTACATGCAAAACACGGCGTATATGTTATGAATCTTACACAAAATTCACCTTCATCACAGTGTAACTTATTGTAATGGCAAAACGTGTATCAATGCAACCTGTTTTTAGCTTTGCCTTATGTTACTAGCTCGTTAACGAATCAAACTCAATATATTTTAAACTTTAACAGTATCGATATGCTAGCTTGATAGTGAGTATTAACAGCCATGTTAGTTGTTTATATTCATAATGATAAAGTTAGGTATTTTATTACATGTGAGTCTGACATGATGTCACTACATGCACTGCTCCTCTCCGCTCGGCGCTGGTAAGCGCGTCCTCCAGCTGTGAGCTGTCGGCATCGCGCGTTCATGTGTTTTGGGGGCGTGGTTTTGGAAGGAGCCCAGAATGGAGGGGGTGGAAGTGAATGGAGATAAGTAGCTGTGTTTATTACAGCCCTGAGAGGACTACAGACACTCGATTTTTATACTCTCTTTTCCAGAGTACTTACATTTAAATTATGCATTGATATATATAGAAAGTTTAAACAAATTTGGCAAAAAGTTTTAAAAAAAAATTCTACCTACAATACCTTTAACTTCAGAGGTCTTGCACTGTGTAAACATACCTTAACGAAGAGTTTGTCCCACATGTCCCCATAGACACCCTTATACTGACTGAGCTGTGCCTCGTCCTCTTCCGTCACTGTAGACACGGTCACGGTCCCGGCTGGGAAGTTCAGCAGGTTGTACAGAGATGTGTAGCTGAGAGGACCTTCAGGAGTGGAGAAGAATTACTGCATCTAGGGCCTCGTTTACACTGCAGGTCTTGATGCCCAATTCTGATTTGTTGCCTATATCCGATTTTTTTTACCGTCCGTTTACACGTTCTTTAAATTGTGACCCATATCCGAGTCATGTGTTTACACTTGACTGAAACATCGCGCATGTTTAAAGGGGTCTTCTTGCTCAGATGGACGAACGCGCAGCGAGATCTCAGGACAGGTGGGAACATACAACATGATCTCATAAAAGTGAGTAGCCTATCTATAGCACCAATTTTATTTCTCATGCCATTTATAGCCTACGCCAAAAATAGTTTTTGCTTGCATATGATACGCACTGTAAACGTGCATATTAAACGCCATAAAGCTATATTTTTGGCGTAAATGCCACGTGAAAAAAAAATCGTGCAATAAACGCACTTTCATGAGATCGTGGCGGGCTTTAACGAGGAGCAGTGGGTCCGAAATTTTAGGATGAGCAAGCCAACCTTTGATATGTTGTGTCAACGTGTGTCCACATTCCTCTCCTACGACGACACAATGTTTCATCGGGCCATCCGTCCATCCGCAGATGCGCGTCGGGGTTTCTCTCGTCATTAAAGACGCAGCCTAATGCCTCGGAAAATCCGATCTGCCTGTTTACATGACAGTCGCATTGGCACATATCCGATTTACATCTGATTTATTTCCACATATGAACGAGGCCTGAAACCGATCTCGAAATATCCGAATGCATGCGTTTTTTTCCTGTTTACACTGTCATAGAACACATCCGATCTGTGTCGCATACGAGTAAAAAATCGGAATTGGGTCACATTTCACTGACAGTGTAAACGAGGCCTAGGTGACTGATGAAGGCCGTATGTAATGCTGAAATCATGACTGTCGAGTTAATAAGTAACGTTAAACCGCACACACCTACTGCATAATATCTAACAGACATTGCAGTATTTATTGTTATGTTGCTTTGCACATAATTAGACCCCTTGTGGTGAAAATCCAGCTTTTAATGTTGTTTATATTATTCGGTTGTTAAGTCTGACGTCACGCGTGACGTTTAGCCTCTTCCGGGCCCAAGCGCTCCGCTCGTCCACTCCAGATCCTAGACTAAATAAACCCTTTTCTTAAGGTCTTTTTTCGCTTCAGTGCCAGTGGGTGTTACTAGGGATTAAGGGATAGCACCCACTGGCGCCAAAGTTTCTTCATTCGTTTAAGATTTGTAACTTACCTTATCAACTGCAGCCATTTTCTCTTATCTTTCTCGTCACAGGGAAAGCGGTAGAATGACAGTTGAATGTCACTTGTTTTTTAACTCCGATCTATTTAAACAACACGGGAACACGTTAAAACTCGGGCGAAAGCGGTAGGTAGGTAGAGAGGACCCGGCCTTTGGACCCGGAAACAGTATTATCGGAGAGTGGTTACGTCACGACTTAACAACCGGATATGTCTATGTGGTGTTTTTAATGTGCTTTAAGACAAACCATGTGTAAGTTCATAAGTCGACAGCATTGCTGAGTATTTTCTGCTTAAAACTGCAGTGAACCAAAGACAGTCTCAAAAACACGGTTTGAAATCGCTGGTGTTTCTGACGTCACAAACGACCTTGTGACTAGGGGTGTAAGAAAAAATCGATACACTTGAGTATCGCGATATTTTATTTTGCAATACTGTATCGATTTTCAAAAACGCAATATCGATTTTTTTTTTAGTTTACGTGCAAAAATATTCATACTATTGCCGTGGTTCGCGTTTATGTTGTGTTTAAATCCCTACCACTAGATGGCTAGAATGAGACGCACCACTAGTGTCCTCGCCTACAGTGTCTATGATTTTGATTAATATGCGCGAGGGAGAGAGAGCAAGACAGCGCGCGTGTTGTTTGAAGACGTGAGAGTGCGCGCGCGCGGCCGGGGCGCTCTCTCTCTGTCTCTCTCTCTCTCTCTCTCTCTCTCTCTCTCTCTCTCTCTCTCTCTCTCTCTCTCTCTCTCTCTCTCTGCTCGTTTGCGTCCTGTCAAGCGCAGCAGTCTTTCTATTCTACATCACTCACCGATAAAAAAAGGCTTTGGCGGGACACAAATTTGTTTTGGCAGCCGCTAAAAAGCGGACGATTTGACGGGTTTTAAAAGATTAAATACAACCCGAAACTAAAAAACAGACCCCTCCTCTATTTGAGACTGGCCTTTATTTACCCAAACCTGTCGCCACTCGCCACATCAGGCGTGTAAAAGAGACCGGCGTCTATATGGGACTCGCTATTATTTGAAGTTTTACGGTATGTGTTGGATGTACCCTGTATAAATAATAGTGCAAGCATTTTTTTAATGACAGATTGCCCCTCAGATTGCACCTTATGTGTTATGCATTAGCCTAGATGTCACAGTAAGGGGCTATGTATTTTCTTTAACTGACTATTTATATATTTGTTCCTCAATGTTTCCTTTAGGAATTGGGGATATTCAAATTAATTAACCAATCATTAATACCATTGATCAGCCCTACCTAACGTGGATGTTTTTTCCACTAAGAAACAAACATTGTTATGTTATTTTGATTTATACTGTGAAGCTTTGATACAATTGTGAAAAGCGCTATATAAATATACTTGACTTGACTTGAATTGTGTTCGTGTTTTTGCAACACAAAACGTGTTGGATGTACCCTGTGTACTAGGAATAGTGCAAGCATTTATTTATTTTTATTGACATAGACAGATGTCTTTTCTTTTTTCAGATTGCACACATGTGTGTATGTTATGTATTGTGACAGGGGCTATGTATTTTCTTTTATTAAGGCCTACTTGAGCATATACAAATTTGCTCACTAAGAACCTGTGAACCACAATCCCAAACTGGCAGTTTGATTTTCTGTGTACTGAATTGTTTATCTAAAGTAAACTTGTTTGAATTTTATGCACATCATGTCTTTTTTTTTAAATAATACTTTCTAAAATTGTAGTCCTACTTTAAAAAAATCGCAATATATCGCCTTATGCACAGTATCGAAATATATCGCAATATATTGAATCGTGACCCATGTATCGCGATACGTATCGTATCGCCAGATTCTTGCCAATACACAGCCCTACTTGTGACCAATCAGATCAACGTGTGATCGTCAACCAGTGGATCTCTGGAGGCGGGGCTCATTTGCATATTCATAGAACAATGTATACAAACTGAGGCAAGAGTGTCGAGTTACATTCAAGCTACCGGTACTTTAAGGCATTTATTGAAAAAAATGTTTAAATATGTAATTTTGGTGATCAAAGATGAGTTTTAAGAGATACAATTATTGACTACAGGGGGACTCTCGCTAAAATAACATTCCCTTCCACTTGCAGCATCTCTTCTCTGATGACGAGGGCGGGGCTATAACCTGTCACTCACATGAGATCAACCAATAGCAAACCACAACCATCCAATCGATTCCTCACGGACAAAATCAAGCCCCGTCCTATTTGTTCTTGTTCCAGAAGCCGTTTCACTCGGGTATACGACACAATAGGGAAGAAAAGTCTATCAAAACTTGTTTCAGGCTGACTTTAAGTAAATCATGAAACAGGAAGGAATTGCTAGTCACAATTAAATTAACTAGTAATAATAAGGGAATTGAAAGCTAAAAGCAATGAGACGTGGGATGTGGCACAGTGATTAACAAGACAAATGAAGGTTGCCGACCCCAGGTTTACAGGCACAAAGATAATGTAATAGTAATGTAAATGTGAGGTAAGTACTAGTGAGATGGCCGGCGTAATGGAAATTGTAGGCTGGTCCAATCATAGGGCACAACAAAACGTCCACATTCAGTCTCCTCCACTCCGCTATCACCTCATCGATGTATTCCTACCGATGAGAAAACCGAAAAACCTTTCACACACCCTCAAAATACATACAATCACCACTTAATATTAATAATAAAATCGAAAAAATAAAATTCTACCTCAATATTTACGTGCTGTCTCCACAATTCTGCTACAGACCTTGCAAAAGAAAAAAGAAAAAAAGCGATTAAAGGAATGGTATCATTTCAATTCTGCTAAGTTCTATTGTAAAATATTATTACAATGACTGTTTTCTACGTGAATATATTTTAAAATGTAATTTATTCCTGTGATCAAAGCTGAATTTCCAGCATCATTACTCCAGTCTTCAGTGTCACATGATCCTTCAGAAATCACTCTAATATGATGATTTGCTGCTCAAGAAATATTTATGATTATTATCAATGTTGAAAACAGTTGCTTCAGATTATTGTAGAAATCATGATACATGTCAGGATTCTTTAATGCATAGAAAGGTCAAACATTCACAGTTTGTAATAATGTAGAGGTCTTTACTGCCACTTTATCCTTGCTGAATATAAGTATTAATTTGATTCCAATAAATCTTATGCTGGGTACATCTTATAAGATTTTCAAAATGTGATAGACCACAAACATGAGGAGAAAAAATCCTAGATTGAACCGTTTTGCTCCTATAGTGTGTGGTGTGCCATGATGTGACAAAGACAGCACACCACACACGAACAGATTTTCAACCAGAGTCTCGACTGTGAACACACGAAATCTCGCAAAATCTCGCGAGACTTCACAATAATGTCCACATTAATTTCAGTCTGTGCTGCGCCATGACTGCGTTTGTTATGCTTCCGTCTTCCATCATCTCGCTTTCTGATTGGATATTGTTTCGTTTCACGTGATAATCTCCAGAACGTGCGCGCGTTTGTCCTCGGGGTTCCCCCCACACATCAGGATTTCTGATCGTAAATATTCAACATGTTGAATATGTACATGTTGAATATTTACGATTCGCGATCGGAGCGGCTCCGATGTTCTTCCGAGCAGGTTCGGACACTCTTAACACACCTCACATCAAGGGAGAATCTGATAAGATAATCTGTAGAACCATCAAGATAATCGGGACATACCTAGGATTGTCGGAAGGGGGAAAATCTGCCCAAAATCAGCCCGATTATCTTTAGGTGTGTACCCAGCATTACTGACCCGCATTTAGTGTTCAGTGTATTTCTAAATATCTCTCAAAACTTTAATTTGTAAATTTAAAAAAATAAAAACAATCGTATCTTAAATTACACTCAAGAACACAAGATTTATCAGCATAATTATATGAATTATGCAAATTAATATAAACAAAAAATGTCTGTAGCTTACCCAACTCCAGCAGTTGCTTTCAGGCTTGCAGACAAACGCAGACACTGGAGAAAGTAATCCAAACATAAAAACATATCAGCTTGAATATGACAGATTGCTTAATTAGATGCGAAACAACATTTACAGAACTCACAACAGGCTTCAGAACAACAGAGAGTATCTTCTTTATGAAGCCTGGGACGCTCAACATGGCGGCCTGATCCCGGACAGACGGGTCAATGGGGCCGGACTTCCTGAAATCACACACATATTGACATACATAATGTGTGATTACTATGAATCAGAGGTGACTACAGCGTCTTTAATGAGGCCAGAAACACTGGAATAGTTCTAATGGATATCAATCATGACGTGTGAATGTGCTGATACCAGACGTACAGATGACTGTAGAAGGTCCCGCCTCCATCAGCCATGACCCCTTTATAAGCAAACTCATGGAAGACTTCGTAGAGCCGTAGAGGTGGGAAAGGAACAAGCTGAAATGTGAACAACACACCAGACCAGAACATCAGACCTGCTTTTCAAGTCTAAATTATATTAAGCCTTAAAGGTGCCCTAGAATGTTTTTATTTTATTTTATTTTATTTTATAATGTTTCCTGGGTTGCCCTTATAATGTTAGTTAGTATCAAAAATAGTCATAATTTAGAAATAAAAGGCACTTTTCCTAGCCTGATTTTAGGCTCTGGTTTGAATGCTCTGTTTGAAGGGGCATGTCAGCTGTGTGTAACCGGTCTCTGCTGTGATTGGCTGACATGTTTGCATATGAAATAGCCATGTACTACATGTGAAACTCTCTCGAATAATTTTACTACAGCTATTATACGTTTTTATTACAGCTATCGAGATTAACGAATCGTGAGATGTTTTTAACGTATTTAGATCTATTCCCATCACATACAATGTTGCCGTGATGAGCATTGAGCAGCAGAGAATGAAGATCTTAATGCAACGCAGTTTCTGCACTCTCTCTAATGCTTTCATATTTTTGTGTTCATGTGTACATCCAAACACTGAGCAACTGCAAATTTGCACATTTTTGGATCCGTACATATTAATGATCCCGACTGTTGCGTCACAGTCGGTGTTATGTGGAGATTCGCCTGTTTTTCAGGGGTGTTTTTCAAAAACGAGATTTAAGTAAGAAGGAGAAAACAATGGTGTTTGAGACTCACTGTATGTCATGTCCATGTACTGAACTCTTGTTATTTAACTATGCCAAAATAAATTCAATTTCACATTCTAGGGCACCTTTAAAGTTCTGCATAATTAAGGGCGTGGCCACTTGAGTGACACACTAAAAAAAATTATGTGTTGGCTTTATTTAACTTTGTTATGTAAACAGGTTCCACAGGTTCCACATAACAGGGTTACGTTAAACAAACATAATTTGTTCATGTAACTTCAACATCATGGAAGTCATTTTAAGCGATCCAATTAAACTCTGAGCTGAGTGTTAAATGTACACTGAGGCAGTGTTAAAGTTAATGAGATGATTAAGTGAATAATTGAGTGATGATTGAGCATCACTGAAGACACATGATGTTAACAAGCAGAATCACTGAAGAAGAAAACCGGAATTATGGAGATGAGTGTGTGTTTTAGTTGGGCTCTTGACCCCCACATTATTAACTTTAGATTACGTTTGGCTTCTGTACATGAGTTATAACAGCCAGATGATCTGATCAAATAGAAAAGGTGATCTGATGATGTTGGTTGTGTTTAACATAATCATTATATCACAAAAAAAAAAGAGAAACAAAAAGAAACTTCTAAATAAAAAATATTTTATGTAGGCACACACAGACATCAAGAATCAGACTGTGAATCTCAACAATGGTGACAATTATAAAGCATGTTGCAGTCACTGATCTATATAGAATGACTGGATAGCTCATGACGTCATAAACAGTGAAGCCACCGCGCCGCCATATTGTGATTCCCTAGTGAGCTCACGCGTTCTATTGAATCAATAGGAAATTGTATGATTTGACTGAGAAAACATTGCATAACGAGACACCGTCTTTAAATCTAAAGTCTCCCTGAGCAGTTTTACAACGCAAACATCCTAAGCATTTAAATGGGTATTTGTTTAAAGTCGGAAATTATTCCTGCTTACTAAAAATTAAGTATATGTGAATTGTGAACTTAAAATTTAGCTCTTTCTGATTGTGTTTTACAGATAGATCAGTAGTCTGTTCAAGTATTTGATTAGTTAGCAAGAACATGTCCAGGAAATGCCTAATACAAATTGTATGGGTTAATGTACACCTGTTTCACCTCTTATTTACCCCTTATTTACACTGCACACATCTGCGGCGCGTTTACAGCTGCGACACGGCTACCGGAGCTGATCGCGCCCACAAATCGGCAAATCACGTGGAAATGCTCCCGGTGTGAGTTGACACCGCGTGAAGGTAGGAATAAAACATTGTCGGAGCCATAATGCGCCGCAGATGTGTGCAGTGTAAATAAGGGGTTTACACATAGGCCTACTCCGTTTGCAGTGCATATTTTTTACCATACCCATGTCAACAGGTTGGAGCTTTCACTGCACGCGGATGCGGTGCGTGCAGAGATCGTTTGTGCTGCAGGCGCTGAATTAAAGTGACAGCGCATGGTTCGTGGTCAAACTGAACACGGATTGACATGAAAATATTAAATATATGCATTTAATTAAATTTATAAGAAGTAATGCATTGAATAATACGTTTATTGGGTTTAAACTTGAATACGTCTGTGAAAGAATGCATAGTAGGCTATACATTTTTTTTAAACAACACGGAAATAGCGACAATTGTGCATATAAATGACTATATATGGGCTTAAAGTACAACCTGTGAGCAGTTTTTCAAGATCCTTTTAAGGTCATCTTAAAAGTGCCGTCGGAGCTACCTATCTCTGTATAACGGCCGTTGGAGCCCTCTGCTGGTAGGGAATCGTAAGATGGCCGCTCGAACACTTCCGGTGGCTTCACTGCCTGGTGGCAGTTTAGAACGTCATGAGCTATCCAGTCATTATATAGATCAGTGATTGCAGTTGCAGTGCATTCTGGGTGCCACCAATCAAAACTCATTCATGGCGCCCATCATGCATTGCATTGCATTGCACTGAATAAATAATGAGCTTATGTTCAGAGGTGATCTGTTTGTCACCATTGTTGAGATTCATATGCTAAAAATTGATGTCTGTGTGTGCCTGCATACAAATCTTTTTTTGAGAAGTTTTTTTTATTTTTATTGATTTGCTCATTTGGATTTCTTTGAAAAGTCTAAATAAATGGTGAGCTGAGTGAGTTCACGCAGTGATATTGCGCAAAGCTTCTGTGTTGCACGTCACACGTATCACACACATGACCAGCGTCGGCCAATAGTGAGCCTGCGTGTGACATAAAACCCAGAAGCTGTGCGCAATATCACCACGTGAACTCACTCGAGGCCCACAGAGAAGGAAATGAATAGTTGAATAAAGTCGTTATTTTTGTTTGTTTTTTTGCGCACAAAAAGTATTCTCGTCGCTTGATAAACTTAAGGTTGAGCCGCTGTAGTCACTCGGACTATTTTAACGATGTCTTTCATAACTTTTGGGCCGGCCAGTTTCGATCCCTTAAGAAGCCTATGGAGGAGTGATCAGCTCTCAGATTTAATCACAAATATCTTCATTTGTGTTCCGAAGATGAACGAAAGTCTTACGGGGTTGAACAACATGAGGGAGAGTCATTACTGACATTTTTGGGTGAACTAACCCTTTAATGTAGTGTAGTGTAGTTGTGTACCGTGTGCCCCGCTCTCTCCAGCAGGGCTTTAGTCTCCCTGAAGGCCCTGGCCATGCTTGGAGACGGCTGCTGCAAACCATTGTTCTCATAATAACCAATCCTCAGGGGCTCTGAGCTCTCATACACCTGTTTCATAAGAGGAAAGTATCATGGATTCTGCTTTCACCTATAATTGACCTATAAAGAAACATTTGATGTGCTATATTCATACAGGACCTTTTGGTTGAATGGTATGGGAGGAACAGTGGGATCCAATGTGAACATATCTTGGCAAAGTAGAGCCCGCAAACACAGAGCCACGCTCTCGACGTCTCTTGCCAACGGGCCAAGAGAGGACAACACTGTAATCCAGCACATAGATGTCGTCTTATATTTCAGTTCGTTTACAGTTCAAAACTAGACGTGATAAACCTGTCTTACCTGACTTCTGGCCTTTGACACAAGAACCGATTCCTTGTCCACTAAACAAGGTTGATAAAAAAATAAAGCAAATCAAAGAACAAGAAAAAACAAGTAGATTATATGCACAACATCTCAACAATAGAGCTACAGGTGAATCTCACAAAACATGTCAATCTAAAATCAAATCAAATTCTATTATGATTAAAGAAATGTTCATGCATCATGACAATGTTTACAGAAATTGAGCACATTTACTGTGACTTTTGTGTCCCTTTTAACGTATAAACGTTTTTATTTACAAATACAGTATGTTATTATAAGCATTTAACCCTATGTTACCAAATTCCCCTTTTTATATTAGTACATACGCTCATTTTAATTATGAAAAAAGATTATGCAAGCAAAGTCTAGTATTTTTTCTATCTTTTTTAAAAATTTTTTTAGATATTAATAGATATAATGCATTATTCAAAATACTTGAAGTTTTTTTCCTATGTTATGCAATATGCATCCACCCTGTTGCCATTATAACTATTCCTTAATGACCATAATCATACTCTTGATTATGATACTATGTGCTCTTAACCATAATCATAACCTACACACAAAAAATGATAACATCATCATCACTTTAAAGTGACACCTGTAAGCTGTAAATGTGTTTACGTGTTTTTTCAAATGTTGTTAGATTCGTCTCTTAAATGATCAACTCTGTTACCTCGACTTTCTATAGTAAACAGTATGGCAATATGGGCATTAAATAATACTTCTAATAAACACCTTGTAGTGTCATGATGACCTTGAGCACAAGGTTAGTAATGGCTCAACATCATGAAACATCAACCCTGTTACTGTTTAAACATAGCAAAATCTCAACATACATTAATTTACCTTGAGGTGGCACAAGGCATTTTATAAAACACTTATTTGTACGAACCTTAGCCTCTTCGATGTGGGCTTAAATCCACAAATCCCACAGAAGGCTGATGGAATACGAACGCTCCCTCCAATGTCAGTGCCAATGCCCAGGATAGATCCGCCTCCTCCAATCAGAGCTCCCTCTCCTCCAGATGAACCGCCAGGCGTCTTCTGGAAGTTGCAGGGGTTCAAGGTTTGCCCATAAATGGGGTTACTGCATTCATAACTACAGTAGATACAAACACAGAGGGGTTGGGTTGGTTACAATTGAATAGTGGTGTAACATCAAAATGCAAAACAATACAAAAATACAGCAATATGTATCGTGGATAGTGACAATTGTGTATAGTTCACCCAAAATGAAAATTACTGTGAGAAAAAATTCAAGTTTACAGAGTTTTAGTGTCAGTACTACATTAAACTATTATATATAATGTATAATAATGCAATGAGGGAACATGTGTGGGTCCTGATAATGCCAAACGTCTTATGTTAGCAGTAAAAAGTATTATTTTTAGGGGTGTAACGAGACCCTCATGTCACGATTCGATACATATCACGATACTGAACTACTCACGATACGATATTATTGCGATACTCCAAGACATGATAAAAGGTTAACAAAAAATGTACTGTTGATTAAAATGCTAACTTTGATATTACATTGTGGGTTTAAATGAATAGGTTTGGACTAAGTGCTTGTAACCCAAGGACAATAGACACACCAGAATAACAATATTCATGATTCTGAAGCTGAAAACACAGAATAATTTTTAGACGAATATGCTTTACTCGGTCACTGACTAGATATATTTAAAATAATGCAGGACACTTTTTACTGGTAACAAGACATTTGGCATTATCCTGACACACAAATATTCCCCCATTGCTTTATTATACATTATAATCAACATTATGTATAGTAGTTTAATGTAGTACTGACTAAAACGTAGTACTTTAATTTTTTTCTCACACAGCAATTTTTCATTTGGGGGAACTATCCACGATACATATTGTTGCATTTTTGTATTGCGATATACACTCACCGGCCACTTTATTAGGTACCCCATGCTAGTAACGGGTTGGACCCCCTTTTGCCTTCAGAACTGCCTCAATTCTTCGTGGCATAGATTCAACAAGGTGCTGGAAGCATTCCTCAGGGAGTTTGGTCCATATTGACATGATGGCATCACACAGTTGCCGCAGATTTGTCGGCTGCACATCCATGATGCGAATCTCCCGTTCCACCACATCCCAAAGATGCTCTATTGGGTTGAGATCTGGTGACTGTGGAGGCCATTTTAGTACAGTGAACTCATTGTCATGTTCAAGAAACCAATTTGAAATGATTAGAGCTTTGTGACATGGTGGAAGTAGCCATCAGAGGATGGGTACATGGTGGCCATAAAGGGATGGACATGGTCAGAAACAATGCTCAGGTAGGCCGTGGCATTTAAACGATGCCCAATTGGCACTAAGGGGCCTAAAGTGTGCCAGGAAAACATCCCCCACACCATTACACCACCACCACCAGCCTGCACAGTGGTAACAAGGCATGATGGTTCCATGTTCTCATTCTGTTTACGCCAAATTCTGACTCTAACATCTGAATGTCTCAACAGAAATCGAGACTCATCAGACCAGGCAACATTTTTCCAGTCTTCAACTGTTCAATTTTGGTGAGCTCTTGCAAATTGTAGCCTCTTTTTCCTATTTGTAGTGGAGATGAGTGGTACCCGGTGGAGTCTTCTGCTGTTGTAGCCCATCCGCCTCAAGGTTGTGCGTGTTGTGGCTTCACAAATGCTTTGCTGCATACCTCGGTTGTAACGAGTGGTTATTTCAGTCACTGTTGCCCTTCTATCAGCTCGAACCAGTCTGGCCATTCTCCTCTGACCTCTGGCATCAACAAGGCATTTCCGCCCACAGAACTGCCGCTCACTGGATGTTTTTTCTTTTTCGGACCATTCTCTGTAAACCCTAGAGATGGTTGTGCGTGAAAATCCCAGTAGATTAGCAGTTTCTGAAATACTCAGACCAGCCCTTCTGGCACCAACAATCATGTCACGTTCAAAGTCACTCAAATCACCTTTCTTCCCCATACTGATGCTCGGTTTGAACTGCAGGAGATTGTCTTGACCATGTCTACATGCCTAAATGCACTGAGTTGCCGCCATGTGATTGGCTGCTTAGAAATTAAGTGTTAACGAGCAGTTGGCCAGGTGTACCTAATAAAGTGGCCGGTGAGTGTATTGTGGCATGATATATTGTTACACCCCTAATTATTTTTGATATATTTATTCAGAGTGCAAGCATATTCGTCTAAAATAATTAGTTTTTTCCAGCTTCAGAATCATGAATATTGTTATTCTGGTGTCTCTATTGTCCTGTGCATTGGGTTTCCTGCGCCAAGTCCAAGACTATTCATTTACACACACAATGTATAACCAAATTTAGCATTTTAATCAACAGTTCATTTTTTTGTTAACCTTTTACCTTATGTCTTGGATTATTTTCGCAATAATATCGTATCGTGATATGAGGGTATCGTTACACCCCTACAATTGAACTAATCGAAAAAGTCTCAATGGATACAAAGGTACAAAATCTCCGTCACTCTCTCAGTTCCTCTGTGGTAGAACAAGCTTTCAACCTGATTTCCTGAGACCATCACAACCTTCAAGAAACAACTAAAGACACGTTGTCACTTCTGCTCTAGTTTCTGTAATAGTCTAGCTGACCCATGAAACTTTTGTCAAATTTCAACTCTCGTAAAATGTTTAATGATTGTGGAGCCGCAGGTGTTTATGACTGTTTATGTTAAACCACTCTTGAATTTGTTTTTCAGTACAAAGGTCTTGAAAATCATGGTTCAGCATAAGTTAAGCCTTACATTTCACACATTTCCCATGTGATAGCAGCCCATAATGCCATTAAACCATCATTTTAGGTCTGCAACAAAGAAATGAAGTACTAGTATACACTCACCTAAAGGATTATTAGGAACACCATACTAATACTGTGTTTGACCCCTTTCGCCTTCAGAACTGCCTTAATTCTACGTGGCATTGATTCAACAAGGTGCTGAAAGCATTCTTTAGAAATGTTGGCCCATATTGATAGGATAGCATCTTGCAGTTGATGGAGATTTGTCAAAGTCAAAGTATCTTTATTTGTCTCCCCAAGGAGAAATTAGTTTTGGATAAAGAGATTGCCCCATGAAGATTTCAACAAAGACAAAGCACAGGTATAGGGTTAAAACAGTTAATGACAAAAAGTACATAAAACATGTAGGCTACTCAGAGAGCTGTGCAAATAGCAAATCACCAATTCCTAAATTCTGCTTATGCAAAAGTGATATCATATCATGTCCATGCATAACTTTCAATCACAGATATACAGTATGCGGCTATACAGAATTAAAAACAATTAAAAAACAAAAAAGTACATAGAATATTCAAGCTACCCAAGAGCTGTGCAAATTGCAAATGACCTTTTTCTAAACTCTACTTATGCAAAATTACTATCCTAACATGATCATACATAACAATTTAATCATGGATATACAATACATTAATAAATTCATAGTCATATATTCATCGCTGATCATTTATGAGCTTGATTGAGAGAGGAACAAATGAGCGCTTATACCTATTATATTTGCACAGAGGAACCCTGTACCTCTTTCCTGAGTTCAGTAACTCAAACTCTGTAAACAACGCATGAGTATCGTCAGATATAATGTTTTTAGCCTGCCTAATTGTTGTCTGGTCAAAAAGCTCCTGCGGGTTGAGGGGTGGCGATGTACCCATAATTTTGCCTGCCGTCTTGACCAAATTAAAAATCTGAGTTTTTGATTTGACTGTCAAATTTCCAAACCAACTGGTAATACCATATCGAAGAATGGACTCTATTGTTGCTCAATAAAAGATTAACATCATATTTTTACAGACCCCAAACACTCTAAGTCTACGCAAAAAATAGAGGCGCTGATGGGTTCTGGCACAAACATTTGTAACATGTGTGCGCCAACTCAGGTCATTATCAATAAACACCCCTAGGTAGTTAAAAGATGTCACCTGCCTGATATCATGACCATGAATAACCACAGGGCTCTGATCTCCAACTAATTTGTGGTCAACCAACATTTCCACAGTTTTTCGTGTGTTAATCTGAAGTTGATGTGAATCACACCACTTGACAAACTTGTCCACAGCAACTTGGTGGATATTCATGTTGCTTTCTTTATTAAGCAAACTAAGAAGGACAGTATCATCAGAGAATTTGACTATATATTGGTTTGGCTCATGGCTGACACAATCATTAGTATACAATGTAAACAGGAGAGGAGAGCTGACACACCCTTGAGGGGCGCCAGTGCTGCACACCGCTAGATCAGACAGAGAGGAGTTAAACTTCACCTGCTGTGGCCTGTTCGACAAAAAGGAATGATACCATCTAATTAAAAAAGGATTTACATTTAACTGAGTTAATCAACAAAAAGCAGTCTAGCATATGCAACAGGACTTTCAAGGTGCTTCAAGGTTAAGTGCGTTATTGTCGATAAAGCATCACTTGTACTACGTTTTTTTGTATAAGCGAATTGGTATTTATCTAAAAAAATTTCCACATCTGTGTGGAGTTTCTCTATCATAAGCCTCTCTAAAGATTTAAAAACATTAGAAGTAATGGCCACTGGCCGATAGTCATTATTCTCCTGGGGGCATGCCTTTTTGGGTACTGCAATAATGATAGATTTTTTCCAGAGTTGTGGTACTGTACATGTATCTATAGAAAGCTGAAATATTTTATGCCAGGCTGGTGACGGTTCTTCTGCAAAAGTTTTTAAAAGAAAAGCGGACAGGTTGTCAGGGCCTGTTGCTTTACTTGTCTGCATATTTTTAAACACCTTAATAACAGTGTGTTTTTCAATTACAATTCTATCCAAATCAACATTACAAAAGACATTCTCTAGAACTGCAGCACATTCCCTAATATTATCTGAATTAAAACGCATGCGAAAAGTATTCAATTCATTTGCCT
This sequence comes from Rhinichthys klamathensis goyatoka, assembly GCF_029890125.1. Lineage (NCBI taxonomy): Eukaryota > Metazoa > Chordata > Actinopteri > Cypriniformes > Leuciscidae > Rhinichthys > Rhinichthys klamathensis. The sequence continues at coordinate 1,252,124 of NW_026606766.1, read as the reverse complement.
TTGCAATTTCGTTGTGAGCAAACAGGGGCTTATTTTTAATGACCATATTAGTCATTTTTCTGATAGAGTCCCAAAGTGTCTTTGTGTTTGAGTCTGACAGCTCTTTTTCTGCCCGCTTCTTGTACTGCTCCCGAGCTGCTTTTATTTGCAGATTAGGGTCTTTTTAATCTCGGACTTCTGCTTTGTTCCCAGTTCTGAAAGCTAGTTTCTTCCTGTTAATACATTCCTTAATGCCCTTTGTGATATAGGGTTTGTTATTAGGATACCGTTTAACTGTTTTCTGGGGTATAACAGAGTCAATACAGAAAGAAATGTATGTGGTGATTGATTCAGTAGCACTATCAATGTCTGCATCCTTAAAAAAGAGATTCCAGTCTGTGCAGAGGAAGCACCCCTTCAGCTCCTCTGTTTTATCACTAGACCATACTTTCACAGACTGGATTTCCGGTTTACTGGACTTAAAAACTGTGATCAGAATTATTCAAAGGGGGTCTGGGTCTAGCTGTATAGGCATCCTTGATATTGCCATAGCATTTATCAAGTATACTGTTGTTTCTAGTGTTACATTTCACATATTGATGAAATCCAGGTAAAGTTTTATCCAGGCTACAGTGGTTAAAATCGCCAAGTATCAGCATGGGAGCGTCAGGTTTGTTCTGTAGATGGCGATGGACGCAGTCTGTAATTGCCTTAGCTGCCATGCTAGCGTTCCCACTTGGGGGGACGTACACAACGCACACAAATATATTTGTGGGATGCACATCCAGGACACGAAGCTCCCATTCCACCACATCCCAAAGATGCTCTATTGGGTTGAGATCTGGTGACTGTGGGGGCCATTTTAGTACAGTGAACTCATTGTCATGTTCAAGAAACCAATTTGAAATGATTCGAGCTTTGTGACATGGTGCGTTATCCTGCTGGAAGTAGCCATCAGAGGATGGGTACATGGTGGCCATAAAGGGATGGACATGGTCAGAAACAATGCTCAGGTAGGCCGTGGCATTTAAACCATGCCCAATTGGCACTAAGGGGCCTAAAGTGTGCCCAGAAAACATCCCCCACACCATTACACCACCACCACCAGCCTGCACAGTGGTAACAAGGCATGATGGATCCATGTTCTCATTCTGTTTACGCCAAATTCTGACTCTAACATCTGAATGTCTCAACAGAAATCGAAACTCATCAGACCAGGCAACATTTTTCCAGTCTTCAACTGTCCAATTTTGGTGAGCTCCTGCAAATTGTAGCCTCTTTTTCCTATTTGTAGTGGAGATGAGTGGTACCCGGCGGGGTCTTCTGCTGTTGTAGCCCATCCGCCTCAAGGTTGTGCGTGTTGTGGCCAGGGGCGTAGCAGCCATTATAAAAGTGGGGGGGACAAAATGGTGTGGTGATGTGACCCAAAGGTCAGTCCTTCCAGAAAAATGCAGAGTTTTTTTGTGATTGTTGCGGGCAAAAATCCTTGATTATGCGGCGATGGAATATGCAGGATATTTGCAATTTTATGTGATGAAATTGGGGGAACTTGCAAAGACTGCGGTTTGATGAAAAAGAGAGAAAAAGTGATTCCCCAACACCCTGTTCTCACTAGGCTACTAAAGAGCTATTTCTTATTACTTCCTATGATAAGCAAACATACTACATCACAGAAAGTGCTGGAATATTTAATCTTGTTTTATTTCAGACCTTAAAATATGAAAAAAATGTTTCCTGTTTTACAGCTTTTTTTTCCATTTTTTTTTTTCAATGATGTTCATGTCGAGTAATTACGTCACTTCATAATGTTCCCATGGCAACCGGGGGAAACGGCTGCTCTCGTGTGAAGCAAACGCAACATTTTTCAACTTTCTGCTAAGATATATGTGACTTTTTTTTGCAACAAAAATGCGGGGATTATTAAATCATACAAGCCCCGCATATTTTGCGTGGAAATCGGCAATTTATACGGCAAAAGTGCGGCGTATTTGAAAAAAATGCCCCCGCATAAATATGCAGACTTTGGCTGATTATGCATTGAATCATGCGATCGCATAATCGCGTTTTTTTGGAGGGACTGAAAGGTGATGTTCATACTAATAAATTCTAGATGGAATAGCAATTGGCATTTTACAGCACCCTAGTGCCAATTTTGGGAACATGCCATGATAGTTTACAGCAACCTATTTTTGTGAAATCATACTCGAAATAAAAAAATATTGCAGGACTTGGGACTTTCACACAACTGTGGACATATATACTTTAATTTTATGAAATAAATATATTTTATGATATTTACAATATTTCAGTTAAACTAGGCCTACACTTGAACAATAACTTTTATCTTACTTCTTAACAGTTGGACAAAAAAAAGTGTTCAATGAGTACAGAACAGATTACATCTAGCCTACAGTAATTTTATACAACAGACATTTTATAAAAATATATCAATAAAACCTAAATCAATGTATTCGGTATTGGACATCAATTTAACATTGACATGTTGAATTTACATTGAATTTTGGTCACCCGACGTCGCAACCAAAATTTGACCAAATATCAACGTCTTATGACGTTGTGTGCCTGCTGGGAATAATCTGTTATGTCTCATTTAACAGACGCTTTTATCCAAAGCAATAAGTAGGAGAGCATTTAACACACACTCGACACAATCCGGCGCGACGTGACGAGGTCCATACGGGTTCTGTTGTCTTACACTTCTTACAGCGTTACAGTAGGTTAAATCATAACAAGGAAAATTTACGTGTGATTCATGTCATCGCGACATACTGTAACAGTGTGTGTTTGGAAAAAAATGATGTAGTCCTCTGCTTTTTTTCTGGGGTGCATAGACGGCCAAACAGCAAAGCGACTAAACAAACACGAAAATTCACAAGAGCAACAAAAGATTTAAAGCTCATGGCAGACGCGGCCAATAGATGCTTCGCGCTGTGATTGGCTGAATGTTAGCTCACTCAAGTCTAAGTAACAAATCAGAGAACACGGGCGGAAATATTGGCGCTGAGTAAAAAAAAATGCGGGGGACAGAATCACCTGTATCTAAAAGTGGGGGGGACGTGTCCCCCCCCGTCCCCCCCGGTTGTGGCTTCACAAATGCTTTGCTGCATACCTCGGTTGTAACGAGTGGTTATTTCAGTCAAAGTTGCTCTTCTATCAGCTTGAATCAGTCGGCCCATTCTCCTCTGACCTCTAGCATCAACAAGGCATTTTCGCCCACAGGACTGCCGCATACTGGATGTTTTTCCCTTTTCACACCATTCTTTGTAAACCCTAGAAATGGTTGTGCGTGAAAATCCCAGTAACTGAGCAGATTGTGAAATACTCAGACCGGCCCGTCTGGCACCAACAACCATGCCACGCTCAAAATTGCTTTTTCTCATTCTGACATTCAGTTTGGAGTTCAGGAGATTGTCTTGACCAGGACCACACCCCTAAATGCATTGAAGCAACTGCCATGTGATTGGTTGATTAGATAATTGCATTAATGAGAAATTGAACAGGTGTTCCTAATAATCCTTTTGGTGAGTGTATTAGACTAGTCCTTTTAGAAACAGCATACTAGCTTTTAAAAAGAAGGCTGAACAGAGGGCTTGCATGTCTCTGTTCTATAGAAAATAGTACCAAATAAATTGCTTTGCGAGGTGAGAAGGTGAAGAAAAGTCACTGCAAAATGAAAATAAAATGACACATTACCTTCTTTATTAAGTCATAAAAAATAAACCTCATCTTTAGGAGCATTATTATTATTATTTTTGCATTGTGACAATGTTGAAACATGCACATTTTTCCCCCAAATTCTCACAATGTTTTATTTTTATTTTATTTAAAAAAGCCAAATTAAATTCAGTACAACAAACACTGACATTTTAACTTACAACTGTACTTTACAATTTAAATAATATATATATATTTTCCCATTGTCATGAAAATAAGTTTTCACATTAACAACTGGAGGATAAATGTGCGTAGTTGTCATTAATAATGTCAGAAAAATACGAATTAACTTTATTGCCTAAGCTCCAGTAAAAGAGCTGCTAACTGCACGGTCTCTTCATACTCTCTCATTGGCTTAAGATTAATTCCCATGGCTCGTCATCTGACATCACCAGGTTTTCCCCGTGGGAATGATGCGCAGTGTTTACTCACCTGAGAAGGCCTTGTGGTATGTTGGTCTTGATGAACGGGATGGCGCCCTGTTTCTTTAGCACTGTAACCACCACACTGTCCATGACTGCAGGCTGATCCAAATTACCCACAACACCACATGAAGAATCATGACCCTGCACACGCAAACAGGAAGTTACGTACACCACAAACAGGAAGTCACCTCTCTTCACCTGCGTAATCCTCTGTTCTCTTATACTGACCTTATATCCAACGTTGTCCTTGATGCTGATCGGCACTCCGTACAGAAGACCTTTCTTTTGAGTGTTGATTTCCTTCAGTTGCGCCACAGACTCCATTAAGATCTCAGTGCCGCAGTTCAGATTCTTGTTCACCTCCAGAGCCTTTGAAGTGAGACATTACACATCTCAGTTTGTGATGCCAAGTGCTTTCATTCAAACAGACCTCAACAATAAGTGCTGATAATTGCTTATTGTTTGCATTATTATTTTTCTGCTGCTTTTCTGCACTTTTTTCTATCATCCCAAAGTAAAAAAAAAAAAATGATATAGTAATAAATCTTTTTTTTTTTATTGAAGCTTGTTTACACCACATAATAAAACATTTTAAAAGATAATTGCGACTTTTTATCTCCCAATTGCGAGTTTACATCACGCAAATCTGACTTATTTCTCAGAATTGCTAAATATAAAGTCAGAATTGCGAGATATAAAACAATTCTGACTTTATAACATACAATTGCGACATCTTTTCTCAAAATTGTGAGATATAAACTCGCAATTGTGAGTTATAAAGTCCGATTCTAAGGAAAAAAAAGACTTTTTTCCTCACAATTCTGACTTTAATACTCACAATTGCGACTATATCACGCAATTGTGAGAGAAAAAAAAGGTCAGAATTGTGAGATAAAAAGCCCGCAATTACCTTTTAACATTTTTTATTCTGTGGTGGAAAAAAGCTTCCATATAATCTATATGTATTCTATATGTATACCTTTGTTTTGTTTTTTACTACATAAGTATATATGCACGCAGATATATGACTGCAATCATGAAAACTCTCGGAATAGTTTGAGCATGCTACTGAATATGGCGATGATGTTAATGTATTTGGTCTTGGCGCCGGCGGACTCGATTCTCCCGCTGATGTTGCTGCTGCTGCAGAGTAAGTATGGACTTGCTACTAATAATAGATACACAGACACGCTGCTGTGAGAATGTAAGATATGCTGCTACTGTATAGGCAGACATACGCGAATCCCATAGCAGATCTGTGCAGGTGGAGCTGGGGAGGTGGAGGGGTCCAGAAAACTCTCAGGACAAGCCTACAGCGAACACTGAACTAGGCTATTTAAATATTGAGCAAGCAATCTCATTGGCTGCAGAATCACGCACGTCTTGCACGCACGTCTTGCACGCGGGCAACCGCTAATATTTGATGTAACGGGTAGATTAATGTTTACGTAGTCAATTGACCCTTCGCTAAGCCACGCCCGAAAACCGCCACTGGCCAATCGTGGCTTAGCAACCGTAACTAGGCGCGGGAGGTCTGTCAAGCTTTCGAGCGAGGGAAACAAGCCGACGCGTTGTGCGTATGGATTGTGCAAATCTGATACCCGGTCTCCTAAAAGTTTGGACGGTGGGGTGGAATTTTTTCTCTTCCTGAAACCTAAAAGCCAAAGGAGAGAAATCCCGGGCGGGGATCAGGCAGTGTGGAGACCCATTCACAACTAAATGTCGACAGGATTAAAAAAAAAAAAAAAACGCCTATAGTTGGAAATAATTGCGGTTCTTTGTTCATAATGCATATATTTGAACGTAAAATAAGACGATTAAAGGCAAGACGGAGGCTCACTGACATACTTTAAAATATATTTCAGCATTTTGTTAATCGACGGCCTACTAACGTTACCCCTGTAACTTTACCCCAGTCCGATCGCGGCTCTCCCGGTGTTAGATTGATGGATAAGCTGTTTGATTTGTAATTATTAGATTATCTTCACATTTCACTTACTCTGCTGTGCATGAACATAGCTGTTCAATTTGTGTGTTTCCCATGTGAATGGTCTGCTAAGGAGGCGGCTGCTGCTTGCGCTGGGACCTAACGTTATAGGCTTTAGCTTCAATTTTGATTAAATTATTCTCTAATCGGTTGCATATGTCGTGGATATATCCCTCGAATGCATACTGCAGTCCCTTTTGTCTTGCTCTCTCAGATATTTCACCTGTTCGCCAAAAATGACTAAATATCTCCTTGGGAATGTCTGACACCGGTGCATTCACACTGTAATAGACGTGGCAGCCGCGAAAGCTTGACAGGCGTAGAGTGCAGGTGCGAGCCGGGAATCAATAGGCACGGAGGACTGCGGGTCCAATAGCTGAATAGTTGACTATTTCAACTCAATTCGGTACCCACTCATAGGCAGCTGCTGTCAAACGGTCCCGTGCTGGTGTGTGTTCACACCCAAGCGTGCCGCACAAGCCCTGAAAAGTGAAGCCCAAGCGTTTCGATCGCCCCCGCCCCCAGTGGCCGGTTCCAGTATAGCTCATAAACCCCGCCTCCCCATGTTATTCAACTAAAGACCAACTAAACAATAAAATTACACTTCAAATATCATTTTTTCAAATATGGTTTCTGTCATTTACTGTAGTTTTTATCACGCTGATGTAATTTCAAGTGTTTGTTTTTAAAATAAGTTTGTTTTTAGTTAGTTATTTGATGCGGTGGTGTGACGTCATGATTGACAGCTGTGATTGACAACGTTCTCTGAGCGAAGTTGTCACTGAAGCACCAACGGACTTTTTTTCGGGATCTTCGGAGGACTGAGGAGATTGGAGCTTTAAATTGAATATCTAAATTTCTATAATTAATTTTAAAAAAGTGCAGGAGCGTGTGCTTGCGATTGATTCTGCGAGAGTGAGGGCGGGGCCTTGATTTCGCGGCTTTACTTCCGGCTCACGACTGCGCAGGTCTGGTCCCGAAATCGCTTCTGCGCAGACTCAAGTTCCAATATGTCAGCGCCATATCGGGACACTGGCGGCTTCAGTTCTGACCAATGGAAGAGAGCGAAGGGGCGTCGTCCATCTTTTTTTACAGTCTATGGTTCACACTCTCTGTAGTCTGAAGACCGTCAAAGGTTTCTAATTACAACGTGATTTGCAGAGATGAGAATTGTAGCCAATCGCGCTGCGACTCTTTGCTCACTTTCTGTATATAATCTATTCATAATTTGAATAAAAGTTTTATTTGTCATATACATTGCGGAGTTGCAGGAGAGACAACCGCGTTTAAATGCAGAGTGAATCTGCTCAAATATCCAGATAGCCTATTGCATGACAGCGAAGGCTCATGTTTGGCTTGTTCTTTTCATTTATAAAGACTGTAATCTACAAGCGTCTTTATAGCCTGTGATTTATGCACATTTGTTCAAAATAGCCTGTATGGGCAGATTGATCATATGAACCAGACAAAAGTTTTGTATTGTTTACTCTTATCTTTTTTCTGTTAATTATTACTATGTTGGGCTGCATGCCTATTTTTCCTAAATGCATCAACTCAAAATGCCTTTGATTTCCCGCATTATGACCAAATCAATTCAAATGAATTATTTGCATAATATCATAACTGCAATGTTATATTTTTTTTAGAAATTAGAAACAGTTTTTCTTTCTTGAAGAAGAGACATATTTATTTACTTATTTACTGAGATTTATAATATTGAGTAAAAATTAAAACTATTAGTAAATGGCATCTAGACAGCAAAAAGATGGATCAATGTTTAAAAAGATTTACAATAAAAAAGTTATTTGTAAACCTCTGGAGCTGGGAATAAACTCATAAATCCCATGAAGAGTTATCGACAGGTAAAATATGTCCGCAGTCACAACCTTTTCCATAAAAGCATGTAGAACCGCATCCGGCTGCAGGGAGCCTTCCTCGAGTCTCCCAGTGAGCTCCGACAAAGACAGAGACACTATTGAACTGCTCTCAAAGTCTGGGTTCTGGAGAGAAGAAACAAACATCAGATGTTCACATGTTCAGCTAGGGGAGACTGGGGCTAGTTGTCACAGTGGCTTGATCTCACAAACTTGAAGAAAAAGTCCAGTTACACAAATGCTTACAGTGGTTTTCTATGTTGGTTTCCAAACATTTAGTTAAAAATATATAGGGGAAGTTTTCCAGTATCATAATATTTTTCTGTATAAATCTAAATCTGTTAAGATGCACACAATAACACCACACTCACATACATTAGGTCAAAAGTCAATAATATAGTGAAGATAAACCGAGGGTTGTTCTCCATTAAAGTCAGATGGGGGAAAGTTGACACATTTAGTTTGTTTTAATTTTATTAATTTATTTAAATTTTATGGAATGATGGATTGATTACTTAATTTAATAAATTATTCATTGTATTTAATTAAATTAATTTTGCAAAAAAAAAAAAAAAATCCACTGTGACAACTTAGACAATATAGAGACAACATGATCATTTCAGAATTTCAATGGCCGTGGGAACCATGCCTTGATCTAAATGCATGACATGCATTTAAACACTCTATACATAATGCATAGGCTATCGCATTAATAATTGATGCATGTTAGATTTGTATTACCTGTATTTTAAATTGTTGCACTGCTTGTTCAGCCCGTTGAAGTGATTTATCACGTCTTTTCCGTGCGTTTAGTATTTTCTTCTGAATCTTCTGGTTATTTCTCCATTTCCAGCAGAGAATTAAGGCACCTGTACCGCAAACTGTGGCTGCAAATATCGGCGTCCAGTTAATATTCATATCTGAGGTAAATTGTTGCAAATTAAAGCTCTCCATAACTGTTGCTCAGTGTGTTGTGACAGTGTGTAGTCTGTCTCTGGGTCTTTAAGAACTCCAGAAGTGTTAACGACAATAATTGAACGTCCGAAGTTACAACTTTTAATCCATTTCCTGGTCGAGTGGATATCAGAGCCCTTCGTTAAAGAGGGAGACTACCATCTGCGCTCAAAATGGCCTAAAAGATCGAGATGGTCCTCATTGCAGAAAACGAAATCCAGGGGGAGGAGTTGGATCCAGATCCAACTCCTCCCACCTTACATATGACTAATCCTACACATCTACGCCGGGATCCCTAACCCCACCCCTTAGATCTGGATCTAACTCCGCCCCCTGGATCTCGTGTACTGCAATGAGGTGCTACTGGAGAGATCCAGACTGGGAGAAAGACTGTTCGTTTGAATGGAAGTCAATGGTTTGAATGGAAGTCAATGGCTATGTTTACATGTAAAACACAGGTTTATTAATGCCAATAAAAAGATTAAGGAATTGCCATTATTTCATTTGTTCGCCAAGAAATCCTTTTATCTTCACTTTAATTTTTGACAAGTTTTCTATCTCCATGTACTAAGATCTCTAAAGATCTCTTAATTCATGATCTAGTAGATATTAATTAGGCCATGCTGATCTAACCTTCCTAGTAAAAATGTGCCATATAATTATTATGCCATAACATGCATTTAAACAGTCTATATTTAACTTTTTGTATTGTATTAACAAGAACATTAACATAATATACACTTCACAATGATCGCAATGTATTCAACTGTTATATTCATAATAGCATTAAGGAAATATCAAAAGTAGAAAAAAAAAATTGAGAACGATAATTTACAAGAAATTACCAAGAGAAAAGGATTCTATAATTCAAAATATCCGTTTTCCTTTTAGGGCCTCCCTGCATACATAAGTTCAGTTTTAAAAAAGGTTTATTATTTGTCCATTTTTGTTTATGTATATGGTATTTTCCATACATAATTATTAAATTAATCACCAAATTTTGCTCCAAACTCTTACTCTTATACAATAAAAATATACACTCACCGGCCACTTTATTAGGTACACCTGTCCAACTGCTCGTTAACACTTAATTTCTAAGCAGCCAATCACATGGCGGCAACTCAGTGCATTTAGGCATGTAGACATGGTCAAGACAATCTCCTGCAGTTCAAACCGAGCATCAGTATGGGGAAGAAAGTTGATTTGAGTGACTTTGAACGTGGCATGATTGTTGGTGCCAGAAGGGCTGGTCTGAGTATTTCAGAAACTGCTAATCTACTGGGATTTTCACGCACAACCATCTCTAGGGTTTACAGAGAAAGGTCCGAAAAAGAAAAAACATCCAGTGAGCGGCAGTTCTGTGGGCGGAAATGCCTTGTTGATGCCAGAGGTCAGAGGAGAATGGCCAGACTGGTTCGAGCTGATAGAAGGGCAACAGTGACTGAAATAACCACTCGTTACAACCGAGGTATGCAGCAAAGCATTTGTGAAGCCACAACACGCACAACCTTGAGGCGGATGGGCTACAACAGCAGAAGACTCCACCGGGTACCACTCATCTCCACTACAAATAGGAAAAAGAGGCTACAATTTGCAAGAGCTCACCAAAATTGAACAGTTGAAGACTGGAAAAATGTTGCCTGGTCTGATGAGTCTTGATTTCTGTTGAGACATTCAGATGGTAGAGTCAGAATTTGGCGTAAACAGAATGAGAACATGGAACCATCATGCCTTGTTACCACTGTGCAGGCTGGTGGTGGTGGTGTAATGGTGTGGGGGATGTTTTCCTGGCACACTTTAGGCCCCTTAGTGCCAATTGGGCATCGTTTAAATGCCACGGCCTACCTGAGCATTGTTTCTGACCATGTCCATCCCTTTATGGCCACCATGTACCCATCCTCTGATGGCTACTTCCACCATGTCACAAAGCTCTAATCATTTCAAATTGGTTTCTTGAACATGACAATGAGTTCACTGTACTAAAATGGCCTCCACAGTCACCAGATCTCAACCCAATAGAGCATCTTTGGGATGTGGTGGAACGGGAGATTCGCATCATGGATGTGCAGCCGACAAATCTGCGGCAACTGTGTGATGCCATCATGTCAATATGGACCAAACTCCCTGAGGAATGCTTCCAGCACCTTGTTGAATCTATGCCACGAAGAATTGAGGCAGTTCTGAAGGCAAAAGGGGGTCCAACCCGTTACTAGCATGGGGCAGGGGCGTCGGACTGGGGGTAAAACCAGTACTGATTACCAGGGCCCCAAGGGGAGAGAGGGCCCTTGAAAAGTCTGGAATATATTTGATTTTACCTTGATATTTTCATTTCCTAATTAAATTTCATAATGAATGTCAGATGAAATGTAAAGTTAGTGTATTAACTGAATAACTTGGTTGATTGGTTGATTGATTGATTGACGGTCTTATGGTCCCACCCCTTGTTAATGCGCCAAATGGTTTAGTCCATCTGCACGCATTTTGTAAATAGGCTTGTTTGAGATGAGCAAAATCTGCGCAGAACCGATCACCGGTGATCAGCGCGAGATGCATGCCGGTTAGAAATGTGTCCGAGTGCGGTCCGCCTTGCTCTGATGTCATGCTGACGTGTGTCAAAAAACTCTCGCGACCGCAAGGCGCACGTGTTGGATTCTGCAGTCGCGCGCAGTTGCTCTCCACCGACTGCGCTGATCAAAAGCATGGGAAACGACTTGCTGACGGCACAGCTTAATGCTCATTGGTTTAAACAACCGTGATGTATTGTTCTCTTTTAAAATGTTTGATTTTAAAACTCTGATATCATGTTTTATGTGTATAGATAATGTGTGGATATCCCCAAACTCTCTGACAGTGCGATCTATGTGATGTAATTAAAAAAAAAAACACAAAAAAACACATAGGCCTATCTGTATTAAAGAAAAAATGATTCATAAACATATATGCCTATTTAAAATGGAATTAAATAAGTACTTGGGTGTCTTGTTCATTATATTTATTTTCATATTCAAGCAACAAAACTTAAAATACATCCAGTTTATTAGCAACACCGTGCACGAGTGTGAATCCCGTGAATCCCGCGATATCCGCCTTTGATCTCACAGGTGTCAGATCCACTGCGAGAAGAGCGATCTGTCCGGCTTGCCTGCGCTTTTTTCACTCCTCCTCTCACTGCAGCCGCCTACTCTCGACTACATTTCAGGCGAGGCAAGGCGCATCTCAAACAAGCCTAATGTTAGTTGAGCTGCATCTCGTTGAGCGCTGTAGAAATGTCTTTCTCAAAGAAAGCTAAATCAGGCCACCAAAAAAGAAAGGAAAGACAGGAGAAGGAAAGAAAACAAAATGAGGGGAAACAATTGGTTACTGACTTCTTTTCAAAGAAAGGTGAGCACAAACCAGAACACGAAATTTATAGTGCTAAACTGCTCGTTAGTGCTAAAAATGAACTGAGACAACCCAACGAGTTTCACTGTAGCTACAGAGCTACCAAGCTACCTATGAGTGAGACTAATTAGCCTATTATTGCTAATTTTAGATATTATAGCCTATTAATTTAAAATTTTAGTTTCAAATTAGGCTATTATAATGAAGTTTTGTATGCAAACAGCATTATTAGTGTACAGTTTATTTATTTAGCCTTTACCTCAGATTACATATAACCAAATTATCATCTGAAAGTGTATGTTCTGCCACATACACTTTCAGATGATAATTTGGTTATACGTGTAAACTGTACACTAATAATGCTGTTTGCATACAAAACTTCATTATAATAGCCTAATTTGAAACATGTTTAATTTTAAATTGATAGGCTGTTTGCATTGCATTGTGGGGTCCATCAGGACTGCCTATGCATAGGGCCCGGGATCTTGTGCTACGCCCCTGGCATGGGGTACCTAATAAAGTGGCCGGTGAGTGTATATCTTTACTAGATAGCTGAATCTTTAATTTTGTGAGTTTAAATATCATATGGATTCTTTCTCTATAAAGACACATGTAGTCTCCATGTCTCACTGGGTAAATCAAATGAATAACTTTATATATGTAACTTGTTTAACTTTACTGGTGAGACAGTAACTAAACTCCAGACATCTTTGCATTCAATCTGGTTATACATTAAATTCCAAAATGGTTTGCATTTAGGCCGTGATATTTTTCTGCATAATGTTTTTATATAAAAGTTAAAAAATGTTTTATCATTAATCTTCACAATGTTAATACTTAACTGATTATAGGGAGATAGACTCTTTAAACAATTACAGGGATCTTATAATAATTAAGGAATTCACAGTTATTAAATAAATGTCTATTATTCTTAAATAGACCAACTGTCTCACCAATATTATACCGAATAAGGACTTGTTTTTAAACGTAATATATTTGTTGTGGAGAAAAGTTATGTTTAAAAATAAGCATCTGTAATAATAATAATAATAATAAATAAAAAAAACAATGAAAACAAGAAAGCTTTACCAGAACCTTATTTATATCAAAATTATATCTTTAAAAAAAAACGAAACCTCCCAACTCTTCAATAATCAATTCAGGGAAAATATTCCATAAATATATAGGCCTACACAACAAATTGTCATGAAATTATGAAATTAACCAAAATAGTATCCACTTCTATTATGACTGATTGTGGAACAGCTGTATACACTAAACCTGATAACCCTTCAGTTTTGGATAATAATATTCTACCTTTTAATGATAGACTTGGTTCAAATGACGTTCATTCTCCAAGCCAACAGATGGCAGCAAAGCCTTTACAATGTAACGCAGATCAGCGCTAGTCGTATATAAATGTGGAAATATGTCATATACTACTTGCGTCTCTCGCTACAAACTACACTTTATTCAAAATTTGTGTCAGATACACAATTATACACAAATATTGGTGTTTGTATGACATGAACGCGATGAACCGGAAGTTGGCAGAGGTGGACGTCTCTCTTTGCACGAACGTCTTTAAGCACGTACAATTTCCGGAAAGTGTCACGCTGTCCTCCATCGGCGACTATTACAGTCCACAGAGGGTCACTTCTGGAAAACTAAGCTGAAAACATGGTTTTAGAAGACAAAATGATCTTGAACGGAGAGCCAGATGAGGTATATATGCATATAGTGTTTTGCTGAGCGGTTTAAATGTAATTTAGGGGGCAAAGGAGCCGCTTTATGTCGAAACGTTCTGATTTATGTGGCCGAGCCTGATCTATAGGTTGATTATTATGTACATAAATATACTATTATTGCAGTCTCCTGTTGTCTAAACTGTTGCGTGAGATTTTCCCTTAGTCTTGGACGTGTAAACACACGCATCCTAGGTATCCCATGTATTACTTTTGTTTTCATACTATTCATGTGTAACGTACATGTAACCTATTAATATACTTTGTTGTGTTCAGGAGGAGGAAGAAGAAGAGGAGGAGGACATGGTGGTATGTCTCTCTCTTATGTATTATATCAACATTTTCTGACCAATATTATATTCCCACATTATGTCCAAATCAATCCATATGATTTAAAAATTACTTTAGAGTGGTTAATTCCATAAACTTTTGTGCCCTTGATCAAGACCTCGGGTTATCTCAGTAAATGAGTGTACTGTAAGCCACTTTGAATTAGTAAACTATTATTAATTACAGCAATTTAATTATTCATTTAAAAGAGTGAAATTTCTATTTGGAATTTTTAAAATGTAATATTAAGGTGAATCTCATGAGGTCATGTCCAGGTAATTTCACCCCCAAATCAAAATACAACTGCAAGAGTCCATAATGTGTGTGGAAAACATGGCTAACATCTTCACCCTTGAAAAAGTAGATCCTTTGGATGCCTTTGATTTTGTGTGTGAATTTCCTCGATCACAGCTGTGCCGTTTTGAGGATGTTGAGGTTATAGCGCCATCTATCGTAACTGAAAGAAATTTGACTTGTGTCCTTTGTGTTCTTGCATACCAAATCCTATTCACTTTGGATATTGAAGTCCCAAGTTACAGAACATTGTCTCATATCTCATATCAGTCAACCCTTTAGGCTTGTGTCTGGATGATATGCACAATTTACATTTAATCATTAAGCAGACGCTTTTATCCAGAGCGACTTGCCAAATGAAGAGAGCAATAGAAGCAATCAGACCAACAAGAGGGCAACAGTATACAAGTGCTGTAACAAGTCTCAGTTAGTCTAGCACACTACACACATACAACTCGAAAAATTAGAATATCGTGCTAAAGTTATGATTTTGATGATCTTACAGCTTATGAAAACCCCAAATTCAAAATCTCAGAATATTTGAATATTACATGAAATCAATAAAAAAAGGATTTTAAATACAGAAATGTCAGCCCTCTGAAAAGTATAATCATACATGTGTATATAGTTATATATACTAAATGTATTAGTTTCACCTTTTAATTTGAATTACTGAAATGCATGAACTGTTGCACGATATTATCGAGTTTCACCTGTAGCAATTTGGGCCATGCACCACGTTTGATGAAGAATATTGTTTGCTATGTGCTCTGCAGGACCCTCTAGAGAGCGTGAGGGAGAAGTGTGAGCAGTCGGAGCATTGTGTTCACGCACGCGAGCGGCTGGAGGCGTGCGAGTCCCGGGTCGGCTCGCGCTCAGCGACCACAGAAGACTGTACAGAGGAGCTCTTCGACTTCCTGCACGCTCGGGACCACTGTGTAAGAGTGCTCGCGGCGGCTAGATGCCATTAGCTATGCTTCCGTCCACCTATTTTTATGTGCATTTTGGGATATCACATTAAAAAAAAACGCTGGATGGAAACACAAGATGTGCATAAATTCTAAAAACGCTCATAAAAACATATGGTGGATACATTTTTTTTTTATCCGATAAGAAGACATGCGCATAATCTATGATGGAAACACATTTACGAAATAAATATAAACTCAGGTGACTTTGCCTCAGAAGAGGTTGTGATTGGATAACTGGACTAACCAGTGGACCAATCGCATCACAGCATCTCAAATGTTGGTTTGGTGTTTCTGAAACGCTGTAAAGTCTGTCATCAGAATGATTTGGTTTATACCACGGTCTGGGTGAATACTCGATTCTGATTGGCTGCAGGGTGTCCATTAAAAAGTGATAGAGGACACCAAGTAAAAGAGTTCTGGTGAAACTGACTGTTTACCGTTCGAAATTAATAAATAAGTGCGCTGGCTACATCAGCTGTGAGTAACCATAGCAACAGGCAGTCAACGTATCCGTTTACAATTATACTATGCCTACGTGTGTTTTAATTATAGGTAAAAAAAAGAAAAGAAAGTGTAACGCCCATGGCTAGACAAGCCTAACTTGCATGAAAAAACAAACACTTTCTGGCTCGTAAGTGAGCTAAACTAAAGGGTTCTCCGAGCTGAGCGCACTATAAATATCTCCGGTTGCTAAATAAACCGTCAGGCGTAACCAGGGAAACCAAGTTATTGTTTGTAAAAACTTTAGATTTCGATTGTAAAACTAATTAAAATATAAACTAATGTTTTAAAAATGTGTTATTTGGCAAGTGACCATGGTATAAGCGGGTTAATGCCCTTCGAGGTGTCCATTGTCTAGGTATTAATGGACTCCGCTGCGCATCGGACGGTTCACGCCTCGCCGTCGTCCATTAATAGAGGGAATGCATTAACGTCACTTCCCCTCCTCAGCCGGACTGAGTGGCTGGAGTTAATAGGGGAAACTGCGAAAACGCGGGTAAAACAAACTATTATCAGTTTAAACTAAAAGTTGGACTCGATATAGTGTTCCTTACAACTTATCAAAGATCCATGGATATTGACATGCAGCCAGGAATCGTGTTTCCTGACATTTATATGTGCCTGATTTCGACGCCGGGGAAATAAATGAAGAAAATTTGCCTGTAAACGTTTTATATAAATACAATATAGATACGTCTAAATCCGAGTGATCACTTAGATTAATGTTATACTGTATATCATCATATCGTCCAGCCCTAAAACTTGTATAGTTTTTTGTCAGTGTTTTTGTTTTTGCAGTCTGTAAAAATATACAGTACCTCAGATTTCTGGTCAAATCTAGTTGTACACTCAATCGCAAAGCTCTTTCCCGGTTTAGATGTGTTTTTCACGGCATTCACGCTGAAAACAAATGCTCAGTCTTTTTGCCACATTTTTTATTGTTTCGTCTGTCGCTCTGAGACCAACTCATTTATGATGGAGGAAAAAAGAGCCACAGTTTCTTCCTCAATTGCAGCAACCATTTCTTTTACTGATATTTTGCGCCGATTTCCCAGGAAGTGTTGATTTTGTTCTCTTGAACACATGAGATGGAGACACGCTGCTTTATTCGTAAATGTTTTATGTGATACTCCAATTTTGCACGCATTTTAAAGGGTTAGTTCACCCAAAAATTAAAATTTTCCCATAATTTACTCACGCTCAAGCCATCCTAGGTGTATCTGACTTTCTTCTTTCAGCCAAACACAAGCAGACTTATGTAAAAAAAATATTTTGACTCTTAAAAGCTTTAAAATGGGAGTGAATGATACCTGAGATTTTGAAGCCTTAAATAAACGCATCAATCCATCATAAAGAAACTTTATAAACTAGAATCACTGGCTTCCGGAGTTCCGGCGGAAGAGTGACCTTTGACCCGACGCATGAAGTGTTGACGAACGCGGAAGCACAGAGGATAGAGAATCGAGAGTTTTTCCAGGGGGGGTGAAACACTCAGTTTCAGTCAATCTCATGTTAATCTTGAGTACCTATAGAGTAATATTGCATCCATCATATCTCCAAAAAGTCTTTAGTTTTATTATATTTATAAAAGAAAGATAGGCTGTACCGAGTCTTTCCGGAAAAAGCCGAGCGGGTGGAGGCGTGCCGTGTGGGCGGAGCTAAATAATCACGAGCGCGCAAAGTTTTAGAACTTGTGTGTCGTGGTTTATGAAGACATGATTTGGTTTTACAATAAACAAACAGACACTACAGTAGCCACCTAAACAAATGTATTTAAACAAACACACACCATACATCGCATGCTCAGATACATTAACTATACGTGATCATGTTGTTTAGCCTACTTGCTGTGCTTAAGTTACACGCCGATAGACACACAGATATTTGAAGCAGTTCTACTCACCGCCTGCGGTTCCAACGCAAGACCGTTAACCTTTAGTGTTGGGACTGCTCCATCCTTGAGAACTAAACGATTAGCAAATCCGGCTTCGAACTGGGCCTTGTTTATAAAAAAAATCATCCTCGAAATGCATGGAACAAACAAGCACTTGCACAACTGTGTTGATGTTCTGGAAAAACAAACTCCATCCACTGGTCCCTTAACGCTTGATTCTTCGGGAATCTGTGCAGTGTTGTCTTGCCTTGGCAACCGAAAACACACTTCTTTGGTGACATATTCGAGCGCAGCCGATGCACAGCGCTTTGATGGGCATAGGTTACAGCTATCGCTCTACCCTTAGGACATACCTGTCAACACTCCCGTTTTTCCCGGGTTTCTCCCGTTTTTTAGCCCTATCTCCCGGACCCCTCCCGGTTTGTTATATTTCTCGGGAAACTCCCGTAATTTGCATGGCCGAAACTCTTTTATGAATAATCGGACCAATATGTTTGTCTAATGTTGACCAGTTGCCAGATTGTATTAAATGTAGAGGTGGGCATAGATTAATTTTTTTAATCTAGATTAATATTGAAATTAATCTAGATTAATCTAGATTAAAATGGCTCATTTGAATTCTCCCGAAGGCATTCAGAATATGTGTGCTACCCAAATAATGACTAAAAGTAAGTCTTTGAGAATAGTTTGCCTCGCGTAGGGATGTGCATTTCTGCCAAAAATGCCATTCGACAATCGAGGAGCAAAAGTCGAATATCGTTAAAAAAAAAAACAAAAAAAAAAAACGCAATGACAGAAAGGGAGGCCAATTTCATCTTTAGCGATTTGTCATCAAACAAACTGTTTATTAATTGAACAAGTAACATGTTTTCGTCCTTTTTTTTAACATAGTAGGCTAATTGGAAGAAGAAAAACAATACGCACGACAGTCCGTTTTTGCATCGCCAATGCTCGTTAGATCAAAAAATAATGTCATCATATGTCATAAGAATTTTATGTGAACCTGCCTTGTTACTGCAATAGCCTCATTTTTAAACAAATTAGTTTCAATCAATGTAAACTATTCGTGTGATTATGCCACTGCGCAATACACGCGCAATAGGCTACACACACAATGTATTACCTGAATGAAATGAAATCGAATGTATCGTCCTGTGGAATCATTCATTCACAGACAGCTTACAAAGATGTTCAACTAATAAAGTTCTTCATCGCTGACAAAAATATGATGCATTTGCAGATTTGCATTCACTAGACTAGACTGTAGATCGGCCACTTCATCCAACGCTCTTGATGCTCTTAAATCTTCCTGTTTCGACTCCGAGTGTGAATTGAAAGCGCTTCAGACGATTCAGTGCGCGAGGAACTGAACAGATCAACTGATTCGCGAACCGATTTAGACAGATCATCTGACAACTTGTTTGATGAAGTCTTTGAACAGAATCGACTCAAAAGAGTGATTCATTTGTAAATGAGCATCGCTCATGCCCATACAAAGGACACAGCGCGCTTGGAATAAACTCATTTAACAACGTATTGCATTAAAATAAAGTAACGAGAGGAACGTCGCCCAACGTAACAAAGTAAAAGTACACCTTTGTGTCCGTGACAGGAAAATACCCTACTGCGCGATCTGTGACAGTAGGCGCGGCGTCATACTACCCATTAGAATTGCGCGAAAATATAATGATATTCGAAAAAGCTATTTATGATCCCAACCCAACTTTGATTAACGGCGATATTTTTTTTATCGCCCGATAAGAGTCTCACGTTAACGCCGATAACGGCCCAGCACTAAATGCATTATATTCACACAATCCACAGACCATTTACAATTTCAACCCGTTTGTCACCTCAACCTGGCAACCTATAGGCTAACCCAGTTGCGCAGTCGCGGAAAGTTTAACCCGCAAGCGAGCCGATAGACATGATGGCAGGTGAAGGTGGTGTCCCCGCAATAAAACTGAAGTACAGTTTGTAACGCGTTGCTTCAGGAAGATTAGGGATAGCTCACAACTGAAGTTATTGCATGCAGAGGCCAGACAGACACACGGAGGCGATTGACATTTCACAACTCGCACTTTATTCCCAAATCGAACTCGTGTAGCCTAACTGTCTGTCACACGTTCTACCGTCCACATCGTTACTTAATAAACAAAATAAGATAGAAATTAGCATCAAACAGAAATTACCCGCATACATGGGGTGTTCGCATAGACAGTAAAAGGGGTATTCGAGGCCCAGGCACATACAATACAATACTGCCGACAGTTCAACAGGGAGCGCACAGCTCTTAAAGGGGCCACACCTTATTTCTAGTCGTTACAAGTTGTACATTTACCCCCCCCCCTCCCCCCGGATTTTGAAAACCAAATGTTGACAGGTATGCCTTAGGACCGTATAAGGAAATTCCGGCGCATCTGACGTCATACGCGCCCATACTCGAAAAAAAACTTTCCGAAACTTGTGACAACCAGGAAGGAGTATTTTGAGAACAGAAATACTCAATCAAACGTACAACTTAATTTTTGAAACTTTGTCCATGTTTAGCATGGGAATCCAACTCTTTAACAGTGTAAAAAACTCACTATGCATGAAATAGCATTTCACCCCCCCTTTAATGATAAATGTGGGAGGAGCTTGAGTTTCTTCCCAGCTCTCTTTGTTTGAACCGCGAGAGGTGTCAAAGCTTGCGCTACTCCTACATCCTACCTCATGCGTCAGGTCAAAGGTCACTCGTCATGTGGCGGGTCAGAGGTCGACTCGCATACGGCCGTTACAGGAAGCCAGTGATTTATTATATTTTATAAAGTTATAAATATGGATATTTTTCTTACAAAAACGCATGGCTTCGCTGCAGAAGGCCTTTATTATCCCCCCGGAGTCGCTTGGATTATACGTTTATGATCGATGCGCTTTTTGGGCTTCGAAATCTCAGGTATCATTCACTCCCGTTATAAACCTGGGAAGAGCCAGGATTGTTTTTAATATGACTCAGATTGCAATCGTCTGAAAGAAGAAAGTCATATACACCTAGGATGGTTTGAGGATGAGTACAAAAAGAACATTTTTGGGAGAACTATCCCTTTAAATTCACAACTGTGGGTGGAAACGGCTAATGATTGGTCGAGAGGTTTAGATGAGGCATTTTAGGAAGAGTCTTTGAGTTAAAGTAAAAATGCTAAATCTATCGTTATTTACTCTTGTTTGTCATACCTAACTTGTATGCTGCTATTTTGTGTGTGAGAAAATTCTCAAAATCTTCTTTTGTCTGACAGAATTTTTGCTCTTTAATGAACTGTTTAAAATAATTTGTGAACATAATTTTTGCTATAACTTGTTGTTCTGTTCTTGTTTTCTACAGGTGGCTCACAAGGTCTTCCAGTCAGTCAAATAAATGGAGCTGTTTATAGATGGTTGTCTGCTTATAGAAATACACTGCTCGGTTATTTATATAATGTGATTATTGACCCAGATTCAACAATTCCCTGTAACCGATTCCATATTTGCCGAGTTGTGACTGAAGTATTAATAACTGTTATCTGTTTTCTTCTCTCATATGAAATAATGTGTCCTCTGTTGTTGAGATCAGTAAAGAGATGATGTTGACACAGAATTTGGGTTTGTTGCTAATGTCAAATAACAGAAAACAATAAAGAAATGAAGACAACTGCTGGATGGAATACTTTATTGCCATAACTTGGTTGTTGGGATCAAATGTGTTTCGGTGTAAGGAGCGGAGCAGCAAAGAGGCATCAACAGTATACAGTAGACCTGATAGAAATGAAAACAGGTAAGCATCAAGGAACATTATAAATGAACTCGAGTTGTGTTCATAGTAATACAGTAGAGTGTTTATAATAATGTGCTGGTGCTTAAATAGAGTGAACATTCAACATTGTATAATCTTCTTGCACTGTGCGTAATTTAGATAATGCTGCGTCACACACTCTGCTTTGTCATGTCTTGTCTTCACATGCTTCTGAAGAATCTTACTTATGTATTTAGCAAACAATAGCAAAGTGTGTAGAATACATTAAGATGCAACTTCTCACACAGGAATAAAATAGAAAGGGTGCTATGCTTATTCAAAGGGACATATTTAATGGGGCAATTGTGATGAAAAAAATACTACTTTTTTGTTTTATGTAATCAGTGATTTATTGCTTTTGAAGAACCTTTCATGAGCTGGAGTGCTGTACTCGGCGGGACATGCACCACGTGTTTCATACAGCGCGTTTTATTGGCTACAGCAGCGCCCGGAAGTTAGGAGTCGATGCGTTGGTTCTTTGCATAGAATTTGAGCGACTAGAATGGAAATTTGCATGAAATTAGTTGTTTTAACTTACGGGACTTAGCAGCCCAAACCTGTCTTTACTGAGAGTTTTTAATTTGATGGATATAAAGATAAAATTCAGATGTAACTTGTTAGAATGATATTCAGTAGGCCTGTGTTATCTATAAATAAAAAAGTTTTCACGTGGTAACTGTTACTTTTCTCAGCAGTAGACACTTCGGCCCAATCGCAGTCGTGTGTGATTACTGAAGACGATTTAAAAATATATATAATTGTATAGAGCCTTATGTCAGCGACTTTACATTTGCATATCAGCTGTTAATTATTTGAATGTATCAATTTAAAATATTAAACTTTGAAGTGTACAAATGTCACAAATAAGTGGGGGAAAAGATCAAGATTAAATGCAGTTTACTGAAAGCTTCCGCTTTTTGAGCAGCCGAGCGCCACCTGGAGGAACAATAGCTTTCAGTCACAGATTTCCTTCCATTTTTATTTCCGAAACACATGACGGAAGCACAACAGTAGAGATGTATCGAGCACGCGCTCGGCTGTAAGAAAACAATATTTGTGCTAAAATGGGAGTTTCAGATGGAAGCTCGTTGGTGCAAATGTGCATCGTGAAAGTTGCTCAAAACATTGATCTATTAGAAAGAAAGGTTTTGAGTGAGTTTTACTTATAACAACAATTATTTACTTGTCAATCCCTATTCAAGACTTAATATGTAACGTTAGGCCTAATTTAAAGGACGTGACCATGTTTGACATGTATAATATTGTTTCTATGTTTCTTGATCTAGATCTGCCTGTCTCTCTCCTGAAAGACTTACTGCCACATCTAAACATTTACTATCTGGACAGGATTGAAACTGCTGCTGCCACTAAAGGTACAATACATATGAATGAAGAGCATCTGATTAATCCCAGTGTGCTCTCTTCATATATGTGTGTGTGTGTGTATATATATATATATATATATATATATATATATATATATATATATATATATAATAGTGTAGAAAATGGATTCCTTTGAATTAAAATGTTCAAATACAGTCCATGTTAATGAATAAAGTTAGGGTGTTAGATTTAATGCTAAAGCCTGATGTTCTTTCAGGAATCTCCACCTCTGTAATTTGGGCAACAATATGGAGAGATCTGGATCAGACGTGGCGCTGGAGATCGAAGGTTTGCTCTTCATATGATCATCTCTGCTGAATCAAATCTTGAATGTCATTATTTGTGATGTCAAGTTTCTTATAAGTATAACTTACATGGCCATTAAAGGGTTAGTTCACCCAAAAATGAAAACTCTGTCAGTAATGACTCTCCCTCATGTTGTTCAACCCCGTAAGACTTTCGTTCATCTTCAGAACACAAATGCTCGAGCACTTTAAAGCAAGATGGATTCTGATTGGCTGTCAATGTTTATCGTACCACAGCTGGGGAAAAAAATGACAATGATATTGATTGACAAGGTTTCATGAATTCTTCATAGCATGTTCCTGCTGTACTTCTGAACTGAGTTCAACTTCTTTACAGGGACAGCTGGGTTATTAATTCAAATCTCGGTGATTGTGTGATTTGATTCACTTTATCATAGAGAGAGAGAGAAAGGGAGTAAAACTAGGGATGTACAATATCGGCCAATATGTTCATTTTTACTATCGTTATCGGTCCAATAAGAAATTTTGGACAATATTTTATTGGCAATAAAAATTTATTATTTCCTTCAGCTGAGACACTTCAGATGCACACTGTTCAACATGATGGTTTTGAATTGCTTGAAATATGATTTAAATCTCTTAAAAAAGGAAAATACAGTTAAGTGCAACATTTTCAGTGTAGGTCTGTCATATAGGCTACATAAAATTATAAGGAGAACATTATAGTTGTGTGCTTGGGACATGGCATCACACACATGACCAGCGTCGGCCAATAGTGAGCCTGCGTGTGACGTGCAACCCAGAAGCTGTGCGCAATATCACTACGTGAACTCACTCGAGGCCCACAGAGAAGGAAATGAATAGTTGAATAAAGTCGTTATTATTGTTTGTTTTTTGCGCACAAAAAGTATTCTCCTCGCTTGATAAACGTAAGGTTGAGCCACTGTAGTCGCTCGGACTCTTTTAACAATGTCTTTCATAACTTTTGGGCCGGCCAGTTTCGATCCCTTAAGAAGCCTATGGAGGAGTGATCCAGCTCTCAGATTTAATCAAAAATATCTTCATTTGTGTTCCGAAGATGAACGAAAGTCTTACGGGGTTGAACAACATGAGGGAGAGTAATTACTGACAGAGTTTACATTTTTGGGTGAACTAACCCTTTAAACCTTTATATATATATTCTGAGTTTTTAGAGCAAACTACCAAGTCAAATTCCTCATAAGTGGAATGTACATGGGCAATAAACATAGTATTTTATTTCGTTTTTTTTGTGTATTGTTTTATTTTTATTCTGGATTTGTAGAGCAAACTCCAAATTCCTTATGTAGACATTTTAATTTAATTTTATTTAGTTGTGAATTATTTATTATTATTATTTTTTTTTAGAGCAAACTACCAAGTGCAACATACATGGCCAATAAACCTTTTAAATATTTATTCTTTTATTTTATTTGTGTATTATTTTTGATTGGAAGTCGAAATCTGTATGTGGACCTTTTTTTTTCTTTCTTTTTTGAGTTTTTAGAGCAAACTGTCAAGTCAAATTCCTTATAAGTGCAACTAACATGGCCAATAAAGATTTTATTTTATTTTTTGTGTATGATTTTTTTAACGATGGATTTTTAGCGCAAACTAGCTAAAACAAATTGAATTTCTTATATAGACCTTTAAATTTGATTTGATTCAAACCTTGGTCCCCATGAGACCCGTGTTATGTGCAAGTGCACTAAACCTGAAATCTGATTGTGTGTTTTTTCAGTCAGCGCCGCTCACTCAGGACTGGAAGCAGCGATGCTTGGAAAGGCTCTTTCACATGGTCATGTTCACCCAAGTCAGTCGAGGAGGAGCGTACCTTTCCAACCTCAGCGATTCCTCCATCCTCTCCATGACCGTGAAGCACGTCAGAGTCCTCTCTCTAAACACCTCAACCAAAAACATCTGCAGGCTCGCATCCGGTGCCCTGCGGCCCATCCTGAGCACCCTTGAAACGGGCGTGACGTCCCTCAGATTACTGGATGCCAATGCTCTATTCAAACAGGGGCGGAAACACGTGCTGTTCATCCTCCACCGGCTCCTGGACCACGGCTCTGTCAGAGAAGTGGTTCTGAGAAGAAACTCAGATTCATCTTTTCTGCGCTGGCTCATGTCCAGGCACAGGGGTCCTCAGGGGTCATCAGTGTCACCAGAGACGCCCCACGCTGATGGCCATTGTTCAGGAGAAGATGATGGAGAGCTGGAGGAACCCGCAGCCAAACGTCTCGCTTTAGACATGGAGGAAAATCCAGAGGTTTTGTGCCGCGAGTTTTCGTCCTTTAGCAGCCCTGCTGACCACTGCCCTGAAGGTCAGATCCACTCGTTTGATTTTGAAGTGTCCAAATGTGAAATCCTGACCACGGTGTCACACATCCTGCCTACATGGTTGTGTCTTCACACACTACATCTTCATCACAGCGACTGTAAGTACCGGCTGATACTTAAATATGATATCTAGTTTTTCCTAAACGTCTACACATGTTAGCCTGGTCCTTCCAGACTCTCGTACACATTTCATTTGTACAGAGAGTCTGGCCTCGCTCCATTGACAAGCGTTAACTTCCTTGTAGGCGGGTCCTCTGTTGAAGTCTAAAACTATTGAATCTGCCCAGAGTCACTCTGGATCTGCCGTAACCAATCGCTGACGTTTGGTCGTGACCAGTGATGTAGTGGTGCCTGGAGAAGTGGGAATACTCTTAATTTATGCCCCCAATATTTTTTTAAGCGTCCCAGCAAAGGATGAACGCTCTTTGTTATAAACAGTGACGTAAGACTAGTCTTGCATTAGTATTGAATATGCAAGACTGTAGAATAGGCTATAGAATATAATGAATACAATAGAACATATAGAATCACTAGTATTCTTGCATATCAGGGCCGTACGTAGGGTTTTCTAAATATCCAGGTCCCATAAATGATATTGCTAGGGCGGTTCGGGGGCAAACACAGACAGGCGGAGTGATACAAACAGTGAAAAGTCGAACACATTCGAACGTTATACAAATTAAATACAATAATAATGGCTATATATTTAATAGGGTGCTTGTGTTGTTAAATCGAGCTTATAATTTCCACTGTCTTTGATCAAACTGATTATTTCTGTCGGTCATTTAAAAATTCTATCGAAAAACAGCCGTATGTTTTAGCTACTTGCATCCTATCTGGCACTGTATGATCGTTAACTGAAGTGAAGCGTCGCGTTGGGATTAGCGCTCGGCTCGCGCTTCTGTGAACAAAAATCCTGCTTGCTTTGGTCTCAAACATATTAACATTGACGAGCGGGTGTTTGAGTGCTGAAGCAGATCAGATGAGAAGGTCAGTTATCGTCGCGATGGAAGAATCATTGCTGCAACAAATTAGAGTTAATATTAGGGGTACGACCCTGACTGGGTGTTTTTTATTTACGAGATTGGATTAGCAACTAAATGATGCGCATCAGAGGGGATTTAGAAGTGGGTATACGCAATGCCGACTGAAAAAGAAGTGGGTATACGCCGTATACCCTGCACTACACCACTGGTCGTGACGTATGACGACTCAAACTAGCGCAGGACATCAACGTCATCGTCCTCAGCCTCAGCCACTCCCTCTGTTCGCTGATTGGACCGGTAAAAAATTGATCGGAGAAAACCCAAGAATAAACAGCAAACCCAGACGTAGTACTGAAGGAAAATGAATATTGAGCGGAAGTACGTAGGAGAGCGGAGCCAGGCTACACATATGTACTAGTCAGGTGGAAATATATATATATATATATACATACACTACTGCTCAAATGTTTGAGGTCATTAGGGTTTTTTGTTTAAGAAATTAATTATTTTATTCCGCAAGAATGCATTCACTTTATTAAAAGTGAAGACATTTATAAATAATACACATAAAAGATATCCATTTCAAATAAATGCTGTTTTTAACTTTCTTTTCATCTAAGAGTCTTGGGAAAAATGTATAACGTTTCCACAAATATATGAAGCAGCTCAACTGTTTCCAACATTGATAATAATCATAAATGTTTCTTGAGCAGCAAATCATCATATTAGAGTGATTTCTGAAGGATCATGTGACCCTGAAGACTGGAGTAATGATGCTGAACATTCAGCTTTGATCACAGGAATAAATTACACTTTAATATATATTCCAATAGAAAACATATTCCAATAGATTTTTTTTGATCAAATAAACGCACCCTTGGTGAGCAGAAGAGACTTCTTTCAAAAGCATTTAAAAATCCCACTCTCCCCAAAAAATTTAAAAACACTTCCCGGCAAAACAACAACAACAAAAAAAAGTTGCTTTTTGGATTTTGGACATTATTTCAGTGATTGTTATGTTTCTAGCATGTTATACAGATTGAAAAATTTGAATATGGTGTAAAACTTCATTTATTTCAGTAATTCAACTTAAAAGGTGAAACTAATATATAGACTCATTACATGCAAAGTGAGATATTTCAAGCCTTTATTTGTGTGATATATATATATATATATATATGTTAGATGTTATATAATTTTAATGATTATGTCTTGCATCTATGAAAACCTTTACACAATATTCTAATTTTGAATTTGGGGTTTCCATAAGCTGTAATCCATAATCATCAAAATTATAACAAATAAAGGCTTGAAATATCTCACTTTGCATGTAATGAGTCTATTTAATATATTAGTTTCAGCTTTTAAGTTGAATTACTGAAATAAATTAGCCTGGGTTTCCCCATACTGCCTTTGCGCAGCGCGATTTTATTCACTCTGCAAGGCAGTCTGGATACCATGGTCCAGATTTTCGCCTCATCTAGGGAACCAATCACAGAACGGGGAGGGAGCAGTGAGACGATGACGACACACCGAAGCAGTTTGTTTATATCTATGAATCCAACATGGCAGCAGACGCAAAGTTACCTTCGATGCAGCCTTAATTAGATAGTGTTCTAAGTAGTTTCATGGTAGTTTCGTGCATAGATATCCATAATAAAGGCTAGATGCCTCGTCCGCGCTGCTGGCCAATGGAGGTCGACGTCCGCACCTGGCGGCCATCTTGTCACAGGCAGCTCGCTCATTCGTAACATGGTGTTTTAATGGTGCATGTACTTTTAAATAACCATAACTTGCTCAATTTTCTACTGATTTTCAAACGGTTTGGTTTGTTATAAACGTCAGAGATGTAGTTATGACACTGCATACTTATGAATAATTATAACATATATGTTCAGGCATTCAGAATTATAGCCATATTAATAACGTTTGTAAATCCGTCAAGATTTCAGCGAGATAAGAGGATTTGTGTTCATGCTGATCACTCACCTTACATCAGAGCCTGAATGTGACAAGATGGCCGAACGGTGATGCCGGAAGTGACTCCGCCGTAAGACATCTAGCCTTTATTATGATATCTATGGTTTCGTGTACGCATAAATCTCTGACCCATCGTCGTCTTCCTCATCTAATTTCT
This sequence comes from Rhinichthys klamathensis goyatoka, assembly GCF_029890125.1. Classification (NCBI taxonomy): domain Eukaryota; kingdom Metazoa; phylum Chordata; class Actinopteri; order Cypriniformes; family Leuciscidae; genus Rhinichthys; species Rhinichthys klamathensis. Next base: position 1,223,110 of record NW_026606766.1, on the reverse strand, counting down.
GTCGCTCTGCATACGTCATCTGGTATAATTGAAACGATTGGCTATGAGCTACGACTACGTACAGGCGCATTTGATAGACATTCGTAGCACCCAATAAACGGCTCTGGGCATTCATAAACCACGCCTCAAATACGAGAAAATGAACATGTGGTTCCCAGACCACGTATCATTCTCAATGATACGTGGTCTGGCGTTAGCCAGGCTAGAAATAAATGAACTTTTGCACAATATTAATTTTTTTTGTTTTTTTTTGTTAACAACTGTTTATTGAGTTTTCTTATTTAAAGTCAAGAAACACAAGAATACAAAGCAAAAAGCAACTATACAAGTCGAGAACTCACCCCACCCCTGGTAGACTTCAAGAAAATAACAATAAAATACAAACATAGAATGTAGACCCCAAAAATATATATACAAATAATAATAATAAAATAAATAACTAAATAGATAAATTACATGGATGGTAAAAGGGTTGACACACTATCAAAAGCAGCTTGCCATAAATTCACAGTCTTAACATTGGATCCATGCATTAATCTTTTGAGTTTATGTTTGGCAACAGTTCTTCTAACCGTTATTGATGGAGTGTGCAGCTTTTCCTTTCTTAAAGGGGTCATATAATACCATTTTTGTACAAGCTAATATGATTCTTTAGGGTCTAAATTAAAAGTTTGTAATATACTTTAATTAAAAATTCTCATTAGTATTGTAAGAAAACACTTATTTTACCTGGTCAAAAACAGCTCTGTTTTCAGCACGCCGTTTCAGTGTATATGACTTTAAATGATCATGAGCATTGCTGACTCCGCCTCTCTGTTCTGTGCGTACACCGTTTGTAACACAATAACCATAACGCGTTGTTCAGTATAAACGTGGGATTATGAATTATATTGAGAACGTCTTACATAGAAAACATGCCGTAATGTACCCAGAGTGTAAACCGACGCATTCATCGTGAAGCGTGCAGCTAGCGATTTGCAAAGATTAATATATTAATATAAAGTTTAATAAAACGTTACACTCACTTCAGTTCTTCTGGAGATTCAGCAGGAACACGAATATCTGGTACCGATCCTTTATTCAGGAGCAGCTTCTTATCAAAACCAGCTTTATACTGACCCTCGTTTATAAAGCAGTCTGCTGAGAAATGATTCGCGCAAACATGAGAGCATTGACGTTGCTCGTGGGGAATATTCCCTTCGAAAACAAACTCAGCCACTGCGTCTTCAGCGGTTCGGATTCAGGAACATTAAAATGACTGTGTTCGTTATTACACCCAAGAACAGAACACCACAATCGCTTAGACGCCATTCTGCTCATAGACAGTGCTCCAGCATATCAACAATGACCGCGCCGGTCCGCGCAGACTATGATTGACAGCTGGCTCACGAGCGAGGGCGGGTCTGTGTTGAAACGCGCCTGTCAATCAACAATCGTGGGAGGAGCTTCCGACCGTGTGACGTCACACGGTCGAACGGCTCGATTTGAGGCAGGGGAAAACATATAAGGAGATTAAAACAAAAACACTGGATGGATTTTTATCATTATATGATGGTTGAGTACAGGCACTGCAAACACACATTTCAGTACAATCAACTTGTAAAAGTGCATGTACCATTATATGACCCCTTTAAACAACCATGTAAGAAGAACATCATGGCCATATTCCAGTCAAGATTCATCAGGCTCAGATTGTGAAAGAATGGTTGGGAGGAAACATGAGGAATCAATTACACACATTAATTATCTGCATTGACTATACAAGATCTTGACCAAATATTAATGCACATCTTGATGGAAATAAATGTTGTGATGTCTACTTTGTCACTGTATATATATATATACACACTACCGTTCAAAAGTTTGGGGTCGGTACGATTTTAAATACTTTTAAAATAATTCTCTTCTGCTAACCATGGCTGCGCTTATTTGATTAAAAATACAACAAAAATCAGTTATAGTATTAAATATTATTCCAGTGTAAATCAGCTGTTTTCTGTGTGAATATATAGTAAAGTGTAATTTATTCCTGTGATCAAAGCTGAATTTTCAGCATCACCAGTGTCAGTGTCTTCAGTGTCAAATGATCCTTCACAAATCAGTATAATATGAGGATTTGATGCTCAAGAAACATTTATTATTATTATCAATGTTGAAACAGTTGTTGGTCTGTCAGTTGTACAGTTTTTTTTTTTTTTTTTTTAGGATTCTTTGATGAATAGGGTTAGGGTTAGAATCTTTTGTAACATTATAAATGTCTTTACTGTCACTTTCAATCAAATTAATTATTCCTTGATAAATAAAAGTATTGATTTCTTTCCTCCAAAAAATAAAAATAAAATTCTCACTGACCCCAAACTTTTGAACGGTAGTGTATATATATATATATATTTTTTTTTGCCATAATATGGAGATCTCTGAATGCAGTGAAGCGGTCGCTCTGTGTTTGTCTGTGCAGGGCTCATTCGTGAGGAGGAGATGTCAGTGTTGGTGGAGTCTCTCAGACTCTTGTTCCTGAACCCCGGCTGCTCTCTCACAGATCTCAGTATAAGTCACGTTTGCGGTCACACACACTTGATCAGCGTGCTGAGAGCGTGTCCGAGTCTCCTGAGCCTTTCTCTGGAGATCTGCCCTCCTGCCGACGGAAACACACGTCACAGGCTCCAGACGCGCTTCACTCAGAGCAGACGTGAGTCAAACCGATGCATATGAATTCTGCAGATGTTCATATGCTCCAGTTTTCATGCATAGATAGATCGAACATTGCTAGTTGATGCTAACTTTTAGCCAACAACCTAGAGGTGGAGTAGATATTATATAAAATCAATGGCATCAAAATATTGGATGGCAGAAGATAGATATTGGCAATCCAAAAAACAACAATAATAAATAAATAAAACACTCAGGTTTGGCCAAATATGAGTTGCTATTTAAAAGGCAGTTTTTTTCTCCCTAAATTTGATCAAAGGCTTTTATATAATTTTTTGCCCTGAATTTCTTACAAAATAAATGATCACGCTTTGTTTCGTCAGACATTACAATTTTAAAAGTTTAAAAATACATTTTTGGTACTTGAAATAAAATAAATGTTAACTAAAATAATAATAAAAAAAAAAAAAAAAATATATATATATATATATAAGTTTTCATTAATTGCCAAGGCACAATTTCTCATTTTTATTTAGTATAATTTGATTTACTAAAATAATTAAAACTAATGGAAAAAGTACTATAAGGACAAAAAACAACAAAACTAATAAAAACTTTAACTAAAATGTTTAATGTAAAATAAAAAACTGATTCATAATATTAATAAAACCTATATAAATATCTCAATTATATAGAAATAACACTGACAGTGTCATCACTCTTAACTGATTGTAACTGAAGATATTTGTCTATCATTCATTAATAATGATATAAGTTTGAGATTGATAATTGAGTGTTTATCTGTTATTCACAGAGCTGTGCCTGGAGAAGCTGTCGCTCAAATCCACTGGTCCGATGACAGTCAAGTGTTTCCTTCCGGCGCTGACGTGGACTCCCAAACTCACCAGCCTTCATCTCTCAGGAACACGCCTGTCCCCACGCTTCTTCCACACAGTAGCAGGTGCTCCCGCTTCATCCAGACCTCTACTTCCTTCTGCCAACCTTGTGACAAATTAAAGGGTTAGTTCACCCAAAAATGAAAATGATGTCATTAATGACTCTCCCTCGTGTCGCTCCAAGCCCGTCAGACCTCCGTTCATCTTCAGAACACAGTTTAAGATATTTTAGATTTAGTCCGAGAGCTTTCTGTCCCTCCATTGTAAATGTGTGTACGGTATACTGTCCTCGTCCAGAAAGGAGATAAAGACATCATCAAAGTAGTCCATGTGACATCAGTGGGTTAGTTAGAGTGTGTTGAAGCATCGAAAATACATTTTGGTCCAAAAATAACAAAAACTAGGACTTTATTCAGCATTGTATTGTCTTCCGGTTCTGTTGTGGATCCGCGTTCAGTGCCGCCGCTGACGTGTGTCTGGTGTGTGTGTGTGTGTGTGTGTGTTCTGGTTCTGTTGTGGATCCGCGTTCAGTGCCGCTGCTGACGTGACGTCTGGTGTGTGTGTGTGTGTGTGTGTGTGTTCTGGTTCTGTTGTGGATCCGCGTTCAGTGCCGCCGCTGACGTAAGACGCTGCTGACGTGTGTCTGGTGTGTGTGTGTGTGTGTGTGTGTGTGTATTCTGGTTCTGTTGTGGATCCGCGTTCAGTGACGCTGCTGACGTAAGACGCTGCTGACGTGTGTCTGGTGTGTGTGTCTGGTGTGTCTGTGTGTGTGTGTGTGTGTGTGTTCTGGTTCTGTTGTGGATCCGCGTTCAGTGACGCTGCTGACGTAAGACGCTGCTGACGTGTGTCTGGTGTGTGTGTGTGTGTGACCAGACACACCAGACACACGTCAGCAGCACCCCTGAACGCGGATCCACAACAGAACCAGAACACACACACACACACACACACCAGACGTCACGTCAGCAGCGTCACTGAACGCGGATCCACAACAGAACCAGAACACACACACACACACACACCAGACACACGTCAGCAGCGTCTTACGTCAGCGGCGGCACTGAACGCGGATCCACAACAGAACCAGAACACACACACACACACACACACACACCAGACGTCACGTCAGCAGCGTCACTGAACGCGGATCGACAACAGAACCAGAATACACACACACACACACCAGACACACGTCAGCAGCGTCTTACGTCAGCGGCGGCACTGAACGCGGATCCACAACAGAACCAGAACACACACACACACACACACACGTCAGCAGCGTCTTACGTCAGCGGCGGCACTGAACGCGGATCCACAACAGAACCAGAATACACACACACACACACACACCCACCAGACACACGTCAGCAGCGTCTTACTTCAGCGGCGGCACTGAACGCGGATCCACAACAGAACCAGAACACACACACACACACACACACACACACACACCAGACACACGTCAGCAGCGTCACTGAACGCGGATCGACAACAGAACCAGAATACACACACACACACACCAGACACACGTCAGCAGCGTCTTACGTCAGCGGCGGCACTGAACGCGGATCCACAACAGAACCAGAATACACACACACACACACACCCACCAGACACACGTCAGCAGCGTCTTACTTCAGCGGCGGCACTGAACGCGGATCCACAACAGAACCAGAACACACACACACACACACCAGACACACGTCAGCAGCGTCTTACGTCAGCGGCGGCACTGAACGCGGATCCACAACAGAACCAGAACACACACACACACACACACCAGACACACGTCAGCAGCGTCTTACGTCAGCGGCGGCACTGAACGCGGATCCACAACAGAACCGGAAGACAATACAATGCTGAATAAAGTCCTAGTTTTTGTTATTTTTGGAGCAAAATGTATTTTCGATGCTTCAACACACTCTAACTAACCCACTGATGTCACATGGACTACTTTGATGATGTCTTTATTTCCTTTCTGGACAAGGACAGTATACCGTACACACATTTACAATGGAGGGACAGAAAGCTCTCGGACTAAATCTAAAATATCTTAAACTGTGTCCTGAAGATGAACGGAGGTCTGACGGGCTTGGAGCGACACGAGGGAGAGTCATTAATGACATCATTTTCATTTTTGGGTGAACTAACCCTTTAACATGCATAACTCTAAAATACTACAGAAATAATGTTAAGAGAATATGCTTAATTGTGAACTGAATGCAATGTTTTTGATGCATGTTAATTGCAATTAAATGAAAATGTATTAGTTTAAATGGTAACAGGTCCTGTTAGTTAACATTAGATAATGCATTAACATTTACTAACAATGAGCAATACATTTGTTGCAGTAATGTTAGTTAATAAAAATCAAAACCGTTCATTGTTAGTTCATGTCAGCTCGGGTTCATAAATAATATTAACAGAAACTACTTTTGATTTTAATATTTTGTTGTTGTTGTAAATGTCGAAATGAACATGAACTAAGATGAATCTGACTTGTTTAGAAGTATTTTCACTGTTAGTTCATGTTAACCATGTAGTCTTGTATGTCATATATCTAATAACACTACAGTTAAAATTACAATCTTTAAGTACTTTACTATGTTTGTAAACATATTAAAATAAGTGTACTTCTTTTAAGCACGACAAATAATTTTAAACATGATTTAAAATGTACTTTAACGTAAAACCTTATTTGACATTATTACAAAGTGCATTTTTTAAGCGCGTACTTAATAGTTGCTTAAAAGCGTACTTCTTTTTCACAAAATCAGAGGCCAAACAAATGTATTTCTGAGGTAATGGTGAAAATGTCATAGCAGTTTAAAGGGATAGTTCACTTTAAAATTAATTTTTGGTATGTTTTAGCTTACCTCAAGGGCATCCAAGATGTAGGTGTCTTTGTTTCCGCAGTAGTTTCGATTTTGATATTTTCAGGTCAAACCGTTCTTGTCTGTCAGTCATATAATGCAGGTCTATGGTCACCACCTCAAAGAGCATGACCAGAGAAGTCCAAATTAAACATGATTTAATGACTCGTAAATGTAAGTACACATTGATGGCCTAAGACACGAAACGAGCGGTTTGTGTGAGAAAACCAACAGTATTTATATCGTTTTTACCTCTTGTAACCACAGCCACGTCCAAGTGATCTGAGGGCGCGGGCGCTTCGGTCTGTGCAAGCGCTGGAAGTGATCTCTTGTGTACTTACATTTACGAGTCATTAAATCATGTTTAATTTGGACTTCTCTGTGCATGCTCTTTGAGGTGGTGACCATAGACCTGCATTATATGACTGACAGACAAGAACGGTTTGACCTAAAAATATCAAAATTGAAACTACTGCGGAAACAAAGACACCTACATCTTGGATGCCCTTGAGGTAAGCTAAAACATATCAAAAATTAATTTCAAAGTGAACTATCCCTTTAATAATGTAGAAATACTTGCCTTACACTTGTAATGTTTGAAAATGAATCGTTTCAGTGTTTGATTACAAAATGTTTTTCCCGACTAAATGCTATTAAAGGTATTGTAGGTAGGAATTTCATAAAAAAACTTTTTCCCAAATTTGTTTAAACTTTCTGTATATATCAATGCATAATTAAAATGTAAGGACTCTGATAAAAAAAGAGTATAAAAATCGAGTGACTCTAGACCGTTTAATCTGCACTAAACACAGCTCATTATTTCCATCCGGGACGAAACAAAGGATTGGCTTAGGCGACTGTCACTCTCTCGCAACCATGGCAACCACCCTTTTGCCACACAGGACCTGCCCACTTGCGCGTACCCGTTTGATTTGAGGAATTCAAGAGGCACGAAACCTAGGAATAGAAAAACAATGGCAGAGAAAGACCAATCAAAAGACAGTAACGTTACTAGAAAAGGTAATGAACAAAAAGTCTTTGGATAAACAACGAAATAAAACGCGTGTCAATATCGGCGTGGCTTTCCAGCGATGGCGAGAACTGAGAGACCTCAAGGGGCTGAAAAGTGACGCCTTGTGACGACCTCCTCTGCTTCGCCCTCGACCCCGGATCTGTCCTCGAGCTGACGATGCTTGTCTCTGGAGTGTATAGTCCTCATCAGAGTCAACAATGCTTTCATCATGGAAACTCTTACATGCAGAACACCATGTTATGAATGTTACACGAAATTCATCTTCATCACAGTGTAAATGATGGCAATGGAAAAACGTGTATCATGCAACCTGTTTTTAGCTTTGCCTTATAGATAACTAGCTCGTTAGCGAATCAATAAATATATATTTTAAACTTTACCAATATTGATAGTGAGTACTAAAATACATCTTATTTGTTTATCTTCATAATGATAAAGTTAGATTTTTTTTATTACATGTGATTCTGACATGATGTCACTACATGGATGCACTGCGCTCCTTCCTCTCCGCTCGTCTCAGGTAAATAATGCGTCTTCAGCTCAGCGGTCGGAGTCGCGCGTTCATGTGTTTTGGGGGCGTGGCTTTGGAAGGAGCCCAGAAGGGAGGGGGTGGAGTGAATGGAAATAATGAGCTGTCTTTAAAACAGTCGTGAGAGGTCTACAGACAATCGATTTTTATACTTTCTTTTTCAGAGTACTTACATTTTAATTATGCATTGATATAAACAGAAAGTTTAAACAAATTTGAAAAAATGTTTTTTTTTATAAAATTCCTACCTACAATACCTTTAAGCTACAAACTAATTTAGTTTTGTACAAACAAAGCTGATTCATATGCTAACATGATACATGTCTCCTTTTTCTCCTCATAGAATCGAATCCTTTACTCAAAGTATTAAACCTGGAAGACGTAAACCTAGCTGACTATCACCAGGAGATCCTCCATTTCCTGGAATATTCTGTGTTAGAAGGTACAGCATAATGCATAAAAAAGCTCATAAGAAAAAACAATCCGAGGCACTCAAGTAATTCGTTTTATAGAAAAATATAAAAAGCCTTTATTCTTTCATGGCTTAGATTTTAAAAACAGGTGACCAACAACACCGTGTGCCGTTCAAATCTAAGCCATGAAAGAATAAAGGCTTTTTATATTTTTCTAAAAACTAATTGCTCGAGTGCCTTGGATTGTTTTTTCTTATGAGCGGAACCATCCCTACACCCAAAGACACTGAGACACTGAAGTTACACCCCGTGCAGCACTTCTTGCATTCATAAAAAAAGGCTTGAAATGAATGCCTAATGTTTGCACTGTTGGTTGAATCTCAGAGCTGTCCTTGAAAGACTGTCGGCTGCTGGACAAGTGTACCGTAAAGAAGGACTTCCTGCTGCCGTTTGTAGAAGCGCTGAGAGGGGTCTCGTCCCTCCAGAGCCTGATGCTGGCCCAGAACCGACTCGGTAAGACCCAACTCGCTCCGTACAGTGTTGCTATTATTTTTAATCAACACTTTTATTCAGCAAGGATGCGTTAAATTGATCAAAAGTGACAGTTAAGAGATTTGGAATGTTACAAAAGATTCTATTAATCAAAGAATCCTGGAAAAATGTATCAGTTTCCACAAAAATCTGAAGCCGCACAACGTTGCTAATAATGGGAAATGTTTCTTAAAGGTTTACATTTCATGTTAAAAATACCAGTTTTTCTAACCCGTACATGCTTAAACAATTGCCTGATGGGCTGAATGAGCCCTTCTCTGCGCACTGAGATTGCCTCTATAATCCTGTACAGTAAAATAAATAAGAGGGATTCGGGAAGGGATTTGACACTGGGCGTGACGTCATGCGCGTTCACGCGGCTATGTCTGGCAGGTTTGTGTATTTGCCGCCATTCTCCGTATCAGCGAAGACAACTCGAGCGACAAAACTTTAGTCAACTTTCGACAAAAGTAGAAGATGGATTCAAAGAGACCGCCTTGTAGTTCATAAACCCCAACGCAAACTCCACGCAAGACAAAGAAAAGAAAACTTTTGTCTAGTGCCACCGAAAGGGCCAAATTGGAGGCGTCGGAATAAGACGAGAGTTAACATCGGGAAGGCTTTCAACAAATGGAGAGATCTCCGGTCTGCTCTAGGGCTCAAACGTTGGCTATTTTCTTGATAAAGCGGTTCATGCACGTGTTTCCATAATAATACAATCATAAGTGGATACACTAAACACATAAAACAGTTCAACTTGTAGATAGATGGAAACAAAAACCGAAGTTTTCCCCTCACACATACGTGTGATTTACTCAAATGCCTTTCCTTTCATATATTTAAAATGACTTGCAGATTTATAACTTTATTACCTCTGAAGACATTATGACTGTAAACAAAAGATTTGTGCGGCTGATGCCCCTTTGGTTATGAACAGCTCGTGTGTGTGTGTGTGGGGGGTCCATGAGCGTGCACACCTCTGGTTGCAGTTTCGCTTGTCGCCAGAGGGGGCGTAGTTCTGCAAAAACTCAGAGACTTGCGCAATGCACCTTTAAACAGCAAATCAGAATGATTTCTGAAGGATCATTCTAATATGCAGATTTGTGTGAGCAACAGACTAAAATATGTCGATTGTCTTAGAGAAGTTATTAACAATTTTGTGTTCTGTGAAATAATGGGGGGCGGGGGGAAATATGACCTAACTTGTTTTTTCTTTTTCCAGCATCAGGTGTCATCGAGATAGCCAACTTATTTTCAGGATGCCGTCCCAGCAAAATCACAACATTAGACCTTAGGTAATACTTAGGTTTTGTTGCATGCATCTTCCATACATGTTTGCTTCCACAATAAACACAATGTGTTCTTCCATACAGCTCAAACTTCATTCTTCCTGCTGAACTTCTGGAGTTTGCACAGCTGCTGGAAACATGCAGACCAGTTCAGCGACTGACCCTAGACCTGCGCTTTAACCCACTGGATCGTGACCCTGAGGTCAAAGGTCAAGCTCTGCGAAAGCTCATCCCGTACTGTAACATGTTAACGGACGACTGGGACTCCAGGTCCACCATGGCGGATCACATCAGTGTGATGTGACAAACTCTTTAGCTGCCTTGTGAAAGACAGTGTGGGGAACAAACTCATGCAGATGTGACTAAGAAACGACCAGCATAAACCTTGGATATAGTTCACGTTTAATGACGCTGATAGGGACAAACATTGAATTTGTCTATACATGCACAGAATAAATAAAATGAAAGTACAAGGAAGAGAATTTAATTACAGTGTGCTTTCGGCTGCTCTCCTACAGTTCCCAGATCAGCTGCACAGTGTTCAGCCTGTATGATCTGATGTGATGTGTTTATTGCTGATGCTCAGACGACTCCTCTCTGGTCCTCATGCGAGCGCTGGTGAAAGACGAAGGAGACGGCAGCGTCCCAGGACGCCTGCAGCACCGGGTCCCTCAGGCCTCTTTTATCTGAACAGTGCTGCCAGTTGGACAGATCGCTGGTGCAGTCCGAATCATCTGGAGGAGGACGCACCTGACGATTGTTTACACAGCGCCTACAGCGAAACCTGACACACACACACACACAGAGAGGGATTAAACACAAATGCCCTCATCCATGAATGAATTTAGTCAAAAAACAATGCAGCATTAGGTGTTAAAGTATGCAGTTTCTGCAACCCTAGGGGCAACATATTGAAAAAACTTAAAGGAACACTCCGACTTTTTGGGACTTTAGCCTATTCACCGTATCCCCTAGAGTTAGATAAGTCCATACATACCTTTTTCATCTCCATGCGTGCTATAAGTCTGTTTGACGCACCCACCGCTAGCCTAGCTTAGCACAAAGACTGGATGTAAATGGTTGCAGCTAGCATACCAATCCAAATAAGTGACAAAATAACGCAAACATTTTCCTATTTACATGTTGTGATTTGTATAATCACAGAGTGTACAAAAAACAAAGTCACATGAGACACAGACATATTTTAACCGTATAAATACTGGGAACTATATTCTCAGAAGGCGAAGCACTGCTACTTGGGCGGAGTGATAACCGCAGCACCTGAGACTCGCTCTCTGCTCCTCACCACGGCGCGTCTCAGGTGCTGCGGTAGGAAAATGTTTGCGTTATTTTGTCACTTATTTGGATTGGTATGCTAGCTGCAACCATTTACATCCAGTCTTTGTGCTAAGCTAGGCTAGCGCTGGGTGCGTCAAACAGACTTATAGCACGCACGGAGATGAAAAAGGTGTGTATGGACTTATCTAACTCTGGGGGATAGAGTGAATAGGCTAAAGTCCCAAAAAGTCGGAGTGTTCCTTTAACAGGTAAAAGTAGGCTAATTTCAATAAAAGGTCCAATACATTAGCAATACTTTCAGCTGTGTTGCTCTGTGTCATGATGAGTAAGCAATTGACTAAAGGCTCGTACACACCGGGACGAATATCGGCGCGCATCATTCGCCAGTGTTCACACCCAAGCGATTTTGGCTGACGATGAGCCGAGTGAACACTTATTCATTCCCTGACATTAGATGGCGCCCATTTGCTCTGCAATACCACTCCATAACAGTTCTCTTTTATCAAGATTTGTGTAGTCGCTGTCGTGTTTGTCATATACTTCTTTATGTTCCGACACCAACGAGACCAGCAGCTCTACATTCATCTTGCCTCGCATCTTCCTCGCTACTTCTTCGCCATTACGTATGTGTGCTCGGCAAGACCGTGTTGTGTTTGAGCGCCCCCAAGTTGTGTTTTACTGTAACTTCAGAAGCTCCAGACACGTGAGCAAAACCGCCAATCTCATTGGTCTAGGGATGTTAACGATTAATCGACGATCGATTAATTGTCGATAATATATTAATCGATCAAACTCATCGATTAAGCAGATTTATGCGCGTGTGTGCTGCTCAACCGCGAAACATGTAAGCGAGCGCGCTGGAGTTATGTTTGGGACTATTTTACACCTTCATCGTGACTAAGTTTGCGTGTGTATTTGCAGCCTTTTGTTTTGTGGAAATGTAAGTTGTAATAGTTTATTATGTGTGCGTCTTTCTAGTAGGGATGCACCGAATCCAGGATTCGGATTCGGCCGAATATTGGGCTTTTTAACGGGGTTCGGTTTCTGCCGAACCTCATCAATTTTTTCCACCGAACCGAACCCTAGGCTTGCACTACACGCGCTACGTCGAAGTCACCGATCAGTGAATGACATCAAAGTACCGCGTGAACGAATAGAGAGCAGACGGCTCCTTAAGCTTTTGAATTGCTCTCGCGGAGTCGCGGTACTTTGATGTCATAAACTCATCTGTCTGTGCAGCGCCGGTTCAAGTCGAACAAGCCTGTAGTGTAACGCGTTGTGTCAGGAAGAAAAATAGGGATAGCTCACAGCTAAAGTTATTGCAGAGGCCAGACAGACTCACGGAGGCGATTGGCATCTTACAACTTGCACTTTATTCCCAAATCGAACTTGTGTAACTGTCTGTCACACCTTCTACCGTCCACAGCGTTACTTAAGAAAATAAGGTAAAAATGAGCATCAAACTGAAATAAACTGCATACATGGGCATGTGTTCGAGGCGCACGGCACATGCAATACGGACTGCAGTGCAGACAGTTTTAACAGGGAGCGCGCAGCTCTTAAAGGGGCCACACCTTATTTCCACTCGTTACAGTAGGTGGACCGTTCGAATGCAGTAGGCTGTGAGAAAGTGAAAATGTAACTTTTGAGCAGAAAAAGTGTTGTTTAGCAGTACCTTCAGTGAAAGAAGGCAATTCAAGTCGAGCTACATGTTCAATTTGCAATGCCGATTTGTCTCATGGTGGCAAGGACTCTAAACAATAGGCTACACAACATCGCCGCTGTTAAAATGCATAATGTTGCTTATTCTTTTTTTTCTTCTTTTTTACAGTTATAAAAGTAAAAGTAGTGTTTATTATTTACAGTAATAAAATAAAATGAAATATCCACTTTGTTTACTTCATTAATGTGTTTACTGTGTTAATGGACTGAGGATGAGAGTAGGATTCGGTATTCGGTATTCGGATTCGGCAGAATCTTAACCAGTGGATTCGGTATTCGGCCGAACCCCACAAATCTGGATTCGGTGCATCCCTACTTTCTATATCTGATTTCTCATATTGGATGCATCTGGTTAAGAATTGAAGCGTGATCTTCAGCGCGCGCTGCTCAAACGGCAATGCACGACTAATAATGACTATTGGAACTGTCATATGACATTATAAAGAGAACAATATTGTGAATTATTTGGGTTTAGTTGCTGTGTCGCGTTGTTCACAACATGAGTCATTCTGAATGGCACGTAAGTTCAAGTTCACTTGTGCATTCACTGCATTTTGTGAAGATATATTTTGTAATATCATGTTTATTTTGTATATATCTGACTAATCTCATATAGGTTGCGAACGAGCTAGCAAAGTGCTCAACGGTTATTCATTCAGCGCGCGCCGCTCACGCAGCAATGCACGACTAATAATAACGATGATTAATTTGGCACTGTCATATTAGATAACATCAGAACACTCATTTATTAAATCGTTGTGAATTCATTGGGTTTAGTTGCCGTTTTCAGTGCACGTCCACAACACATTCTGACAAGCACGCATCTGAGGCAGCTTTGGGGACACGTTGTATTAGTCGTTAAATTTAATTTAATTATCAATCACATCGAAACATTTTACAATCCTACTAGCCCTTTATTAAGATTAAATACTGTTCTCATTAATTTGGTGAGGAAGATAGCGTTTGGCCATATGCCACAGCAGCAGACGCATAATTGATTGTTAATTTAAATGACGATCGATCATGGGAATTTGTGAAAATTGACATACCCTCAGTTCTGTAATTGAAGTTTCCAGGTCTATAATCTTACTGTTACCTTTCTCAGACCAAGGGGGATTATAAGTGCTGCTGCTAATGTTTCAAGTTTTTCATACAAGTAGTTTACCAGATAGATTATTATATGTAGACTTAATATAGTTTAGGCTAAACCTACCCATATAGATTCTGATTTAACTTTTATTTTATGTTTCTTAATGTTTGCAACAGGTGAGCCAGTGCACAATTATTTTCTATGCATTTTAATTTTCTGTGCATAATTTATTTTTGTTAAACTACATAAATGCCATTCTGTACCGTATCCCAACTGTTACAATAAAACATCATTTGAGCAATATAACATGCAATATTTTGCTCTTTATGTTAAAGACACTATTGATACCATGAGAAATGTACATTCTCAGGAAAATAGCCGCTTATCAGTTAATCGTTAATCGATCGATAAGGTCAATCAATTAATGATTAATGAAATAATCGATAATTTGCATCCCTACATTGGTCGGATAGTTTTTGACGCGGCGCGTCAAACAAAAACAAACGAACCCGAGGCGTTTTTAAAAAAAAATGACGCTTTTGCGCGTGGCGTGCACACTCACATTGGCGCCCTTTGTCTAGTCATGAGGCGTTAAACGTCGGCGAATATTGCGTGCGAAATTCGTCCCAGTGTGAACAGGCCTTCAGACTCATCGAGAGTGAAAGCCATTATCCCACTCATCCAGCATATCTGTGCCGGTGCGTGATGATGCTGTATGGCAGTGGTTCCCAAACTTTTTAAGAGTAGCCTAATTTCACCAATACATTAGGAATACTTTCAGCTGTGTTGCTAAGTGTCATGAGTAACACCTCCTGAGGCATTTACCACCCTTTTTCTTTAAGGGACAATAGTTGCCCACTTTTCCAGTGCATTTTTTTTATATCAGTGCATTACCTTTATAAATAATGTAAAAAATAAATAAAAAAAAGTTCAATAGAGATATAAAATTATGGTAAAACCAATTCCACATTAACATTCATGCAAATATTTAAGAAAATTTGCATTCTTGCTTGTATATCATTTATGAACACCATTAAAATCAAGAACTCGCACAGTCTGTCTATATTTGATCTTTATGCTAGTAGGTGCTAAATCCACACTTTTACAAAGGTGAGAACGGCAGTAATGTAGTGTTTTACCTGTCATGCGTGTCGCTGACTGTCTTCTCGTTGAGTGAGAAGAGTTCTCGCAGCTCTCCAAGAGAGAAATGTCTTTCCACATCTTGTTCCTCATCCACTACACAACTACTCAAAGCTTTCTTATGAGCCTGTCTCTGTAAGATCTTCTCCTCTATCGTTCCAGTCTAACAGAGAGGGGAAAAGAAACAAGCTGGCTAATGATCCACTTTTAAAGATGAGCATCTTGTACTAGAGACATATTTTTATCCATTTAATTGTGAAAACATCTCTGTCAACTCACCGACAGCAGTCTGTAGATGAAGCAGGTCTTCTTCTGTCCATCTCGCCACACTCTGGCCATCGCCTGCTCGTCATTGGCTGGATTCCAGTCAGGGTCGAACATCACCAGGCGATTTGCACCAATCAGATTCAGCCCACAGCCGCCAGCCTTGCTACTCAGCATGAAGATGAACTCTGGATTCTGGAAGAGAGGAATCTGAAAGTGTTAAAGCTGAAATAAAATAAACTATAAATATTAGATGAAAAGCAAACTTATTTCAGCTAGCACACAAGGCAACATTTCTATTTTAAGTTAAAGCACTAAAATTTCTAACTTAAAATAAAAATTTGCCTAAATTCTAAAAGTGAAGCTGAAATAAAAATAAACCTAAATAGTGATAAAAAAAGAGAACTGAATACATATACATATATAAGAAGAGGTCATAATTATATATATATATATATATATTGCTGTCAAACGATTCAAATATTTAATCGCGATTAATCGCATTAATGTCATAGTTAACTCGCGATTAATCACAATTAATCGCACATTTGTATCTATTCTAAATGTCTCTTGATTTCTTTTTGTCCCATTCTTTTTTCTCATTTTAATGCTCTTTTCAACATGGAAAAGTGGATCGGCTTGCTTTGTGCAAAAGTTTTTTATTGAAAACAACATTGACATATACTGTTCAATTTCACACTAAAACATTTTCACTTGGAGCAAATAATCTCTCACACAATGTAACACTGTCCATCAATAAAAGGGTGAAATAAATACTGACGAGGTCCTGATATTGACGAGGGGCGGAAAATTCGCATCAGCTGTGTGTGTGTGTGTGTGTGTGTGTGTGTGCGTGTGTGTGCTTGGCCATCAAGTGGTATTTCAGACTGGACGTGCTGCGATGATGATAGCTCAGTTCACAACGACAAAACACACAGATCACTTTGGTCTTGTCAATGGGACCATTTGGCAACTTTTTAAAAGTAAACTTTCCATTCAGAATCTTATTGGCGTCCATTTCGGCGTCTCACGCTCGTCATTCACTCAAAACGTAACGTTAACCTACTATTTAGCCGGCTAAAACTTCCTCGCGCGGCGCAAGCCATTGAAATGAATGGGTTTTATAGAGCAGCGCCACGTCCTGTTGCAAAAGCATGTGAAAAAAACTAAAGTTTGCTAGTTCAAAAAGACCGTTAATCGCGCGATAAAAAAATTAACGCCGTTAAAATGGGTTTGCGTTAACGCCGTTAATAACACGTTTAACTGACAGCCCTAATATATATATATATATATATATATTTTTTTTACTATAATAGTATAAATAGAACTAAAATAACACTAATAAGACTTGAAATGACAAATTGAACACAGAGTATGAAATGGAAACAGACTTACAGAGGGGGTGTTGAATCTCTCCACAACCTTTGCTCTCTTCTTGATGGACATTGTCCCGTCCAGTCTAACGTAAAGGTATCTATTCATGAAGAAAAATATATTCTTAAACCATAATAAGGCTGAATGGTAATATTTTGGTTCATGGCTAAAAATTGTAGATGATGTTGTGTACATCTATAGGGAGGCAGACGGGGAGAATACTTCCAGATCAAGGCCGCTGGCGCTCTACACTGAAGCTGGATTTATATTATCTGAAATCCTCACCTTCGGGTTCGACACAGCTTTTCAAAAAGGTCCAAAGTCTGTGTGTAGTTAGAGACCAGAACCACTTTATCACTTGTTGTTGTTCTGGTCATCGCCAGGATATAATCCAGTACCAGCATCTTCCCTGTAAACAAGGCAGTCATAGATCACGGTCAGACATTAATAAATCAGCGCTTAAATGCCACACAGTATGGGTTTTGGCCAATTTAAAATGTACCCTAGCAAGGCTTGAACCATGTTTTTAGGTTTTATTTGATGTTGATTGATTTAATTATATGGGTTCAGATTAAATTGATGTTACAAATGAAAGGGATTTGATTTTACATGGTTCAGAAAAATGCAGTTATGAAGGTTTAAAAAAAAAAAAGGCCACAAATGTTAGTTGCTGAGCACAAATATTGTCAACGTATTTAAAACATTTATTTCTGACACTCGTTAAATATTACCAAAGTTTATGGTCAGTAAGACTTTTTTGAAGTCTCATGTTTTAACAAGGTTGCATTCATTTGATCAAAAACAATAAAAACTGAAATTCTATTCGAATATATGGTAACACTTTACATAAGGTTCATTGGTAACATTAATGTATTAACTAACAACGAGCAATACATTTATTACTGTATTTGTTAATCTTTGTTAATGTTAGTTAATAAAAATACAGCTGTTCATGTTAGTTCACAGTGCGTTAACTAATGTTAACAAGATTTTAATAAAGCATTAGAAAATGTTAAAAATGAACATTAACAAAGATTAATAAATGCTGTATACGATACTCGTTCATTATTTGTTCATGCTGACTAATGTAGTTAATTAAGTAATAACCCTAATTGTAAAGTGTATATTTTAAAACGTAATTTATTCCTGATCAAATTGAATTTTCAGCATCATTAGTTCATGCTGACTAATGTAGTTAATTAAGTAATAACCCTAATTGTAAAGTGTATATTTTAAAACGTAATTTATTCCTGATCAAATTGAATTTTCAGCATCATTACTCCAGTCTTCAGTGTCACATGATCCTTCAGAAATCACTCTAATATGTTTTACTTCAGAAACATTTCTGATTATTATCAATGTTGTAAACTATGGAAGCTTGTTTCCGCCACAGAATGAAAAATAAAAAAGGTAATTGCGACTTTTTATCTCACAATTCTGACTTTTTTTTCTCACAATTGCGTGTTATAAAATCAGAATTGCGTGTTGTAAAGTCAGAATTGATTGATATAAAGTCGCAATTGCAGGTTATAAAGTCAGAATTGCGTGATATAAAGTCGAAATTGCGTGTTATAAAGTCAGAATTGCGTGATATAAAGTCAGAATTGATTGATATAAAGTCGCAATTGCGAGATATAAAGTCAGAATTGATTGATATAAAGTCGCAATTGCGTGTTATAAAGTCAGAATTGCGTGTTGTAAAGTCAGAATTGATTGATATGCAATTGCGTGTTGTAAAGTCAGAATTGATTGATATAAAGTCGCAATTGCGTGTTATAAAGTCAGAATTGATTGATATAAAGTCGAAATTGCGTGTTGTAAAGTCAGAATTGATTGATATAAAGTCGCAATTGCGTGTTATAAAGTCAGAATTGATTGATATAAAGTCGCAATTGCGTGCTATAAAGTCAGAATTGCCAGATATAAAGTCAGAATTGATTGATATAAAGTCGAAATTGCGTGTTATAAAATCAGAATTGCGTGTTGTAAAGTCAGAATTGATTGATATAAAGTCGCAATTGCGTGTTATAAAGTCAGAATTGATTGATATAAAATCGCAATTGCGTGTTGTAAAGTCAGAATTGATTGATATAAAGTCGCAATTGCGTGTTATAAAGTCAGAATTGCCAGATATAAAGTCAGAATTGATTGATATAAAGTCGAAATTGCGTGTTATAAAGTCAGAATTGCCAGATATAAAGTAAGAATTGATTGATATAAAGTCGCAATTGCTTGTTATAAAATCAGAATTGCGTGTTGTAAAGTCAGAATTGATTGATATAAAGTCGCAATTGCGTGTTATAAAGTCAGAATTGCGTGATATATAAAGTCGAAATTGCGTGTTGTAAAGTCAGAATTGATTGATATAAAGTCGCAATTGCGTGTTATAAAGTCAGAATTGATTGATATAAAGTCGCAATTGCGTGTTATAAAGTCAGAATTGCGTGTTATAAAGTCAGAATTGCGTGATATATAAAGTCGAAATTGCGTGTTGTAAAGTCAGAATTGATTGATATAAAGTCGAAATTGCGTGTTGTAAAGTCAGAATTGATTGATATAAAGTCGAAATTGCGTGTTGTAAAGTCAGAATTGATTGATATAAAGTCGCAATTGCGTGTTATAAAGTCAGAATTGCGTGTTATAAAGTCAGAATTGCGTGATATAAAGTCGAAATTGCGTGTTGTAAAGTCAGAATTGATTGATATAAAGTCGAAATTGCGTGTTGTAAAGTAAGAATTGATTGATATAAAGTCAGAATTGCGAGATATAAAGTCAGAATTGATTGATATAAAGTCGCAATTGCGTGTTATAAAGTCAAAATTGCCAGATATAAAGTCAGAATTGATTGATATAAAGTCGCAATTGCGTGTTGTAAAGTCAGAATTGATTGATATAAAGTCGCAATTGCGTGTTGTAAAGTCAGAATTGATTGATATAAAGTCGCAATTGCGTGTTATAAAGTCAGAATTGATTGATATAAAGTCGAAATTGCGTGTTGTAAAGTCAGAATTGCGTGATATAAAGTCGAAATTGCGTGTTGTAAAGTCAGAATTGCGTGATATAAAGTCGAAATTGCGTGTTGTAAAGTCAGAATTGATTGATATAAAGTCGCAATTGCGTGTTATAAAGTCAGAATTGATTGATATAAAGTCGAAATTGCGTGTTGTAAAGTCAGAATTGCGTGATATAAAGTCGAAATTGCGTGTTGTAAAGTCAGAATTGCGTGATATAAAGTCGAAATTGCGTGTTGTAAAGTCAGAATTGATTGATATAAAGTCGAAATTGCGAGATATAAAGTCAGAATTGATTGATATAGTCGCAATTGCGTGTTATAAAGTCAGAATTGCGTGATAGTCGCAATTGCGTGTTGTAAAGCCAGAATTGATTGATATAAAGTCGCAATTGCGTGTTATAAAGTCAAAATTGCCAGATATAAAGTCAGAATTGATTGATATAAAGTCGCAATTGCGTGTTATAAAGTCAGAATTGATTGATATAAAGTCGCAATTGCGTGTTGTAAAGTCAGAATTGATTGATATAAAGTCGAAATTGCGTGTTGTAAAGTCAGAATTGCGTGATATAAAGTCGAAATTGTGTGTTGTAAAGTCAGAATTGCGTGATATAAAGTCGAAATTGCGTGTTGTAAAGTCAGAATTGATTGATATAAAGTCGCAATTGCATGTTATAAAGTCAGAATTGATTGATATAAAGTCGAAATTGCGTGTTGTAAAGTCAGAATTGCGTGATATAAAGTCGAAATTGCGTGTTGTAAAGTCAGAATTGCGTGATATAAAGCCGCAATTGCGTGTTGTAAAGTCAGAATTGATTGATATAAAGTCGCAATTGCGTGTTATAAAGTCAGAATTGATTGATATAAAGTCGAAATTGCGTGTTGTAAAGTCAGAATTGATTGATATAAAGTCGAAATTGCGTGTTATAAAGTCAGAATTGCGTGATATAAAGCCGCAATTGCGTGTTGTAAAGTCAGAATTGCGTGATATAAAGTCGCAACTGCGTGTTATAAAGTCAGAATTGCGTGTTGTAAAGTCGAAATTGCGTGTTATAAAGTCAGAATTGCGTGATATAAAGTCAGAATTGATTGATATAAAGTCGCAATTGCGTGTTATAAAGTCAGAATTGATTGATATAAAGTCGCAATTGCGTGTTGTAAAGTCAGAATTGATTGATATAAAGTCGAAATTGCGTGTTGTAAAGTCAGAATTGCGTGATATAAAGTCGAAATTGCGTGTTGTAAAGTCAGAATTGCGTGATATAAAGTCGAAATTGCGTGTTGTAAAGTCAGAATTGATTGATATAAAGTCGAAATTGCGTGTTGTAAAGTCAGAATTGATTGATATAAAGTCGCAATTGCATGTTATAAAGTCAGAATTGCGTGATATAAAGTCGAAATTGCGTGTTGTAAAGTCAGAATTGCGTGATATAAAGCCGCAATTGCGTGTTGTAAAGTCAGAATTGATTGATATAAAGTCGCAATTGCGTGTTATAAAGTCAGAATTGATTGATATAAAGTCGAAATTGCGTGTTGTAAAGTCAGAATTGATTGATATAAAGTCGCAATTGCGTGTTATAAAGTCAGAATTGCGTGATATAAAGCCGCAATTGCGTGTTGTAAAGTCAGAATTGCGTGATATAAAGTCGCAACTGCGTGTTATAAAGTCAGAATTGCGTGATATAAAGTCGAAATTGCGTGTTATAAAGTCAGAATTGCCAGATATAAAGTCGAAATTGCGTGTTATAAAGTCAGAATTGTGAGATATAAACTAGTCTGAGGGGAAAAAAGTTAGTCTTTTTTCCCCCTTAGAATTGGCCTGATAACTCGCAATTGCGAGTTTTAATCTCACAATTCTGAGAAAAGATGTCGCAATTATGTGTTATAAAGTCAGAATTGCGAGATGTAAACTCGCAATTGTGAGAAAAAAAGTCACAATTTTTTTTCTTATTCAGTGGCGGAAACAAGCTTCCATAGTAAACAGTTGAGCTGCTTCAGCTTTTTGTAGAAACTTTTTTCAGGATTCTGAACAAAGTTTAAAAGAATGTTACAAAAAAAGTTTCAAATAAATGCTGTTCTAAGTATAATTTTTTTTTTTCTTTTTTACAACAACTTTTGAACAGCAGTGTAAGTCAGAACTGACCTGAGAGCTGTGGTTCTACTGCTTTAGTTGAATACTTTTGTGGGAAGAGGTCCAATGCTCCATCAAAACCCTCTTCTC
The DNA here is from genome assembly GCF_029890125.1 of Rhinichthys klamathensis goyatoka. NCBI lineage: Eukaryota > Metazoa > Chordata > Actinopteri > Cypriniformes > Leuciscidae > Rhinichthys > Rhinichthys klamathensis. The sequence continues at coordinate 1,200,777 of NW_026606766.1, read as the reverse complement.
CTGCCAGACACTTCTCATAAATCAAGGCAGGATCTAACAGAGAGAACAAAAACATATTTTGCAGTTTTAATGTAACAATAACTTTGTCAGAAAATAAAAAAGGGCGATTATGTCAAAGGTAAAGAGGTCCACACTCACGGTTGCAGAGCTTCTTAAGCGAGGTGATGGAGGACAGGGAAGACACCGTGATCTTGCCGGTCTGCAGACTCTCTACAGGTTTGGACTGCTTCAGGAATAACTTGTACAGCTCTTTCTGGAGAGGAGTAAGACTGAAAAAAACACTTATTCTTTAATGCTTCCTTCAAGGCAAAATAAAGTTACACTTACTGTGTAAAGGGATAGTTCACCCCAAAATGAAAACTGTCAGTAATGACTCTCCCTCATGTTGTTCAACCCCGTAAGACTTTCGTTCATCTTCAGAAAACAAATGAAGATATTTTTGATTAAATCTGAGAGCTTCATGGATCACTCCTCCATAGGCTTCTTAAGGGATCGAAACTGGCCGGCCCAAAAGTTATGAAAGACATCGTTAAAATAGTCCGAGTGACTACAGTGGCTCAACCTTAAGTTTATCAAGCGACGAGAATACTTTTGAACGATGACTAACTTTTCTGTGCCGGCAAGTTTCAATCCCTTAAAAGTAGGGGTGTAACGGTTCACAAAATTCAGGGTTCGGTTCGATACACTTGTGTCGCGGTTCCGTACGCTTTCGATACAGCAAAAATAAATAAATGCCAGAGAAATTTCCTTGATTTCATTTTTTTTATTATATTTTTATTAAAACTAACATCATAAAGTATGATATTTGTTTACTTTGAGCAATGATGGAGCTATACTTGACTTTTCTTAGGAGCTTATAAAACAAAACAGCTCCTTGGACAAAATTAAATGTAATATTGTAGTAGTTATAAACAAAGGTTTTTTTTAGTTCAGATTAACATTTGAGGGCAGCAATTGTATTCATAATGTCAAAATAAAACCGACGTAATGTTACTTGAAAGCATTATAACCTACTATTCCTGCCACACTCCCATGGTTACAGTTAGTAGTGTTACTACAGTAAACCCATGGTGAATGTTGCTGATCTGTGGACACTGGATAGGTCATTCACGGCACAATGTTTCTCCTGGTTTCCGCGTCAGCGCTGTTTGATCCGTTAATAACGGAGAAATGTGAATGTTTCTCACTAGATCTCGCAGCGATGTTATTACTTCAGTGGCGAACTCAAATGTTTTCTTTACTGGATTTAGCTGTGTAGTAACAGTGCTGATGATGAAGATCGGCTCGCGCGGCATTGGTCCAAACTGATAAACGGTCCGTCAACCACACAATAACGAGTGGTTTCGTTCCACTTACATTACATTTGCCATCTGATGTTGGGCAATGTTGTGGTCGCGCCAGCGTCTCTTACATTATGAGCGCGCTTGCCACGCACCTACATTTGAAATACCGAAATTTTGGTCGGCAGGAAAAATGGTCCAATGATATGCTGGAGCACTGTCTATGAGCAGAATGGCGTCTAAGCGATTGTGGTGTTCTGTTCTTGGGTGTAATAACGAACACAGTCATTTTAATGTTCCTAAATCCGAACCGCTGAAGACGCAGTGGCTGAGTTTGTTTTCGAAGGGAATATTCCCCACGAGCAACGTCAATGCTCTCATGTTTGCGCGAATCATTTCTCAGCAGACTGCTTTATAAACGAGGGTCAGTATAAAGCTGGATTTGCTAAGAAGCTGCTCCTGAATAAAGGATCGGTACCAGATATTCGTGTTCCTGCTGAACCTCTAGAACAACTGAAGTGAGTGTAACGTTTTATTAACCTTAATATTAATATTTATATTAATCTTTGCAAATCGCTAGCTGCACGCTTCACAATGAATGCATCTAAGGTAGGGATGGGAATTGATAAGAATTTAACGATTCCGATTCCATTATCGATATTGCTTATCGATTCGATTCCTTATCGATTCGATTCCTTATCGATTCTCTTATCGATTCTCATTGGGTGAGGGAATAAGTACAAATTTGTTTGTTCGTATTAACTTATTGAACTTATTACCTATTTTTTTGTTTGTTAATTATTATTAACTAGCTGACACAGCACAGCGTATTAGGGGTGTGAACCTACACTGGTCTCACGGTTCGATTACGATTATCATTTCATCGATGCAGTTCAATTCGATATCTCGATGCATTGCATGCACTGCATCCTCAATTTTACTTCAAAAGTGATGTGTGCGTGCGTGTGTTCACCTGTTCGTGAAGTCGGAGTGACAGAAACAGTGACATTCCAGTTTAAGTTTCATGGGACTAAAGTCTGTTCATGATGTGTGGCCAAATGTTTCTGCATATTGGAGGTCCCCCCCTTTGACGAAATGGAAATTTTACAGGTGTTGCAACAAGTGACCATATTGTTATGAGGCGCCGTCATACTCTGAGTATGTGCGCGAGTTTGAGTTTGTGTGTGCTCGCGTCTCATACGAGTATGTGCGTGGAGAGTTTGTGTGTGCGCACACGCGTCTCATATGAGTATGTGCCTGGAGAGTTTCGCGTGTCTCGAGTATCTCGTGTGTGTAGAGTTTGCGTGTATGCGTGAGCGACTTTAGGTGTGTCGTTGTGCATTTCATATGTATTTGTTTGAGCATTCAGCAGTATACATGTATGTTTGACTAGTAAACGTTTATGCAAGTGTTTCATATGTGTGCGTGAATGAAGTTTGATTTAAGCCCTAGACGGCACCTCATATATTGTCGTCTTTTCGCGTGAAATATAACCAAACGAGCGCTTCTGCCTCGATGCCATGTTTGTTGCGTTCTGAATCAAAATAACGCAGCTCGTGTGTGACGTCATGACACATTTGCAACGTGCGGAACCGATAAGCGGAATCGTTAAGCAGGCATACTAACGGTTCCAAGGTATTGGTTCACTGGGAACCGGTTCTGAAGAAGAACCGGTTCTCGATTCCCATCCCTAGTCTAAGGTTTACACTCAGGGTACATTACGGCATGTTTTCTATGTACGACGTTCTCAATATAATTCATAATGCCACGTTTATACTGAACAACGCGTTATGGTTATTGTGTTACAAACGGTGTACGCACAGAACAGAGAGGCGGAGTGAGCAAAGCTCATTATCATTTAAAGGCATATGCACTGAAACGGCGTGCTGAAATCAGAGCTGTTTTTGACCAGGTAAAATAAGTGTTTTCTTACAATACTAATGAGAATTTTTAATTAAAGTATATTACAAACTTTTAATTTAGACCCTAAAGAATCATATTAGCTTGTACAAAAATTGCATTATATGACCCCTTTAAGTGCTAATGATGGCACACATGCGTTGGGTTACTGACCCCTGTATTAAACACTTGATATTGTTATACATGTTATTTTGAGCCTTGCAATTACAGAAAGTAGTGAATATGACTATCAACTGATCTCTTACTTGCAGCAGACAACTTGTTCAATCTTCACAGGCAGATACTTGGAAAGAATATCTGAAGTTCTTCGAATCAAACACCTTAACAAAACAAACACAATGTTTAATTGAAATGAATTGAACGGTGCGATAGAGTGGCCGGGCCGTTTTCTCTCATGCTCACCGGTTTACAATGCTGATGAGTTGCTGGAGTTTCTCCTCTCCGGCAGCTCTGTCTTTATCACTGGCGTCCGCGTCACGACCCTTTAGGATTGGAATCTCAAATCGTTTCTTAAACTCCTGAGCTGTGCCTGAGAGGAGAGACGATTGAAGAAGCACACACATGGAAGAGAGACGGACGATTACTGAAGCGCACTCGATAAATATTGACTGAGTAAAGTTCTCCACAGGATCATGTACAACTGGAATGATCAAGTGTGTCTTACCAAGGATACCAGAATTTACGAAGTGCACCAAACTGAAATATTCCAGTAAGTCGTTCTGAATGGGCGTTCCAGATATCAGCACTCTCCTCTGAGCGTTCATGGAGTTCAGCGCCTGGTACGTCTGATTGTCTGAGTTTTTCAGCCTGTGACCCTAAACAAACGACACGGGTCGACAAAAAAAGATTTCAAGGTTTCTATAGTTCATCAGCAGGAAAAAGTAAGCAAGCAAGTAAAGTTAATTTGTATAGCACCTTTCACAGACAAGGAAGGGTCACTAAGTGATACAAATAAACAGTGAAATAAAACAACTAGTACAAATTTAAAAAAAAAAAATTACAAACCTAGTACAACTCCACAACTGTACTACTATAAATGTCCATAAAAATTCAATAACAAACAAATCATATATTGTTATTGTTAGTTAAAGGTGCATTGCGCAAGTCTCTGAGTTTTTGCAGAACTACGCCCCCTCTGGCGCCAAGCGAAACTGCAACCAGAGGTGTGCACGCTCATGGACCCCACACACACACACGCACGAGCTGTTCATAACCAAAGGGGCATCAGCCGCACAAATCTTTTGTTTACAGTCATAATGTCTTCAGAGGTAATAAAGTTATAAATCTGCAAGTCATTTTAAATATATGAAAGGAAAGGCATTTGAGTAAATTACACGTATGTGTGAGGGGAAAACTTCGGTTTTTGTTTCCATCTATCTCCAAGTTGAACTGTTTTATGTGTTTACTGTCTCCACTTATATTGTTCATAATAATACAATCATAAGTTATTACTTTGTAAAAGCTCAAAATAATAATCATACCATACACAGTTGGTCAACAAAGTACACTCAAATGTCTCAAGGTAATAAACAATCAAATGGGCAAATCCGCCGAAGATTTGCGGGGGTTTAGCCTGTTTTATTGATCTGCTAAGTAGCATATTCCAATAGCAATACATCCTAATTAGGCAGTAATTTGCTCAAAATTTGCGTCTAATTATGTAACTTATTTATCAGCATTTTATATCACACTCAAGAATCTTGAACTGTTTTACTCGAATAGCGAATCACTAAACTACATGTAGTGCTGATTTATTTATATTTTGACAGGGACAATATACACTGACGAACATTTATGTGAAATGTGTCAATACTTTTCAACTGCTGTCGCTGGGCAAATAATCCCTCTTATTTATTTTACTGTACAGGATTATAGAGGCAATCGCAGTGATCGGAGAAGGGCTCATTCAGCCCATCAGGCAATTGTTTAAGCATGTATGGGTTAGAAAAACGGGTATTTTTAACATGAAATGTTGCGCAATGCACCTTTAAAAGCTTGTCCAAAAAGATGAGTGTTTTTTAAAAGATTCCACAGAACTCATAGTTCTCAGAGCTAAAGGGAGCGAGTTCCAGAGCTTATATTAGGAGTAAGAACAAAAAGTGATGACATTGACATTGTTTCTATGTGCCATATTGTTATAGTTGTGGTGTAAACTCTGCTATTCTTTTACAATGATTTTTAGAACTATATCTTTATCGTTATATTTATCGCTCTTGGTGTGAAGAGGCTTTTATTCTCATCAAAGCCGCATTTATCTGAACAAAAATACAGTAAAAACAGTATTAATATTAAATATTATTACAAAATAAAATAAATGCAGTCTACGTTAATATATTAATCATTCTAATAATATGCTGACTTTGTTCTGAAGAAACATTATTATTAATGTTGAAAAGAGTTTATTTTTGTGCAAACCATGATTTTTTTTTAAATATTTTTCTACAGCATTTATTTGAAACCTTTTGTAACATCATAAATGTGTTTACTTTCACTTTTGAGCAATTTAAAGCATCTTTGCTGAATCAAAGTATTATTTTTTTTTTAAATGGTAGTCACTTGAGAATATCCATGACTTTAATTATTATTATTTTTATACATTTCTCTTACCTTACCTTAAATTCCCTAATATTTTTGGGCTTTCAACAAATTGTTTTATTATGATGTACTTTTTTTTATTATTATTATTGTACACTTACCTCGTCACAGATAACCAGTCCAACTTTGCCTTTGTGCAGGACTTCAGTGTGGAGGCGGAATGTTTCATAGGATATTATTAAAATTGGAGTTGGCACTCTTATGCCATGCTGGGAGATGAAGTTCTCTGAAAGATGACATGAACATGTAGTGAAGCTGAATAACACAGTCATTCAAAACAGAAGATGAAGTATAGTGACCAGCCAATGTGGGGTTTTTAATAGCCAAATTACTAAAATTAAACATTTAAAACACACATACTTTATAAGAAAAAAACAAGCCACAAAAAATAAATAATCAGTATTTTTGTCTCGTTTTCCAAAAAAACCCCAAGATAAATGTGCATAGGAAATTTAATTTACTGGCAAACAGTTTTTTCTTGTGTTAGGTTGACATTTAACACGATTTAGTGAGGCTTATGCATAAAATAATAAAACAATTCAAGATATATTCTCAGGAAAGTCTTCTTGAACAGTTTTGTATATCAAGTGAAATTGTCTCGTCTTAAAGGGATACTCCACCCAAAAATGAAAATTCTGTCATCATTTCAAATTCAAAAAACTTTATTATCTATCAACCAGTGATAGAAATTTGTCTTTGGTTAAAAAGGCTCACATATACACAATACAATCACACACACACATCACAATTTAAAATTGTTACAAGGAAAAAAGTAGGCCTGCCTTGCACTATGTAAAACAATAAAGGCTCAAGCCCAATATACTAATGACACTTTTTGGTCTTATTTTAAATAGAAATAGCAGTAGGAATAAAAGAGTTCCTGTACGCTTTCTTTTTGGCCAAAGGAGCTCTAAAGCGGCAACCTGATGGCAGGAGATTTACTCACCCTCAAGTTGTTGCAAACCTGTATGAGTTTATTTCTTCTGCTGAACACAAAGGAAGATATTTTGAAGAACGATTGGAACCAAAAACGGTTGTATGGCACCATTGACTTCCATAGTAGAAAAACAAAGGTCCAATCGTACTTCAAAATATCTTCCTTTGTGTTCAGCAGAAGAAAGAAACTCATACAGGTTTGCAACAACTTGAGGGTGAGTAAATGATGACAGAATTTTCATTTTTGGGTGGAGTATCCTAGCCTGGTTAGAACCAGACCATTCTCAGTCGTAACTGAGTTATGGTCTGGCAAAGCGTCATAGACAAATCATTTCCAGAGGGGCGTCACCAACGGACGTCGCGGATAGACCTAAACCCAATCAGAGCGATGAAGGAGATGACGTATGCAGAGCGGCGGAGACACATCTCCGAGTGTTGTTCTTTGCTCGGTTTTTAACTAAAAGGAAACGTTCAAATGGCTTAAAACAGACGCGATAGCTGATTGGAACGAGTGATGTTCGACGGCGGCATCCATCTTTGTAATGTAGGCTACAAAATCTGCTTCAAAATCCCAGCGCTGTCATCATCGTGTAAAGCCCGCCCCAACGTTTCTGATTGGTGCCGCGATTTCGGCGGATTGGAAATGGGCTTGAATGAGCTCTTTGCCAGACTAACTTTCAGAGCAAATCTAAATTTGCCGGAAGTTGTCTGGGTTTTCCCAGGCTAGGAGTATCCCTTTAAAGCCTATAAATAACTCCTGTTGTAAGAAAAGAATGAGAAGAAGAATACCAAGTTTGCGATCTATCTCCTCTTTGGATCCGCCATCGATCGCGACAGGCTGCACGCGTCCACCCAGCCATTTGCCCACTTCATTGTACCAGTTTCGCACGAGGCTTGAAGGGGACACTACGATGACCTTGTCGATCTCAGGTTTGAAATCAGGACTCTGTTTAAGTAAAGTCCACATGAGAGTGATGCACTGCAGAGTCTTTCCCAGTCCCATCTCATCCGCCATAATACAGCCGTACGAGTTTTCAATCCGCCTTCCGGTCACACAGTCCCACAGGAACTTCACACCCTATGGAAGAAAGTGATAGGGATTATCTGAAAGGTCTTTCCCCAAAAATATGGGATAAAGATTTATAGAAGAGAAAGGGTTATAATCAAATATTTTGCTCATCCATTATTAGGGCTGGGTAAAAAATATCAATTTCTCGATTTTAATCGATTCTTATTAGGCTAGTCATCCTGTTTTCAGTTGATGAATGAATTGTAGCGCTCATCCCATCCAATAAATTGCAATAATCTTTGTGCTTTGTTACTATTGATATTAAACAAAGTCTCCGATTTCTAATTACAGATTCAATCAGTGTTTCGACCGTGAAAAGACGTCAGTAAAACAGCTTTTAAACAACGTCACATTTACCTCAGAAAAACCATATCCAGTGACCATAAACTCGTTAGTCAGCTACAAAAATAAACTCTAAAGAGGAGCATTTTGCTAAATATATGCACCAAATTTCATATTCATTATAATTTTTAATGTTCTTCAATATTTATTTAATGCATGTTTGAATAAATCTGGCAGGTTATATGACAGCCACCATTTTAATGTTTATATTTCATATAACTGTATTATTATAAAAATAAATAAAAGTGTAATTATTAAGTGTTTGTATACAAATCAGTAATTACCAATATTATAGTAGGCTAATGAAGCCTAGTAGGCTACAACTGACTCCCATAGTTTACAGCATTAGTTGAGACGAGATTCGTTTTCCTTGAGAAAATTTGCCATGTATTGTACCTGATATCCAAAATAATCAATATTGCATCGAAGCGAAATCAAATCGCAAGCTTGTGAATCGAAATATCAACGGTTTACGTTCACACATAAACATAACTGACTGTGTTTACGTGAATACTCACCAGGACCGGCATTTTGACATTATTTTGTGTGTATTTGACTATTTAAGCCCAATAAGCAGCGAAAAAGAGCTCAATTCAGTACTGAAAGGTGGCTTTATGTACCGTACACACACTTTGGCTGTGAGCCAGCCTGCCGGATCCAGGCTGTATCCAGATCTGACGAAGGAGCTTCGCCTGGACCCGATGACAATGCAGTGCTGAAGTGTCAACTATCCTCTCCCTATGGAGGATCCCTTTCCCACTCTACAGATAAAGCGTTGTTGAAAATCCGGTTCGCGTACCCCGAAGTGATCAAATAAAACAAAATTCTTTATCTAATGTATAGGCAAGACAAGTAGTTTGTTTAGGCATGGTTTGTAGGGAAATTACAAACCTGCGCACACATATTCAAACGAATATAACTATAGAATCAATTCTTAATGCGCATGTGAACGCCATCCGGTCACAGGTTCGCGTTTAAAGTCTGTTTAGAGAGAACGCCGTCGTCTTAGCGGCCCCTAATGTAATAACAAATGATAATTTTGCTGGAAGTGAATCAATCAAAACTAACTTTAGCTGGAAATAACATTATTAAAAAATCGCTATAAAGCCAAAACAATCTCTGTTACCGGAAATTGTATGTTTATCTCTGTAAAGTGGCTTTGAAACAATCTACATTGTTAAAAGCGCTTTATAAATGAAGATGACTTGACCTGATCCGGAGCAAGAGAGAGAGAGAGAGAGAGAGAGAGAGAGAGAGAGAGAGAGAGAGAGAGAGAGAGAGAGAGAGAGAGAGAGAGAGAGAGAGAGAGAGAGAGAGAGAGAATTGATTTTGGAAGCTTTTCAGATATTCCAGCATTGATACGTTAAGAAAAATCAATATTTTTGACAACACTACATTGCACTTAGTTTATTATTTCGGATGCCTTTTTACAAGACTACAATTTAAAATATTATATATATATATAATTCAACCCACCAAAGTGGCTAGTAGGAGAGTTACATGCCACTGCTGAAATACGCCCGCATGTAACGGGTGTTAATGTCAAGCCCTGGTTATAATTATACTGAAATTATATCTGACTGATATTTTATACCTTTTGAGGTTATTCTGTAACAATCCACTCACTGAACCCCTATAGCAAATCATACCTCTCGTTGATGGGGCCGAAGCACTTTAGTGAGCACTGGATCTACAACCACATGCACTGGTAACTTCTCCCTGCAAAACAATCAATCACAAAGTCGATCATGTCATTGGTGAGGAGCTGCAAAATAAATCTGATATAAAGATCTGAAAATCAACAGATATGACTGACTTGTCTGCTTTGATGAGCTCATGAGCGCTGATGGCAGGCGGCTCGTACAGAACCAGCGCTCCGTCTTCAAACGGGTCGTGTAGGGCCTTCCTCACACCGGCCCGCTTCAGTCCCAGAGCCCGCAGACCCAACGGGCCTGATCACAGCAACACAACACCCTCTGAACCTCCACAACTCGCTTACCATCACACGAATTACTTCATGAAAAATACATAAGCTATGAGTACAGACTTACCTGTATAATTTTGAATGGGAACTTTAAACGGCTTTGATAAGATCTTACGAATGAAGTCTTCCTGTAAAAATAAATAAATAATAATCATTTAAAATAGCAATTTTAGGTCATTTTTTCACAGTTTTGAAAGCAGTTTTTTTATTTGTTTGATTTTCAATGTGTTCACATACAAACAAGTCTAGGTGAATGTGCCTCTCTGCATTTACAACTCACATGCTCATTGCCATCTGCGCAGACGGGTGTGTTGGTGAGCGGCGTCAGGGGTTTTCTGAAGGGAGAGATGTATTTTTCTATACACCCTCTCTTACTCTGTGACGCCTGTGGGAGTGACAACAGTCAATTCAATTCAAAGTGTGCTTTATTGGCATGACAATTGTTACAATGTATTGCCCAAGCATTTCTAATGTTTACAGTGAATCTAGAACACACACACATTTATATAAATAACATACACATTCATGCATACATTAAAAAGGGTAAATAGAAAAATCAACATTTTAGAATTCACAATTTATACTTGTGTTATGTGTGTGTGTCAATCACATCCTCATTCAATCAAGAGCTTTAATTATGTCCCACTCACGATGTCAGGCTCCCAGTCCTCATCATCTGAATCCGGCCCTTGTTTCCTTTTGGCCACTTGACTGGGTGCTAAACTTCTCCTCTGCGGTTATTAATAATTGAAGTGGATTTTACTGAGTTATCGGAACACGAATCAATAACAACAAACAGAACATACACTAAACATGTATAACTGTTACATAAAGATCACAGTATCTAAACATACATGAGTCGACATCAAGTTAAAAGATTAATATAGCAACCTACCATTCTGAATCAGGAATTTAATCCAACTTAAATAAATACATTCAAATAAATATGCATTTTCTTTTTCTCAAGTCTTTTTTTTCTGAGGTGATCCGCCTCAGGCACTAACAAATAAATAACTTAACTGATCCGTTTAACGAAATCCCCACACCATCGAATGTATGAAACTACAACGATTATCGTATTTTAATAAGATATTAACCCTGGCATATTAATTAGAACTGAAAATTAAGTCTTCGTCGTTGTTGTTGTTAAATACTGGCATGTTTGAGAGTCCCGCGCACTGTGCACACTTCACACTTTACGGCAAACGGGAAGGAACAAACTTGGCTTGACATGCGTTTCGAAAATAAATGCTGCTGCGACAGAAAGAGAACGAAAATATCAAATGTAAATGTATATATATTCAGTTAAGTTAAATAAATGGTTAGAATATAAATGTTTTCGTTTTATATTTATATTAAGATAATATAAAACCATATAATATATAATTTTCAATTAGGCTACATATCATTACTCTTCGGAGTGTGTATGCCAATGGCATCAAAACGGAAATGTATAGAGTTATAATGTCTTGGTGATTGTATTTTACTCAATATTAAGTTTTTGTTGATGTTGTTGATAACAGCTTATAATATTTATATATATAAAAAATCATTATCAATGTAGACTTATGCATTGTAGGTTATTTGCTTATTTTTACTTTGATTCATTTGCTTTATATGCATCTATAGATGCTATTATTACTAACTTCTAACCAGTGCTGGGTTTAATGCATTACTAAATATTTAAATACTGTAATTTAATTACTTAAGTAAGGGAAAGTAAAGTAAGGGATTAGTCTTAATTTTTCTGTTATTTAATTCCAGTTACTTCTGATGTAGTTGCACTAAATACTGTATAAACACACACATACATATATATATATATAGGCTTATATATAAAACAAAAGTGATAAGTTTTGTCTAACGATAAAATATAGCCTACATTTTAATGTAAACTTCACCCTTGTCAGTTCAAGAATATATGCAATTTTATTTTATTATATATATTTTTTCATATTATTTAAGAGCAGTTCATATCTATACGTGTATTGTTCATCAAGGTTGATATGGGATTTCTTTATTAATTAGTAATAAGTGTAGCAATACTTTTTTAGAGAGAACACCGCTGAAGAAGTAATTAGTTTAATTAGTGACTTCCCAACGCTGCTTCTCTGAATGTTTTGAGCATCTCTTTATTGAACTTCCCCTGACTGTCCACTAGATGGCGCAGTCGCGTTGATTATTCAGGGGTCAGAGGTCAAACTGACACTGACTGCGGAAAACAAAGTTCCATTAGAACTCTGGAATGCAAATGTTGGTGCAAAATAAAACACTAAATGAAACGCGTATGACACAAAGGTAAAATGTATATTTCTCTTTAAATGCATCATCTGTATAAAAATCTGAGCAATAAATTCCAGGTATATACACTTTATAAATAATAAAAATATAATTATGATAACATGTACACAAAAAAACAACAACAATAAATACATCAAACAATAGCAGTACTTTCCCTTAAATAAAGCAAGGGATGCACAGCATCCAAAGGGAAAATGATGTCATCCTTAAGGAAAAGAACAGACTGCGCTGCTGGGAAACAGTTCAAGACTATAAAACACGGCTTTCCTCGGATCTCAGAGGAACTAAACTCAAAACTGACCAAAACGTCCCAGATTATTGTGAAGAACATTAAAGCTTTGCCCAATCTGACATCTTTCAAATGCTGGGAAAAAAATAGTAGATAATCTATTAGATCTATGATCTATGAGTCAAAAACAGAAATGCAGATACAAACAAGGCCAGAACACTGCAGTAATCGAACAAAACATGAAGAGGTTAAACTGATGTCAATTCTATGAGGTTTTATATGAATATCAATACAAAACAGTTGATAAAATCCCTGTTACGTTCAAAGGCAGTAAGAATAATGGAATTTGTGAATTTGTAATTTCCACAGTGATAAAATGTGTTCAGTATAAGGGTGAATCTCATGACGACACGTCCTGGTCACATTTAACCGCAAAATCAAGCAGAAAACAGAAGAAAAGAAAAGAAATCATGTGGAAATATGTTGATTAGATTTTAAAACAATGTCATACAATCAAAAAGCATGTACAATAAATAATGCCACAATGGTGAATACCGGTGTTATTTTATTATAATTGAGATAGTTATATCTATTATAGTTTTTAATTAATATTTTTAATTCGATTTTTTATATTTTCAGTTTTCATTTTAATTTCAGTTAAAGTTTTAGTCATTTTTTGTCGCTTTTATTAGTTTCGATTATAGTTTTATTAATTTTGATTTCGGTTTTACTTTTATTTAATCAAGGTAAACTAAATGAAAATTGGAAGTGAAACAAAAGCTGAAACTTTTTTTTAAAAACTTTTTATATTTTATTTAAAATTTGTATGGTTTTAGTTTGTTATAATAACAACAACCATGATGATACAATATGATTTCAATTATATCATTAGTTTTTTACATTATAGAGTTGAGAATGTGAATTTTGTGAAAGATTGAAAGGGTGAAAATAAAAATCTCATGAAAATAATGTTGCAAGGTAAACAAACAAAAAATCTCAGTGGACCTAAAAATTGACAAAAGTTTCAGAAAACAAATTCCTGTCTAGTATTTCTGTTGAATTCCAGGTGAAACGTGATCCAGACGTGTTCCTGACGGGTTTCGTGAGATTCACTCATGAGTTCACAGGTCGTTATAGTGTCTTCGAGAACATTACAAGTGATACACAAGTAAAAGTTAAAGTAAACCATGATATTAATACAGTAACTGTGAGAAGTGGAATAGAAGCGTGTGACTGTCGATTAAAGAGGTGCATCGTTCTATCTATCTATCTATCTATCTATCTATCTATCTATCTATCTATCTATCTATCTATCTATCTATCTATCTATCTATCTATCTATCCATCTGTTATCTATCCATCTATCTATCATCCATCATCCATCTGTCATCTATCTATCTATCTATCTATCTATCTATCTATCTATCTATCTATCTATCTATCTATCTATCTATCATCCATCCATCTGTCATCTATCCATCTGTTATCTATCCATCTATCTATCTATCATCCATCCATCTGTCATCTATCTATCTATCTATCTATCTATCTATCTATCTATCTATCTATCTATCTATCTATCTATCTATCTATCTATCTATCTATCCATCCATCTATCTTTCCATGATCCATCTATCTATCTATCTATCTATCTATCTATCTATCTATCTATCTATCTATCTATCTATCTATCTATCTATCTATCTATCTATCTATCATCCATCTATCTATCTATCATCCATCCATTTATCATCCATCCATCTATCATCCACCCATCCATCATCCATCCACCCATCCATCTATCATCCATCTATCTATCTATCATCCATCCATTTATCATCCATCCATCCATCCATCTATCTATCATCCACCCATCCATCATCCATCCACCAATCCATCCATCCATCCATCATCCATCCATTTATCATCCATCCATCCATCCATCCATCCATCCATCCATCCATCCATCCATCCATCCATCTATCATTTATCCATTTATCATCCATCCATCCATCCGTCCGTCCGTCTATCTATCTATCTATCTAATCTATCTATCTATCTATCTATCTATCTATCTATCTATCTATCTATCTATCTATCTATCTATCTATCTATCTATCTATCTATCTATCATCCATCCATCCATCCATCGCTTTGGTAGATCATTCACCTTGCCTATCAATCCCCAGTCAATCCCCAAAAACATAGAACAAAAATGTGAAATGTCTCACTTTAAATACAATTTGGTAAACCAGTATAGTTTTGTGTGCGATGAACCTGAGCCAGGGCATCATTCAATTCAAATAAAAGCTCTGGAAAGCATGGGTTGTGAAAATTAGACATGACCCAAGAGCTGAAGACAGAACTAGCTCATGAACAGACTGTACGTCTATCCAGTGAAATGTGGCATCCAGCCTGACGAAGATCCAGCCCATAACAGAACATGCACAGAAACACAGACATTCACTCGAACACTGAAACAAAAATAACAATGCGGATCAATGCGTTGCAAAAAGTGATTATAAATTAAAGAGGTATTTCTTGAAGAGGTTTGTGAATGTGGCATCAGGCTGTGTGGTTGGTTGTGTTTGTGCAAGTGTGTAACGCCAAGGGCACATTACAAGACGGTCACACACCAACCTGAGCAATTCAAACACTCAGGGGTGAATTCATGACACAGTTTTGCTTGCATTAACATGCATCTTATTCACTAACCAACCGCAGTCCAGATTAATCTGTGCTGCTACTGCAGAAGTCTTTACACTAGTGTTCAAAGCTTTGGGGTCGTGAAGTTTCTTCTGCTCACCAAGGCTGCATTTATTTGATGAAAAATACAGTAAAACAGTGATATTGTGAAATATTATTACAATTTAAAATAACTGCTTTCTATGAAAGCTTGTTTCCGTCACTGAATAAAAAATTAAAAAGGTAATTGCGACTTTTTAATCTCACAATTCTGTCTATTTGTCTCGCGATTGTCAGGTTTTTTTGTCGCAATTTTTTTTGTGGCGCAAACAAGTTTCCATAGTTTTCTATGTGAATTTATTTTAAAATGTAATTTATTCCTGTGATCAAAGCTGAATTTCCAGCATCATTACTCCAGTCTTCAGTTTCACATGATCCTTCAGAAATAACTCTAATATGAGGATTTGCTGCTCAAGAAACATTTATGATTATTATCAGTGTTGAAATGTTGTGAAATCCACGATAGATTTTATTCTTCAGGATTCTTTGATGAATAGAAAGTTCAAAAGAACAGCATATATTTGAAATAGAAATGTTTCGTTTCTTTACTGTAACTTTTGATCAATTTAATACACTCTTCCTGAATAAAAGTATAAATTATTGCTGATCCCAAACTTTTGAACAGTATTGTAAACTAGATAATCGTCATTCTTAGAAATGCAAGCACGGTTCAAACAAGCCTATAATAGAATAAAATATTATTCACAGGCTTGAGCTTGTACTGCATATGGAAAGCATGCTGAATTTTGTTTATAAGAGTTGAAAAGAGTTAATAATACATTTCCTAGCAATCATGGCAGCTGTAATTCATCTAATGATGATCAGATGACGGAGGAGAGCGTTATAACCGGCGTTCATCCAGACATGCCGTGTAATCGAGCACGATTTCATCATATATCAGACGACTTAGCATTCAGAGCCGGCCTGTAAAACGGGGAACTGCTGCATGTTAACTGCGTTCAGCACCAATGTTTGGAAGTTACCATAAACGACTCGCAAACATAAAAAGGTGACGCGCTTCAGTCTTGCAGTGTGCTCTTGGCTTAAGGAAAGTGTGTGTATAATAAACACACGTTAAGCTGATAAGTGAGTTAAAAGCACCTTCTGTTCTGTGGAAATGAACCTTCATGGTATTCTTAAAACATACTGAACACTCAATCGGTAACACTTTCGAATACTGTTCCTTCATTGATGAAATTAATGTCAGAGTAACATTCTAGTAACAACTATTAACTAACAAGAAACTCGGATTAACAAATTAATAAGTAATAGCGCTCAGTTGAATGTGGTAGTTCACTATTAGCTTATCAATAACTACTATTTTTTTTTCATTCCTCCCACCCAGAGCCCAGAGAACTACTCTATTCAGGTTCATAATTAACGTGAATAATGCATAATTTATAATAACGGTAACCCACTAGTAATGATTCAAGAGTTACTACATCCTTCTAAAGGAACTACTAATTATTTGGACCGGTATTCTGAAGTGAAAAACATGATAACTACCTAATATTGACTGAAGTCATTGTAAGGTTTTGAGATTTTTTTAAAAGATTTTGAATAGTAATTTGGCAACACTAGTCATTAGTGTGTTGCCATGATCCTCACTTCAGAATACTGATCCAAATAATTAGTAGTTCCTTTAGAAATATGTAGTAACACTTGAGTCATTACTATCCAAAACCTTACAAAACCCCCGAAAGCTTATAATATAGTATATAGTAGCTTAGTTAGGCCTACTGATTAGCTAATAGTGACCTACCACATTTGACTGAGCGCTGTTAATCAGAGTTTCTTGTTAGTTAATAATACTTGAATGTTAATAGTGCGTTACTCCTTTGTTCCTGTATAGGTATTTATTCATTAATGAAGGAACAGTATTCTACAGTGTTAATCTCATAACGCCTAGAGGCAGATAATGTGAAATGTAGGCCTTCAAGTTACATTTCACGAACTTTCCATGTGGAACTGGAGCAGATCCTGTATCTGAGGACCCGCGTCACAGGGAGTTTTAATCTCTCCGGGGTCAGAAGATACAGACCTCTGCGCTCTCCGTCCCTTAACTCTGCAGGACGTGCTTTATTCCTGTGGTTTCTCTGCTCGCGATGGCAGATTCTCCGCGTTTGCACCGCACAGCTGAAGCGCTCCTGCATTACCGATTCCTTGCACCGGATTCCCTCTCTTTCTACACCGGAGCTTTGGATTGACTTTACCGGCTGTGTTTCCTCGGCTTCTCATCCAACACAGCTACAGTTGGCCGCCGAAAGCCATTTGATGGTTTGCCAGCTGGTCTGGGCGTCCATGAACGAGACGGTCTCGAAGCGCGTCGGTCTGCAGCAGGGGTGAGTGCTCACTTTACGGCCTGAAACGCTGCCGTTATCCGTGAGCACTTTCAGGGCCAGGTCGTAGTTCTTACGGGCGCTCATGCATGTCCCCACACAGTACTTAAACATCACGATCTCGTCCGAGTCGTAACCGAGGCCCAGATCACGCACCTTCATCTCCTTCTTCTCCAAACGACAGTCCTGGTTGCTCCGGCCTCGCGCGCGGTTGCGACGTTCCTTGCGGTTTTTAGGAGATTTCCGTGAACTGGAGTTTGTAGAGGAGGATTGCCAGCGGACTCGATGACCCTCACCTTCTTCGGCCAGCGACGGGTCTAAGGAGACAGAAAGCACAAGCTGATAGTAGAACTAAACACAGCATGTGTGACCAAACATGAAGATCGTGGCATCATTACTTATTTTGTTACAAACCCGTATGCATTTCTTTCTTCATGGGGTGACACAAAATGACATTACTAGAATGTGGCTGCTAAATTGGGTCTACTCAGTTCCTAAATAAAAAATAAATAAAAAAGCACCATTGAATATTTCATTAATTATGCAAGACTTAGCTGCTCGACCAATCAGATTCAAGGACCAGAACTGAGTGCTGATATGACTGTTTGGCTCTTTCTGCAACTTTCATTTTGTAGGTTGATTTAACTTATCAAATGTAGAAAAAGTTGGCGTTACATCAAGAATAAAGCTGCAAGCAGCGATGAAAGGGCCCTCGCACCCGTGCCACCGCCACCCGGTGGCTTTAGGAAGACAGAGCACGGTGGGCAGTATGTAAATATAGGGGGAATATGTTAAAGTAATTTGCCCCACCCAATTCTGAAACCCACATCACATGTACATTTTCACCACTTCTGAAGTGTGTGCAAAGTTTCATTAGTTTTCGAGCATGTTTAAGCCGGAGGACTATGTCAAAGTCATTTATTTTTATCACACTTCCTGCTACCAGCAGGTGGCGCTATTACAATAATCTAATATGAGGATGGTCATGTGTTCAGGACAGGACTCTTATCACACATGTGAAGTTTGGGGCAGATCGGACATTGTATGCCTGAGTTACTGCAGGCTGTCTGTGGTTGCCTAGCAACATCGGAACTGCATCATTTACACAGAAGTTATCTGATGATGCATATTTCACCCAGAGGCTGAAATTGGATTTGCACATCTACATTTTTGTCAGGCCGCCGAGGTCACATCCTTCGACGAAAACTCTAGATCTTCGCAATTTAACGTCGCAAAGGCCTTAAGATTAGACTGACAAAATATTATGTGGATCTGATTTAATCTCTAGGAGGAGTTCGTTAAAGTACAACATCAGGAAATTACGAAAAATGCACAAAATCTAGGAGGAAGTTCAAAATAGCTCACTTCCTGTTGTGTTTAGGGCTATGCTCCAAGAGACTTTTTTGTAGGTATTGGGTCATTACATGTATGTACCAAATTTCATACCTGTACGTGAAACGTAGAGCCGGGGCAAAATTTGGGGGCAATAATTTACCGAATTTGCCCCACCCAATTTTGAAAACCATATCACACGTAAATTTTCACCACTTCTGAAGCGTGTGCAAAGTTTCATGAGTTTTCGAGCATGTTTAGGCCCTCAAAAATGCAATTAATTTAGGAGAAGAAGAAGAAGAAGCGGAATAATAATAAACGGAGCAAAAACAATAGGGTCCTCTCACCATCGGTGCTCGGGCCCTAATAATAAACAGAGCAAAAACAATAGGGTCCTCTCACCATCGGTGCTCGGGCCCTAATTAAATAAAGTCAAATATTAGGCCATTTAGTTTGAGTTCACTCAAAATGGGCAACTCAATTTTTTTGAGTTTTCTCAACTTAAACAGATTTTTTTTAAAGTGCAATAGGTGACGACAGGTGACTTCTTTATGAGTGACGTTAATCATTCATTCAATCAAATCATTAAAAAAAATGCGGATTCACTCAGGAACTAAAAAAGTGACGGTCTTTTTGAATGAGTAATTGAATCATTCATTCAACCAATTGAATGGAAGTGATATTTGGTCACTATACACAGGAGCCAATGATGTTTGATGTAATTTACATAAAACCTAATCTTAATGGCAACATAATAGATTTGACATCTACAGCGGAGAGCAATATTTTTAATGCATTTCTACTCCTGTGTTAGTATAATCAAATACACTTGCAAATGCATTAAGTTCGCATTGGCTACTTATCATACCTTTATGATACTTTGAGTTTTTTTTTGGGCAACTTGACAGCACCCGTCCTCATTCATTATATGGCTAGGCTTTTCTTTACACACACACACACACACACACACACACACACACACACACCAAAAAAAAAAAATCATCTTTTGTGTTCAACAGAAGATAGAAGTCATCCAGGTTTGGAATGACACACTGGCATGAGTAAATGATTTTCAGGTGAACTATTTCTCCAGAGAATACAGCTTCTGGCACGTGGCTCTGATGCATTAAAATAGTCTCCATTCCTGGCAGCACAAGGCATATCCGCCCACTGTAATGTAACACTGGCATTTAAAAAGGTGATAACACTAGTTGCCCTGGTTCACACCTCAACAGCTGATAGTGTAACGGTGCACGTCTCTCCAGCGAGATCACCATAACAGTGTGAAATTCCTCCTGCTGTTACTGTCACTGCTCTGGACTATTGTTGTACTGTAACTCATGCAACTGAGCATTGAAAACATCCCATGACATGCCACATCATGTTTATAGAGTTTTGTTTAAAGTTGTTTAAAGGTTAGGAGAACCTTAGAATATGATTCAAACTTTCTCCAGGCGAAGATTGCCGTAATTAGCTTCCAAGGGAGCAATTTGCTTTGTCAAAACCTGCACAGAGGAGCTTTGGATTATTTGAAGTGGAACACAAAACTGACAAGTGAGAGAGCGCTGAGATTATTCGATCGCATGCATGAGCTGGGGAAAACGTGTCAAATGTACTGGGTGTGAAAACTACAACATCTGTGTGTCTCAATAAAGAAATAATCCTCCCTTTTAAAGGTGAAGTGCGTCATTTTTTGCGATATTGAAATACTTAATCTTATCCCAAGTAAATCAAACAGAAAATATCTCTACTAGTTGATTGATATTGATACTTCTAGTAGGGGGTTTCTTAGGTTCTGTTTACACCTGGTATTAAGTTGGTTTTGGTTGATTATATCACAATTGGTCGACGCTAAATGCAGGTGTAAACGGGCTCTAAAATATTTTGAGTAGACCGTCTACTCTCCGTCCACTGAACTGATGCGTGAACATTATAGGAAGAGCTCTAGCCAGACGGGATTTAAACTTTGTCGGATGAAGACCCAAGTTTGTTTTGAAGATGAAAAACGTACCAAGCACAATGTTCTCTCCCCATTCCTGATTTCTAACACACACTCACAGCGTTCGGCTGATCTTGCGTTTGTCAGAGGAGAAACTAAAGCTGATGCTCTCTGTGTGTTTTTCCGTCGTCTCCAGGCGTTCACATGTAAATTGCGTGAGTTTACTTTGTCCATTAGATCGAAAGATCTGAAAAAAAAAAACCATACATAACCCACCCATAGACCCTCCCCTTGAAGAAATCAACAATAGAGACGGATTAAAACACCAGGTGTAAACGGGAATGTGTCTCCATCGTCTGTGATCCAATCGAACAAAACACATCCTAGGCAATGTTTACACTTTAACTAATACACACAAAAAAAGTCAATGTTTAAGATATACAAATTTCAATTGTAAAGTAAAAGATAAAACATTTTGTATAAATCTTAATGGACCATTTCAGTTTATGCGATTCGTATTCGTAAGATTAAATGGAAATCATATAAACTGAAACGGTCCATTACCTTTTTCCATTAAGATATTTAAAAATCTTCATTTATAATTTGAAAAATATTATTCAGTTCAATTTGATGGAATTTTACTATACAATTGATATTCATAAATCTTTATGAAAAGAAAATGAGTGTATATAATGCTTATCCAATCATTAGTTAAATGACCATTTAAATATTACAAATGTCCAAAGAAAATTCTACACTAAGAGTGACAAAAGTGACAGTAAAGACATTTATAATGTTACAAAAGATTTCTATTTTAAAGCTGCAGTCCGTAGTTTTTCCTCTTTGTCACCATCTCTGTTCGAAATATTAAGAATATTTTTGATCAAATAAATAAAATCTTGCTGAGCAAAAGAGACAATTTTAGCTTTTTTTGGTCTATTTTAGTGTGTCCAGTCAGCATCCATTGAGAGCAGAGTGTTGGAGAATAAAGTCTAATTCAGTGGCTGCGAAATGGACAATATCACGGTTGATTTCCTGAGTGTAAACACTGTGACCCTATAAAAACATTGCTCTTTTTGTTTGCCCAACATGTCAACTTGTGGCTCAACCAATGTTGATCATGTTTATCATATTGCACAAAACAATGTCTTCATGTTAGCATGGACATGTCAGCATCAAACGTCAGAAGATCCTTAGAGCTCATTAAAGAGAAAACAGGCAATCTCATTTAGGTCTGTATGTGTAGTGCATGTCCTCACAAGAGACACTCATGGTAAGTTTGCATTCCACTCGTGTCTCTGCATTATTATGTGCACAGATATTGTGTTTCCACGAAGAAAGCGAACAAAAATACAATCAGTTGCAAGGAATTCGCCTTTAAGCAAGGTGTGAGCCGTGACTCTGTAGAAATGCAAAAAAGGTGTACATGGTTTCAATAGTCTACTTTTGACATTCTATTAACTATAAGTAACTTTGCAACAACATGTCAGCTAACTCTCATTAAAGCATTAGACTGTTAGGTTCGGGTGCGGGTTAGTAGAATAAGTTGATGTGTAGTTGCAAAGTTACTCATAGTTAGTAGAATGTCTAAAGTAGTCCATCGAAATAAAGTGTTTAGAGTACATAAACATTTCCAGGTCACATTTCACCCAAAATAAAAGAAGAAATCATATTTTGCATTAAAGGAGTAGTTCACTTTAAAAAAAACTTTTGCTGATAATTTACTCACCCCCATGTCATCCAAGATGTCCATGTCTTTCTTTCTTCAGTCGAAAAGAAATTAAGGTTTTTGATGAAAACATTCCAGGATTTTTCTCCATTTAATACACTTTGCTGGGCACCAAACGGTCCAAGGTCCAAAAGACAGTTTCAGTGCAAACGGCAAACTGTTCAAAGGGCTTTAAACGATTCCAGACGATGAATAAGGGTCTTATCAAGCGAAACGATCGCTCATTTAAAAAAGAAATAACAAAGCTTAAGTTTTATAAGCTCAAATGCTCGCCTTGCTCTGTTCTGTGTGACTCTCCTGTTCGAACTCGTTCATCAAAATTAACGAATCTTTTAACGAGTCAATTCGTTCATTTCGTTCGTTAAATGCATGCGTTAAATGAACCAAATGACTCGAAAAAAGATTTGTTCATTTTGATGAACGAGTTCGAACAGAAGAGTCACACAGAACAGAGCAAGGCGGGCATTTGACATTATTAAACTTAAACTTTGTTATTTTTTTTTAAAATGAGCGATCGTTTCGCTTGATAAGACCCTTATTCATCGTCTGGTGTCGTTTAAAGCCCTCTGAACAGTTTGCACTGAAACTGTCTTTTGGACCTTGAACCGTTTGGTGCCCAGCAAAGTGCATTATATGGAGAAAAATCCTGGAATGTTTTCATCAAAAACCTTAATTTCTTTTCGACTGAAGAAAGAAAGACATGGAAATCTTGGATGGCATGGGGGTGAGTAAATTATCAGCAAAAGTTTTTTTTAAAGTGAACTAATCCTTTAAGGAGAATAAAATAAAGCCTATTTATGACTACAAAGATATTAACCATTGTGACATTATTATCACATTTAAGCCCATTTCATCTCCAAATTCTCAGTACTGTAATGCAAAGTCTGAATGTTTAACTTCTTATTGTGTCAAAATATTAAACAATTTTTTATTTTTTCGTCTATAAATCACAATGCAATAAAATAAACGAGGAGTTTAAGCAAAAAGGTTTTTGTCAGTTGTTTTTTCTAGCCAGCAATAAGAGTTCATTAAGAGTTTTGTTTTAGTGCTCAAAGTCTGGAATGAAAAGTCAGAGATCTCAATATCAAACAAACATTTCTCATCAAATGCTGAATGATCTGCTATCCACATTCATTGTATAGCTCTATGCCAATTATTGACTCATTCGTGACTATTTCTATTTCTCCCAAGGAATTTTACGAGAAGCATCTGAGACAAAGTTGGTATTAAAATGAAACCTTTATTAAGATTGATCTATTTTCAGTGCAACATCCACAAGCTTTAGAGGAACAGCCTACACACTTCGTGACAACGTATAATTTTGAAATTGCTCACATCTATCACCAAGTGTAGTCGATGGCTTAATTTTACTGTGGGTACGGACCAAAAATTTTAATAGCAGGCTTTGCAGCAACGTCAAAGGTGGATGAGGCTTGTAAATGAAAGTTCATTACTTGTGTTTGTTTTCTGTAACAGTGAATTGTATGTTAAATTCGGTCCTTAGAAATGGTCCTAAATTAGGATCATATGTGATAAATATATCATATGTCATGTGAATTCTGTCCTTTGGTTTAAAAGACAATGTTCAGTAATATTATCGATTTCATATGTAAGCAGATGCTTATGTAAAATAACGTGATCATCAACATTAAACAGCATATAAATCAAACCTGCCTTATGTTACTGAATGAAATGTCGACCCAGGATGAGATATAGGACTGTGAAGCTCTAACGGGTGTCGATCTACTACATCTGTGTTTTGATCATCGTTCTGAATCCGATCCAATAGTCTTTGACAAAAAGACTGTTTTTTTGCTCAAAATTGTAAAGTGTTGATTAAAAATTAATTCTTTTGATATATTGCATGTTCTGATATTCATACAACAAAAATAAACTTTTGTGAAAATGATCAAAAATGCTGGCAATGGCTGAAAACTATTTTAAAAACGCCGGTGGGGAAAAAGTTAATAAATAAGTCGCTATAACAATATAATATAAGTATCTGTGGCTAAAAGCATCGGCTAAATGTATATAAAAATAATGTGACATTTTGCATTTATCAGTATTATATATTTGTAATATCTGAAAAGAAAAATCTGATGTTGGAGACACATTATATATTTTCGGCCAAGGGCAAGATTGCCACTTAATATATATAATATATAATAGTTCACTTAAAAATGTAAATTCTGTAATCATTTACTGTCCCAGACGTTGTTTCAAACCTGTATGAGTTTCTGGTGAACACAAAGGAAGATATTTTGAAGAATGTTTGTAACCGAACAGTTGTTGGACCCCATTGACTTCTACAGTAGGAAAAAAAAAATACTATGAAAGTCAATGGGGTCCAACAACTGTTCGGTTACAAACATTCTTCAAAATATCTTCCTTTGTGTTCAGCAGAAGAAAGAAACTCATACAGGTTTGAAACAACTTGAGGGTGAGTAAATGATGACAGAATTTTCATTTTTAAGTGAACAAATTATTTTAAGTATAAACCGTGACAACTAGCCCCGGTTTCCCACACACTGTCACTGACCGTGCAGTCCGGCCCACGGTGCTCTGCTCTGCCTCTCCTCGAGGTCTTTCTGCGGGCCGGGACGTTCTGGACGGTTTGAAGAGCTTCTCAGCTTGCTAGGACGGGGTTCTTCTGTCTCCTTCTGCAGGAAATGTCCATCAACCAGACCCAGAAAACATACAAACACCAGCAGCATCACCTACAGGAACAACAAATGAAGTCAACATAAAAACTGGTACAGCATGTATGACCTGAAAGAAAGCCAATAACACGTACAAAAACAAGAAAAAATCGCTAGTAGGTTAATCTCCCCGTGCCGTCGCAACCTGTCCATTACTCCTCTGTGTTATATAAACCCTGAGTAAACTGATCCGTGATGTCCGATCGGCTTATTCACATGGATACGCTTCCCACCCCCAAACCTGAAGAACAGCCGACCAATGATCTAACACAGCCAACACTTCAGACTCTTTAATTACTTAAGTAACACCCAACACCGTCGTGGATCCCGACGCGTAAATATTTCAGGATGACTTTAATGAATGAGTGTCTGGCTGTAAAGATCCGATGAGCAGGAGTGAAAATGGACCGCGTTTGACATACAAACAACTCCAAACTGACACGCTTGGTAATGTATTACAGCAAGACCAAACAGGGATTGAGATGTTATGTCAGACAGCATCAAAGTGTGTGTTTATTTATTATTATTACATATTTAATGATTTGAGGAAAGCTCACCTTCCAGTTTCTCAGGTGACACCGGACAGGGGCGGCCATGCAATTCTCCGGACTTCTCCACCCTTTGCCATCTAGAAAGCAAAAGAAAAGATTTTATATATATATATATATATATATATATGCATGACAATACACTCACCTAAAGGATTATTAGGAACACCTGTTCAATTTCTCATTAATGCAATTATCTAATCAACCAATCACATGGCAGTTGCTTCAATGCATTTAGGGGTGTGGTCCTGGTCAAGACAATCTCCAAACTGAATGTCAGAATGGGAAAGAAAGGTGATTTAAGCAATTTTGAGCGTGGCATGGTTGTTGGTGCCAGACGGGCCGGTCTGAGTATTTCACAATCTACTCAGTTACTGGGATTTTCACGCACAACCATTTCTAGGGTTTACAAAGAATGGTGTGAAAAGGGAAAAACATCCAGTATGCGGCAGTCCTGTGGGCGAAAATGCCTTGTTGATGCTAGAGGCCAGAGGAGAATGGGCCGACTGATTCAAGCTGATAGAAGAGCAACTTTGACTGAAATAACCACTCTTTACAACCGAGGTATGCAGCAAAGCATTTGTGAAGCCACAACACGCACAACCTTGAGGCGGATGGGCTACAACAGCAGAAGACCCCACCGGGTACCACTCATCTCCACTACAAATAGGAAAAAGAGGCTACAATTTGCAAGAGCTCATCAAAATTGGACAGTTGAAGACTGGAAAAATGTTGCCTGGTCTGATGAGTCTCGATTTCTGTTGAGACGTTCAGATGGTAGAGTCAGAATTTGGCGTAAACAGAATGAGAACATGGATCCATCATGCCTTGTTACCACTGTGCAGGCTGGTGGTGGTGGTGTATTGGTGTGGGGGATGTTTTCTTGGCACACTTTAGGCCCCTTAGTGGCAATTGGGCATCGTTTAAATGCCACGGCCTACCTGAGCATTGTTTCTGACCATGTCCATCCCTTTATGGCCACCATGTACCCATCCTCTGATGGCTACTTCCAGCAGGATAATGCACCATGTCACAAAGCTCGAATCATTTCAAATTGGTTTCTTGAACATGACAATGAGTTCACTGTACTAAAATGGCCCCCACAGTCACCAGATCTCAACCCAATAGAGCATCTTTGGGATGTGGTGGAACGGGAGCTTCGTGCCCTGGATGTGCATCCCACAAATCTCCATCAACTGCAAGATGCTATCCTATCAATATGGGCCAACATTTCTAAAGAATGCTTTCAGCACCTTGTTGAATCAATGCCACGTAGAATTAAGGCAGTTCTGAAGGCGAAAGGGGGTCAAACACAGTATTAGTATGGTGTTCCTAATAATCCTTTAGGGGAGTGTACACCGGCACTAAAGTAGTAGTTACAGTCAACAGCCAACATTCTCTCATTATGTTCAACTCTGCATTTCTGAATATTATTTCATTGGTGGAAGGATCACTGTAAACACTCCTTGTACAGAAAAGAGCTGTGATCCAAAAACAGCAGCATATTTGACAGACATGATTGTGACGAATGAATGAATGATGAATCAATACATTTGAATTGTTCGCGGTCAAAAATGGGAGACTGATTTCATCTATTGGAAACGTTTGGCACTGCTCCCAAACAAAATCTTTCTGAAAGCTAATTTTTTGAGATATTATCAACCTAAAATTGGGAACACGGATTGTTTAGATTGATGGCTTTGATTTTATCACAGTTTTAGAGCAAACGTGTCTTGGAAAATATATATTTCATATCAAAATTAAAAATGAAACAATAATTGTTGTTAGTTTTAACTTTTTTTTTTATCTTTAACCTTAAACAAAAAAAAAAAAAATTCTCTGCCAAATGTCGTCTTTAAAAAGAGACCAAACTTAAGTCTGTGCTCCAAAACATTCAAGATTTATGGCAGATTAACTCTTACAAAAATCATGATGGAAGCTAAATTGAAATTTTAGTAAAGTTTAGCTTTACTTCCAAGCTAAACTGAAATTTTACTTTCAGGTCCATGCTCAAAAAGTGAAGAAATGGATTATAACTACTGCATGAAAAATAATTTAGTACCATAAAATTCCCTAAAAAATCTTAATTTTGGACGACATGCAAACAGTACCAGAGGCTTAATATGTCACAAAATGAAAGTTATTTAGCCATTTTCTATTGTTAAATTGTCCTCCGCTAAAGGCAAAGATACACACTTATATAGACGCACAAATAACATCAATCAGATTATATTATAAATAGATGTATAGATGCTAATTTGTGCTATGGACATTCATCGAATTATGTAGC